>NC_041385.1:11265150-11307349 GCF_002162155.2 Triticum dicoccoides
CTAGATTGTAGCCGGCCCTCCCCTCCTTCCCTTGATCAACCATCTCAAAATATTAGGATATGTTTAGTTTAAATAATGAAACCTTATATTGACAGATAGTGAAAGGTGCACCAGGGAGCACATGCTGAGGTTTTATACTGAGTGCTAATATTATCTCTTGTAATAATATTATTCTTTCAGTATGGTGCCCTCTGGTAAATATTTTACAAGAAATAACATATGACAGATGTCATCGGGCGGTGGCGGGCCTTATCTTTGTTTCTAGATTGATCGGTCTAAGCTACCAACATATCCGAACGTTATAACTAAACTAACATTTGTAACTCAAATTGCTCAAAAACGCTACGAGAGACGCGCAAAGGCGCACCCCAACCGCTAGTGTATTTTATGGCATGTGCTCTTTTTTTTGAGAAGGAGGTTAAACCCCCGGCATCTGCATCAATTGATGCATGCAGCCATCTTTATTAATTGTTCTACAAAGGACTGACAAGAACATACGTCAATCCACTCGAAGCCATCACTCACACCTACAAACTCGATAATGTGGAGTGCTCTTACGCCCCATATCTAAAACCGGTGTCGTCGGCGATCCATCCACATAACGTATCCGGACCAACAACCGGTGCAGCCTACCTAAAGCGCACACCACTTCACATGTTTTAGAAGCCGTCATCATCATTGGACCACTGACCCATTAGGAGAGAGACCTGCATCATCCTTGCCAGTCCAGACATCCGGCGACTCCACCACGGTGCCCAACGGTGCTACCGCCCTGCGCTCGTCCGTCCAGATGTGAAGACTCTGGAAGATTTGTCGTGCGTAGCACCTGCCAACCAGGCATGACTCAGGGTAGCGCCTGTCGGCTAGGCATGACTTGTCAGCTCCACCGAAACTCCGTGCAAGACGAAGCCGCTCCACCTCCTGCCTCTGTCTTCCAGCGCAGCTCCACAAATGACGCTCCCAAGAGAGAAATGGCACCGGTAGTACCGTCATCGTCTGATCTGGAAGACCAGATCCTAGGGTTTCCCCCGAATAGCATGAGTGAGTCGACAACAGTTACACAACGATGCCTTCATGAAGGTAACGACGCAAAACGCCACCATCGCCCACCAACGGCTCGGTTTTGACCGGCAACTATGTCTCCCCGACACGTAGCCGGGACTAGATAACGAATCTCGAGATCCGACCATCCAGCCCCAGGTCGACCACCTCTGAGGGAAGAGATGACCACCACCGCCGACTGCATCAGTCAGACCAGATCTGACCGGAGGTGCCGCCGACGCAACCACCAGGCCCTCCATGCCACCGCCGCTGATCCAAAAGCAGATGGCGCGCCACTGCCGACGACCGAATAGGGCTGGCCGGCGCGCCCGCAGCCCGCGTCGCCTCTGACGCCGCGCCACAGCCATCGCCGTTGCCTATCGGATCGGGCGCGCCTCCACACGATTCGGGGCCCCACACACCCCAGATCCACAGGAGAGAGGCGATGTCCTCTGCCACCGCCATTGTTAGATCTCCGCCTCACTCAATGTTCTCACCTGTGCTCCTTCCTTGGGTTACACATGCAATGTTTTCTGTACTATGTTGGTTTAACTTCATGAATGATGTATGCACTAGGTTGTTTCGATAGACTGCTTATCTTCAGCCGCCAGATGAAGCTGACCGTGAAGATATATTCCAGATTCATACACGCAGCATTCCCTGCCATCACGATGTCAATCTAAACGAACTCGCAAGATTCACAAAAGACTACACCGGTGCCACATAAAAGCTCGTCTGCAGGGAAGCCGCTGTACTACCTGCAGCTCTTGTCCCATTCTGGTACGTAATTAGTAGGTGTATTTTTCAATAGAAGCTTGCTGATAAACTATTTGCATTTTCGCAAGGAGAACTTTTTTGTGAAAAAGGCCTCGGGATTATATTAAAACTCCAGATGTAGTACAAAGCATCCTAAAGTAAATAAATTACAACGAGGTCCACACAGACCACCCGACGAAGATCACGCACGCCAAGGGCGGCTTGAAAGCACGCCTCCATCACTGCCGCTCCTCCAAGAGCCATCACCCTTGTATAGACAGCCATGGTGGACGGTAACTCTTCAACCTCGACCACGGAGGACCAGCACACCGGAGACACAGCCATCATCATCGAATCTTCGCGCAAATCCAGAGATCCACCCCCGCAAGCACACCAGGACCCAACCTCCACGCAAATTCAGAGATTCACCCCCACAAGCACACCATCGACGGCGTTTAAGCAGATGTGAGTTACCAGCAAACTTACAAAAGTGAAATATCGTCCTTGAGAATCCACTTGGAAAAGAAGACACACAATCACACACATATATGCTGATTTATCACTCTATGAGCCACATCACAAACGGCTATGTTATTAGGATCTTCTCAGTATTGGGGATTTTGGATACAGGTGCAAACTATATAAAAAGAGATCAGATATAATAGTATTGTCAAGTGAAGCACATAAATAACTAATCCATTTTATTTTCTTATAGAGTCGTCAAGTCCATGAAGCCTTGGCGCAGTGGTAAAAGTTGTTGCCTTGTGACCACAAGGTCACTGGTTGACCTCCAGAATCCACCTGGAAAACGAGAATGAGCCTACTGGCATTCATCTAGAAATACTAGAACCATCGATCACTTCTAGACCTGTCCATCTGAGATAATGCCGCAACTTCTAGCTTAACTTCATTCAGTATTGAAGTAGTGGCGGAGCCAGAAATTTTGTTTAGCCTGGGCAAACTTCAGCCTAAGTGTCTAACTTGGAAATCACAATCGGATGTTCAGATAGAGAACATGTAAGATAGCCTTAAACTTCCGAACCACAAATCTGCACTAATATGGAGTGAAAATACAATTGTAATTTTGAAGTGAACTGGTGTGACTGTACTTCTGTTTTCGGTTGCATATCATTCACATTTTGATTGCCGATTCAAGACTGAAAATCTTTTCATGGGGCACTCAGATAGATACATTGTGCTAGCTGCTCTCGAAATAATGCGGTGCTCGAATGTCCTCATGAAAAGGAAAGGACTTCTGGGATATCTTAGATAAAACACTTATGTTTCCTCCATCCTTCAGGCAGTGAGTTTGGTTTGTGCAATTGTTTAAAATAGATTATTTACCCTTTATCATCTCTTATAACAACTCCGGTTGAACATGCATTGGTATCATGATTAATGCAGCATGAAGATTTGGTTTCAACATACCTCGCAAAGGCCGACTACTATTTCTTCGTGGGCAGAAAGTCCAAAATTTTCTTTTTCTAGTACCCCTTATTCTTTTCTCTTGTCGGACCTTCTATCCATAACGAATTTCTAGGACTGGTAAATCGATGTGGGAATAGATAGAGGGACCGCCTGGAACTCAGCTAGCTGAGTTATAGTATGGTCTCAATCACCTGATGTAAGCTGATGTCATCAACTAGTTGTGTCACCCTGGAAGGCCGTTTGTTGTTTCCCTGGCTTGTTTTCTGTTATTCCTTTTACAAAGCCTGGAGGCCCAAGTGGTTTGGCGCACACATCTGTTGGGCTTTTTTGCTCTGGTTTTGTAGTGTTTATGGTTTTGCCTGGCAAAAAAAAGGGGGGATTGGTCGCTACGTACTTCTTTGTCTAGCGTCTCTTTTTCTTGTTGGGTTGGGCCAGATTTTCATTAGCTATTTACTACACATATATACAAAAGAAAAAACATTTTAGATGAGTTTGTCATCACGTGACTTTGGACTGAAAAAAGAGACGCATTGAGAAGAAAAATCGACCCTAAAAGACTATGAGTAGTAACTATATTTAAGAGAAAATGGCCAAGAATGTTTTTAAAGAATTGCTGCCGGATCTGAAACATGCGATTGCGATTGATTTACAACTTGCAGTTGTGACCTCAACTTGAAAACTTCCGGTTGCAACCCACTAAAAAACTTGTAGTTGCCGTTTAAAACTTTGAAAACTTTCTGTTGCGACCCCACTTGAAAACTTAAAGTTGGGACCTGATTTTGAATACTTGCAGTTGCGACGCAACTGTGAAAACATGCAGTTGCAACTCGACTTTGAATACTTGCAGTTGCAACTTGACATTGAAAACTTGCAATTGCAACCTAACTTTGAATAGCTATAGTCGCGGCCACATTTAAAAATTTGTAGTTGCGGCCTCACTTGAAAACTTGCAATTGCAACCCGACTTTGAATACTTGCAATTGCGATCCGACTTTGAATACTTACAATTGTGACCTGAATTTGAGTATTTGCATTTGCGGGCACATTTAAAAACATGCATTTACGTCCCCACTTGAAAACTTGCAGTTGCGACCCAACTGTGGAAACTTGCAGTTGCGATCCGACTTTGAATAATTGCAGTTTCAACTTGACATTAAAAACTTGGAGTTGTAACCCGACTATGAATATTTATAGCTGCGACCACATTTAAAAATTTGTAGTTGCGACCTCACTTGAAAATTTGCAATTGCAACTCGACTTTGAATACTTGCACTTGCGATCCGAATTTGAATACTTACAATTGCGACCCGAATTTGAATATTTGTAGCTGCGGCCACATTTTAAAATATGCATTTATGACCCCACTTGAAAACTTGCAGTTGTGACCACAGTAAAACACCTGCAGTTGCGAGCCGACTTTGAATACTTGCAGTTGCATCCCGATTGTGAATACTTGCAGTTGCGGCCCCACTTGAAAACTTGCAGTTGCGACCCCATTTGAAAACTTGCAGTTACGCCCCGGCTTTGAATACTTGGAATTACGACCCACTTGAAAACTTCCAATTGCGACCACATTTAGACTTGGAGTTGTGACCCGACTTGAGTAATGATGTCATTAGAATAAGAAGGAAAACAAAAGAAGACACAGAAAATATTAAACGAAAATGAAAAATAAAATGTAAAAACTAAATGATATATGAAAATCAAAAAATGAAAAATATAGAAAATAAAAAGGAAGAGAAACACAAAAAAGTGAAAGCCTAAACAGTCAATCTTTAATCTATTGTAACGAAATAAATATTAGGCTGAAATAAATGAATACACTTAATTAGGAAAAGGAAAAGAGTGGAACAATTTTCTACTATTTTAAAAACTAAAAATAAAATAAAAATAAAAATAGCAATTAATTCAGAAGAAAACAATTAATCAGGGGATAAAAAAACTGAAAAGGAAAGTCGTTAGAAAAGAGCTGACCATGGCACCTACGGTCAACAAATGACAATAACATGATTCAAAAAAATAAAAATAAAATGACAATAACATGCAAACAGCTAGCAACGATTCACAAGGGCTTCCCCTGTACGATTCAAAGGAGGAATGCAAACAGCTAAAAACAATTCACATCCTTCGAATCATCCTTTTTCTTTTTTTGGTTGGGTAAAAAAAACCCACGTAGCCCAGCTCCGTAGACAGAAAACAAAAGCAAGCACTCATGCACATGGGCTGCCCCCTGTACGAGACCGCAGCCTCGGCAACGCACAACGACGACACAATATCGTGCGTGGCGATCGCACGGTCAGAAAAGTGACTGAGACCATAAATAAAACTCAGCTAGCTGAGTTCCAGCAAAACCGATAGATAAAACGGGTTGTGAGCGCTTGTTCTATTATTAACCAAAAACCTCAGCTTCTCCAAAATTGAAACTTAACAGTCAGCTATTAAGAACAAAATCTCTAAATCATAAACTAGGCTTCCCGACGTACAAGCATCAAATTTAAGCCCTAACTCTATTTACTCGGATTTTCGCAAAAAAAAATCTATTACTCGGATGGCCAAATCAGTTTGCAAATTTACCTAATCACGAGGGAGAGGATGAGTAGTGGAGGTTGCATGCCATTCCTGCCTGTATCCAGTCGCTAACTTTCCCGTTGGCAGCAACACGCCCAGCCGCCCAGCCTAGCCGCTACCAGTCGCCGGTCGGTCTTCGGGCTAGGCAGTCATGGGGTGAACAGCCGAAAAGGTTGGGAGTTCGAGCGATCAACATATCGAATAAACGAACAGGCGTTCCTCGCTTGGGGCTTTCTAGGCCAAGGTCCATCGCTAGTTCTCACTATGCCCACTACCGAGAGAAGCCCAAAACAATTTTTCCCGGGAAACCATGACCTACTGGCGGATTTGCCAAGTTAAAACAGGACGTCGTACAACATCGCCAACGCATCGAGCCCGGGAAAGTGCCAGGGTCGCTGGGCGCTGGCTCCGTCCCTGCACTGAAGAGACCAGTTGCTCTACCCATGTTCCTGAACCCTCCTGTTCCCACATGTTTTTTCAACTCTCCTGCTCTCCCTTTGCAATGATATACTAAACTAGGTGCTACACAACAAGCTTTTGTTTTAGGGGAAGGCGCTACCCGACAGACAAATTAAAACAAATGTAAGATGATGTCTACAATGGTGAAGTTGGAGAAGTATATATAAGGGTGGCGACTACGTAGCTTTGAAGGTGACCAATGCTACGCACCAACCAGTTCACCTTCAAAGCTACCTAGTTCGACATAAAAGACAGAGCTAACGCGATGCTGAGAGAAAATGTTGGCCGAACTTATAAAACAGTAGTCGTCTGCATTTCTATTTGAGCAACTGTGGTGCCTCCTCAAGTTTTCAACATGTGTTCAACTTGTGTAGAGAGACAAGGTTGCTTGATGCTACATTTTGGGTTAAAAAGAAAATAGTCGTTTATCAAAAAGAATGTGTTCATGAATCAGGATCCACATGGAAAATGAGACACACACGGTTATGCTTACTTTATCAATAATCATTGCTATCACAATCAGATGTGTCATTAGGGTCTTCTCAGTATTAGGGATTTTGGATACATGTACAAAAAAAAAGGAATTTTGTATACAGAGTATTGTCTAGTGAAAAGCGCACAGAAAACACACAATCACAATCCCTTCTCTTTTCCTATAAACATGATGCTAATTACAACCAGCGTATAACAAGCGTGGGTTATGTGAACCGCACACAACAATAGCACAAAAAATCGTGTGAATTTTTTTTAGAAAAGGAGGAGGAACCCCGGCCTCTGCATCTGAACGATGCATGCAGCCATTTTATTAATTATTCACACAAAACTTTACAAAGTCATACAACAGTAAGTTGAAGCCACCGTCTAGGCAACAAAAGTGTCACTACTCCTATCTAAATAATGAAGGGATGCTGATAGTCTTGGCCTAATACCAAACAGACCTCACAGCCATACCTAACATCTAAGACCTGAGGTCCCAACCAGGACGCCTGCCGGGTATGGGCACCTACCAGTCCGGCGTGCTCCTCAACCAGGACGCCTACCGGGTATGAGGCCGCCGCAGCCACCTGCCATCAATCCATCTTCAGAGTTGTACTGCTGCATGAACCTTGCCCGGTCTAGCTGCCGCCGACTCCACCACAACGCCAGACAGCGTCGACCTCCTGCGCGAGTCCATCATCGCACATCAGATGCCTAATCTCCAGAGCGTCGTGCCATCGAGATCCGACACCATCAATGTGTGTGATGAAGCACCGCTCCTCCTCTTGTCACCTTCAGCCATCAGTTGCTCCAAAATGATGCCCCCATGAGGGAAAATGCTACTAAGAACGCCATCATCATCCGATCCGGGAGATCCAGGTCTAGGGTTTCCCCAGGAGCCTCCCGAGCCTGAAGAAGCAAACTGCAACGACGATGCCTCGACAAGGGAACATCGTCTAAGACGCCGCCATCGCCTACCATGACTGTAGTCGGCGCGATTTTCATCGAAAGTTGCTCCACCAGACGTGCGCCGTCAGCGTCGCTGATCCCTTCAACGGGAGTAAGCTCCAAAACGATGCTCTGAAGAGGGGTTACGACGCAAAAGCACCGACATCGCTCGATCCTAAGGAGATCTAGGGTTTCCTCCGGAATTGCCCGTGCTGTCAAGGACCAGACAAGGGAAGAATCTCTGTGGATCCGCCCAGCTGCCGATGAGCCGCACCCACCACCGCGCCAACGGCAATCCAGTGACCAAGGCCCACGCCAGGACCCAGATCCGGCCGTGCCGCCGCGAACCCATCTGGTCGTGCCACCGCCGTCTCTGGCGACCGCGACGCACCAGACCATGAAGCCACCTGCCGCGGGGGAAGAGAACCGCCAAAGCGCCACCACCACCCGCCGTGGCGTCCGGCCCGGCGCCACGCTCCGGCCCGGGGGCGCCGTCCCGCGCCAGCTCCACACGAGCGGGAGGAACACGAGCCCCCATCGCCGCCGGCAACGGCAAGGCTTCGCCTGGCCGTGCCCTTGGGCGGCGGCGAGGGAGGAGGAAGAGGAGAGGAGCTCCACCATCTCTCACCCTCGTAGAAATTAGGCAGATCCGGACCCTTCTCCATTCTCGCCATTGGCCCTGGTACTACTAGGAAATTCGACTACTAGGAAATTCGGCATTGGCAACGGTGGGTGATCCACCACCCGCCTGCTCATTCGCTGCAAGGACCCCAGTGAGAACGATCAATTCAAACAACAGAATAATGTGTCAGTATAATGTGCAAATATGATTTCTAACCATTCCATGGCATCCGTTGAGCATGCTCTTCCAACATATTGTACTGCGAAAACCGACTCTCCATTGTATGACTATGTTGCGCGGATACTCCAAAAAGTGCGCGTATCCAGCCGGATACTGCCCCGATACTTCCCGATACATATCCCGTAAGTATCCCTGGATATTTTGATATTAAAAAAAGAAAATAATGTTTGATACTCTTAGAATACTTCTGCGATACATTTTGGATACATGAAACCCCTCGTTCGACGTGAAATCCCCTCAATAATAAAGGCGCACCTTTGAAGATTCCCAACATGGGCGTGATTTCATGTGAAAACATGTCTGTCGATGTTTTTTATTCAATTAAAAGGTTAGCAAGAGAGAGTCGATGTATTGATTGGAACAGCAAACCTGGCCAAATCTCATGGCCAATTAATGAAAATGGACTAAGTGCAAGAAAAGAAAGGGGTAATCGTATTGAGGCATGCTTTGACCTAGAAAATCTTTTAGGTACCTCGGGATGACAATGTTAGGTTTTGGCGACTCGGAGGCGACTCCCCCGCTGCCGCCGCCGCCGCCACCGCGAGACCTTGGTCCCGTCGCTGCTGGCGATGTTGCCATGCGCGCCGCCCGGCTGTGCTATGGCCCTGCTGCGGCCTCGTCCGCCCTCGCACCGCGGAACCCTCGTGTTCCTGGAGGTCCTGCTGAAGATCAGATTTGTTTCGGCGACTCAGGGGCCACCCCCCTGCCGCCGCTGCCGCCGCTGCGGGACCTTGGTCTCGTCGCTGCCGGCAATGTTGCCATGCGTGCCGCCCGGCTGTGCTATGGCCCTGGTGCGGCCTCGTCCGCCTTCGCACTGCTGAATCCTCGTGTTCCTGGCGATACTGTTGGAGATCAGATTGGTAAGGAACGTATGGGCCGCGCTGTGTTCGATCGACGGCATGGGTCTGTTAAGGGAAGTGATGGGAAGGACACAGCCAATTCAAGAAATCCTAGGGCGATCAAGGAGCCGCAAGATAAGGCATGTGATCCTCCTGACCGAGCTCGTGCACCAACCCGGCGACCTGCAACACTGAAAAGGGCAGCGGCGCTGACCACTCCCATGCTACCTGTGGGGATCGCGTCCGGAGCGTCTGTGGCGAACCTGAAGGCTGGTGGGGGCGATCACGGGGCTCCCTATGTGGACGCTACCCGCCCGAAGCCGGTCAACGGGGAACCTGTGGATCCTGTGACGGTGAACCCGGATGTATTGGTTGTCGCCGTCACTGTTAAGAGGATGGCTGAGGCACTGCAGCTGTTTAGGGAGGAACCCGAGTGCAGCAAGGTCAGAAGAATGCTAGGCAAACGTATTGCAGCAAGAAAAATACAAACAGTGATGGTATCTAGTGAAAGCAAGGATAAAGAGATGACTACAGCTGTTTTAGTGTTAGGCAAGCGTAATACAGCAGAAAAAGAACAAACAGTGGAGATCATGGTTCAGGAGCAGGAAATCATCCCATTTGAAGAAGGGGTGGCTGGGGGTGGTCAGCAGAGAGGCAAGGTGATGGCAGACATGCAGGTTGACGCCATGGCTGTGGATGAACAGATAGAAAGGGAAGCAACCGGTCTTGGGGCTGCCGGTGTCCTGACGGGGCGCCAAGTGTGGCGCCCCGTCAGGTGCAATGAATTGTTTGGCTTGGAACTGCCGGGGCGCGGCCAACAAACCGACAGTTCGAGACCTAGTGGGCCTCACGAGGACCACTAAAGCAAAATTGGTCTTTCTTAGTGAAACTAGAGTTAAAGCAGAAAAAGTTCGTCGTTTACGTGGTAGATTGGGTCTTAAAGGTTTTGCCGGATGTGATAGTAAGGGCCTTAGTGGTGGACTAGCACTCTTCTGGTGTGATCAAATCTTTGTGGATGTTCAGGAAATAAATGATAGATACATTGATGCTTATGTTCGTCTGTCTGCAAATGATCCGACTTGGAGATTGACATGTGTGTATGGTGAACCACGGGTAGAGAACCGACATTTAATGTGGGAGAAAATGCAGAATCTGAAAACTCGATCACAGTTGCCGTGGTGTGTGATTGGTGACTTTAACGAGGCGATGTGGTCTTTTGAGCACCTCTCCGTTACGCAAAGGGGAGAGCGACAAATGCTTGACTTCAGAGATGTGCTAGAGATGTGTGGCCTGACGGATTTGGGCTTCTCGGGTCTCCCATTTACTTATGATAATAGACAGGCTGGACGACGCAATGTCCAAGTCCGTCTAGATCGTGCAGTGGCTGACAATAACTGGCGTGATATCTTCTCCGAGGCAAGGGTGGTGCATCAGGTCAGCCCATGTTCAGACCACTGCCCAATTGTCCTCCAGTGTGAAAAGGAAATCCAGCACAGACCGAAAGCTTGGCAGCGGCGTTATGAGGTCATGTGGGAAAAGGATTTCAGCTTACCAGAGAGAATCAAAGAAGCTTGGGCGAAAGCGGGTCAGAAAGTACATCTGGGTGATGTGCGACGCGGCTTACATGATCTGATGGCCGAACTGCAGCATTGGAGCAAGTCCAAGTTTGGGAGTGTGGTCCGCGATTTGGAGCAGTCAAGATCGAGGCTTGAGGAGCTGATGAAGATGAACGCCGACAGAAACGAAATCAGGAAAGTACAGGACCATATGAATGAGCTTCTTTACCGTGAAGAATTAATGTGGTTACAAAGGTCTCGCGTGGACTGGCTGCGTGCTGGAGATCGAAATACAATTTTTTTTCATCAAAGGGCTGTGTGGAGAGCAAGAAGAAATAAAGTTAAATTCCTCCTAGATGATTCTGGTACACGAGTTGACAAACAGGACGAGATGGGTGGTCTAGTGGACACCTTTTTCCGATCGCTCTTTACTTGTGACACTACCCTCGACCAGGAACCTCTTGTGCAACTTTTTGAGCAAAAAGTGACGCCGGCTATGAATGACAGACTTTGTGCTGAATTTTCTGAAAAAGAAATCTCTGACAGTCTATTCCAAATAGGTCCACTAAAGGCGCCGGGTATTGATGGGTTTCCAGCGAGATTCTTTCAAAGAAATTGGTTAACTCTGAAGGATGATATCATACACGCGGTCAAGGAGTTTTTCCGCACAGGTGTGATGCCGGAGGGTGTCAATGATACGGTAATTGTGTTAATACCAAAAGTTAATGATCCAGTGAAGGTAACTGACTTCAGGCCCATAAGTCTATGCACTGTCATCTACAAAATTGTGGCAAAGTGTTTAGTTAACAGATTAAGGCCCATATTAGATGATATCATATCACCACAACAAAGTGCCTTTGTTCCTGGACGCTTAATCACTGATAATGCACTCCTAGCCTTTGAGTGTCTTCACTGCATTCAACATGAAAAAAGAGTGGAAAATAGTTACTGTGCATATAAGCTTGATTTATCTAAAGCCTATGACAGAGTGGATTGGGTCTTCTTGAAGCAAACGATGCTGAAGCTTGGCTTTGCTCACCAATGGGTACAGTGGATTATGACATGTGTGACCTCGGTGAGATACTCCGTGAAATTCAATGGGGCCATCTTAGATTCGTTTGCACCGTCACGTGATCTTCGGCAAGGTGATCCATTATCTCCATTTTTATTCCTTTTTGTGGCTGATGGTCTTTCTGCTTTACTCAGAAAAGGCATAGAGAATCAAAGTCTTCAAGCTTTAAGAGTTTGCCCAAGGGCCCCTGCCATATCTCATTTGCTATTTGCGGATGACACACTTTTGTTCTTTAAAGCTAATGGTGACCAAGCTCAATACATAAAAAGTGTGATTAATAGTTATGCACGTGCCACTGGGCAGCTCATCAACCCACAAAAATGCTCCATCCAATTTGGTGATGCTTGCCCAGTAGAGGTGCAGCAAGCTATCAAGCAAGTGTTGCATGTTACTAACACTGAATTTGAAGGCAAATATCTTGGGCTTCCAACTCCAGATGGAAGAATGCATAGAGGAAAATTTCAGATGCTACAAGCTAGTCTTACTAAAAGGATTATGGAATGGGGTGATACTCTATCCCAAGCTGGAATTGAAACAATGATCAAGGCTGTGGCTCAGGCCATTCCAACATACATCATGGGAGTTTTCAAACTGCCGGCCTCGGTGTGTGATGACCTCACTAGGCTGGTTAGGAACTTCTGGTGGGGATCAAGAAATGGGAAGAGGAAAACCCACTGGAAATCATGGGAGAAAATGACACAACCAAAAGGAAAAGGGGGTCTTGGCTTTCGTGATTTCAGAATTTTCAATCAAGCCCTATTAGCTCGTCAAGCTTGGAGGCTCGTCACGAAACCAGACTCACTGTGTGCTATGGTCTTAAAGGCGAAATATTATCCTAACGGCTCCCTAGTGGACACTGTTTTTTCAGGTAACGCTTCACCTACCTGGCATGCAATCCAACATGGTTTGGAACTGCTGAAACAAGGGATCATGTGGCGTGTGGGAAACGGAGAACAGGTGCGTATATGGCGTGATCCTTGGCTCCCTAGACCCCCCTCATACCGGCCGATCGTGGGGCGGGGGGCATGCCGTCTGCATCGCGTCAACGAGCTACTGGATGGGAATGGCCGCTGGATCCCGGAGCTAGTCCAACGGCATTTCCACCCAATTGATGATGCATGTATATTCACGATTAAAGCCTCGCCACAGCGTCAGGAGGACGTCTTGGCCTGGGCGCCGGATCCTCGGGGCATCTTTTCCGTCCGCAGCGTGTACCACCTCGGAGTCAACCTATCTACCAGCACCAACGTTGGTGCAATGAGCAGGGCACCGGACGGCACTCGTGCCGTCTGGAAGGCGGTGTGGCGGTGCCCTGCTCCGCCGAAGGTACGCATTTTTGCGTGGCGTCTAATCACAAACTCACTAGCGACCATGGAAAATAAAGCCAAACGAAAACTGGAGGTCACTAATATTTGTGTGCTTTGTGGCATGGAATCCGAGGATACATTCCACGCTATGTGTAGGTGTCCGATGGCGAAAATGCTATGGCAGGCGATGGCGAAGTTCCAGTCTATGCCGCGTCTTCAGGATGTTCTTAATTCGGGCACGGAGTGGGCTCTTCACCTGCTAAACCAATGCACGGATGAGCAGCGTCTTCCGGTGATCATGACGCTTTGGAGAAACTGGCACGTTCGCAACGAAGTAGTGCACCACAAACCGGCTCCCACCATTGAAGCTTCCTGCAGATTTTTGTGCAGCTACATCGACAGTCTGTACTGCATTCAGCAACACCCGAACGATGATGTGACCAAAGGGAAAATGGTGATCAAGCCAAGCTGCTGTAGCTCGCGTATGAAGTCACCAATAGAACGGATGGAGTGCACCAGACCGCCGGAACAATGGTCCAAACCACCGGAGGGCTGGGCCAAATTGAACATCGATGGCGCCTGGAGAGAAGAGGATGGCACGGGCGGCGCAGGCATGATTCTTCGCGACCAAGATGGCTCCATCATTTTTGCATCTTGTAGGTTCCTTACGACATGCACGAGTGCCCTTGAAGCCGAAGTAGCTGCTTGCATGGAAGGAATTTCCCTCACGCTAGCACGGACTACACTGCCGTTTATCCTGGAGACTGACTGTCTTACTGCAGCAAACATGATCAGAGATGTTGACACCAATAGATCCCCAGTGGCTGCCCTCATCGGTGAAATCAAGCATCTCCTGGCACTTGGACGTGAACATGTGATAGCACATGTGAGTAGAAACAAGAATAAAACTAGTCATGCACTTGCCCAGATGGGTATTTCTGAACTCCGTACAGCCGTTTGGCTTCGTCATGGACCTGATGAAATTGGCGCCTTATGCCATCAGGATTGTAATAATCTTCCTTGATTAATACAATCCTTTCTTTTCGCAAAAAAAAAGAAGCTCCTAAATTTTTTCTTCATATTTGTAATAATTAATATATGTAACATCTATATATAAACGTATCCCCGTATCCATGTTTTTAGAAAATTGACGTATCGGGCGTATTCCCGTATCGCGTATCCGATACGTATCCAAGTATCCGTGCAACGTAGTTGTATGATGTCAGGTCTCGCTCAAGGATTTTGACACCTCTGCCTGAGAATCCAATGCTTCAGTTAACTTTACAAATATCTTCTTTCCTGTTGACGAGAGAAAAATAATAACATAATTTTCAAGTGATTATGGCCACGGTAGTGATAGAACTTGCTCTGGCTAGGGACAACCCGAAAGCTTCCAAACGAAAAAACGATTTCAGTAAATAACAGTAATACTTCTAAATATACCAGTAAGTCAGGATGGCCGAGTGGTCTAAGGCGCCAGACTCAAGTTCTGGTCCTCTTACGAGGGCGTGGGTTCAAACCCCACTTCTGACATGATTTTTTTTTTGTTTTTGGCTCCATAAAAATATGAAGAAACTAGTGCCTAGCGATTCATTCTATACATTGTTTTTGTAACTATCATTGTAGGACAATGATGCTTCCAAATACTTTCCGGTCGCGGTACTTGATGTCTACTTAAGAAAATGGAACGTTTATATATAAAAGAACTATATATAAGAGAAACTCAACTTCGGGGAAATGAGGGCGACCCGGGCGACTGGGCGGGCATCCGTCCCAGCGTGCGAGACGGCGCCGTCCATCGGGGGGATCGCCGGCGGGCGCTTCTGGGCTCTCGCCGAATCCGACAAAGATGACACGGACGACGATGGGGAGAATTCTCCGACGGAGTCGCCGCCGTCTCCGACGCCCTCCGATCCCATATGTGATTTTTTTTTTCATTCAGGTTATAGCGAGGATGATGTGGCTACGACGATTGATCGGATTCTGCCATCGGATGATCCGGCGTATTGGTCTTCACGCGGGCGAGAAGAATGAGATGATCTGACGCGTAGTTCATCGGAAGACGGCGGCGTCGGCGCTCAGACCGTGGAAAGGACCCATACCTAAGGTGAGTCTTCCGAATCTCACGTTATTCGATTTGATTAGACCGGAGTCCTGGATCACTGTCAAGAACAAGAAGAACGCGAGGCGGCGCGCCGGTATGCCGGCAACGGTGGCGCCCGTGACAGCACAAGAACAAGAAGAACGCGAGGCGGCGCGCCGGTATGCCGGCAACGGCGGCGCCCGTGACAGCAGCGGCGATGACCACGATCTCGGCAATCCCTGCAGCGGAGTTAGATGGGCTCGGCCCAACTACCTGTTTGATACTCAAAAAGGGAGGGCAAGGGAGGGAATGTGTGCGTAGACAGGAATCGAACTAGCGATCTCTCTGTTGCTAGATCCCTCCACTAACCACTACGCCACCTAAACCACTCGCGAAAGCAAACCTCCTTTCATCCTTCTTATAATACATGAAATGCCAACTATGTAATCCATGTTTTTTCCCCTTTCTTTTTTTTGTTTCCTGTTTCCTTTTTTCTTAAATGCGTGAACTGTTTCGAAATAGAGATATTTTTTTCTAATTCGTGAACTTTTTCTTTAAATTGATGAACTTTTTTTAATTTCAATAAATTTTTTTAAAGTTTAATGATATTTTTTTCAATTTCAATGAACCTTTTTTCAATCTTGATTAACTATCTTTTCAAAATGAATGAACTTTTTAACATTTTGATGAACTTATTTTAAAAATCGATGAACTTTTCTAAATCCTATGAACTTTTTTCAATTCGATGAATATTTTTTGTCAAATCCAATGAACTATTTTCAATTCGATGAACTTTTTTTAAATCCGATGAAATTTTTCCAAATCCGATGAACTTTTTGAGAATTGATGAACTTTTCTCAGATCTATTTCTTCCATTCTCTTTTTTCCTTTTTCCTTTTTTCTTCTTTTTTCTCTGTCCTTTTCTTCTTTCTTTTTTCAAATTTGTAATTGTTTCTTCGAATAGATGAACTTGTTTTCAAAATCCATGAACTGGTTTTTTTCTAAACTCGTGAACTTTTTTCAAATTGATGAACCTTTTTTTCAAAATCGATGAACTTATTTTTCAAATTTGATGAACTTTTTCTTTTGTTGAACTTTGTCTCAATATCGATGAACTTTTAATAAAATTTGATGAACTTTTTTCAAAATTGATGATTTTTTTTCCAAAATCGACGAACTTTTTTCAATTTAGATGAACTTTCTTCAAATTTGATGAACTTTTTATTCAAATCGATGAACTACTTTCATTGTTTGATGAACAATTTTTTGAAAATCAATGAACTCTTTTGAATTTGTGAACTTTTTTTTGAATAAATGAACTTTTTCGATTTGGTGAACTATATTTTTAATACGCGAACCTTTTTTGCATGACGAACTTCATTTGTAATATGTGCACATGTTTTCAAATAAACGGAAAATCTAAACACTACAGTATAATCCGAAACTAATAGTGCGTCTACGTTTCTATCTTTAATTGTTTCGCGCTGTACGGAATCACCAGAACTTGGTTGGTCAACGATTGAATCAGCTGCTAGGTGGAGTTGGGCCGGTTCGGAGTGGACCGGGTCCGCGAGATGTTGGGCCGGAGAAAGATGGGTATGAGGCTGCCTCTTCGCCCTAGGGTTCGTACACACGGCACGAGAGGTTTTCCTGCCTGTGGTCTACGTCGGGCTAGGAGGATTTGCCCGCTGCTTGACATGGCCGGCCGCGGGGCGGCGCCGCCGCCAGCCAAGAAGGCCGCGTCAGGTCATGTAGGACGGGGCGGGACAGCTCCGCCACCGGCGGCGGCCGCTGGACGTGGAGTCCCGACGTCGTCTGGCCAGAGGCCGCCGGCGGGCGGGGGCGTTCCTCAGGGCAACCCGGGGCGAGGTGCTGGCCCCTTGGGCGTGCGGCCTACGGGGCAAGTGCCCTTCTAGCCGGCCGCTGGTCGAGGTGGCATGAGGCCCCCGACGCCGGGCGCGGCGCCCCCTGCTCTGCCAGCTGCGGGTCGCGGAGGGCTCCGGCCGGTTGCGCCGGGCGCGACCGATGTGGCTCCGGCTAGCCGCGGTGGAGGGCCTCGGCCTGTTGGGGGCTTGCCGGCGCCCTCGGGCAATCAACCTCGTGCGGCTCCTCCGCCCCATTACATTGCGAGGCCGGCGCAAAACCGGTCCGGTCTGACTCAGACAAACAACAGAGAGCCGAACGATCCGCCCCGAGGCCAGTGGGGGGATGATGGGTATGATGCGTATGGTGACGGACAACACCGAGGATCCTCTTCCACGGGAGGAGGTCGTGGATATGCCTGGCAAAGCGACGGGTCTGCTGAGAGACTGTTTCTCGACCCGGCAGGTGGTTTTGTCGAGGGGGCCTCCGGCCCGGATCACGGTCAGAGAGGAGGCTTTCGTGGCCATCGTGGTGGTCGGGGTGGGGGCCGTGGGAGATTTCGCCGACCGCCCCCGCCCAGGGCAGTTGATCCTGCGGCGTCTACAGTGGAGTCTGACCATACTTCCACTGAGCTTCCTTCCCAGGCGATGGAGGTGGTGAACGCCTTGGCCAGTGTTGAGGTTCCTGAGGCTGGGACGGTGGATGAGGCTACCGACAGGTCTGATGCCGAGAGGGCGTCCAAATATGCACGCAAGAAGGAGAGGATGATTTGTTACCGTTGTGGTGAGAAGGGCCACTTCATTGCTGAGTGTGTGGCCCAGCTGTGTGAGTCGTGCGGCAAGCCTGCACATGACTCAGGGGAGTGCCCGTTGTTGCGTGACCTGCCTCCGATGCTGAATATTTATGGAGTCTATTGTGCTGAGCTCATGTTTTTCGAGTCCCCGGCGGCGAGAGAGGTCCCGGAAGATACCCTGAGCTTGACTACCGGGATTGTGAAAGCAACCCAGAGCGAGGTGACTGAGGCACAGATTGTGAGGAGGCTTCAGGAGCTGGCTCCTGGGGATTTTAGATGGAAATTGGTGCTTATCGAGGACAGGGTTTTCAAGGTTGATTTCCCATCGGTGGATGATTTGCAGAGATTGTTGAGCTTTGACTTGTGTAGAGTCCCCGGTACTAAGTGTATCTTGGAGTTCCACGAGTGGAAGCAGGTTGAGCCTAAGGGAAAGCCGCTTATGCAGGTCTGGTTGCGGTTTATAGCGGCTCCTTCTAAGCCTCTGCAGGATGCTCGAGTGGTGGCCACTATGGGCATCATGGTTGGGAAGACAGAAAAAATGGATATGGCTTTCACACGTGCCCATGGGGTGGCCTGGCTTTTAGTGAGTGTTCTGGATATTGAGTTCGTGCCTGATAAGGTCAACTGGACCTATAGGGGAGAGGTGTTCCCACTAGAGATCGAGTTTGAGGACACTGATTTATCTGCTGATGCGGTTAATGGAAACGATGTAGACATGCACGACAGTGTTGGCAATGCGGGGGCCAAGAGGGCACCGTCAGATGAGCCTACGCGAGAGGGGTCTAACGGTTCTCACCTAGCTACTCAGTCGCCTGGGGATGGGACCGGGGTTGAGCCCGCAGTTTCACCAGCAGTGCCCATGACTATGTTTTGGGTCTTTTGAGCCAGCCTTGACACCTCCCAGACTATGGAGTGACCGGGTAGATTCTGATGATTATCTTGAGCACACGCTCCCTCCGTTGGAGTTCGAGGGGGATGCTGGATTGTTTGCTGGACGGCCGGCAAGGACTTTGGTTGGCGCTACAAAGAGGAGGCCGGAGGGTGCTTCTCTTGTCCTGGCACCTCACGTGGACGCGACTCCGGTGTCGGCGACTGCGAGCGAGATGGGTCGTGGGGGAGGGGGTTCGGGGCAGGTGGCCTCGTCTTCTCCCATCCCCATCCCGATCCCGGTGACATCGGTGACGCCGGCCCCGAGGGGGTTGGCCGGTGCTGGGAGAGGGAGCCCGAGGCAGGCGGCCTCGGCTCCTGCTACTCCGATAGTGGCGGTATCCACCGCGGCAGCAGCTGTGTTGGGGGGGGGTGCTGGGGCAGGTGGCCCTGTCTCCTCCCTCTTCCCCGACGGTCAAGAGGACCGCCTCTCCCTCGCCGATGGCTCATCCGTCTGAGCCGGCGGCTGGCGTGGGAGGAGGGTGCGGGCAAGCGGCCCCCGTCATCCCCTCTTCGCTCCTACCCTTGGTCGGGGTCCCTGGTGTGGGGCACCCGTCTGAGGGGATCGAGAGCCCGCAGACGCCTTCTCTGGTAACCTCGGCAGACCCTTTGAGGGATTCAGTGCCAGGTTTTACTAGGGAGGAGGTTGTCGCGTTTGGCGGGATCCCGGACCCTATCTCCGAGGGGAGACGGATGAGTGCTCGCATCCTCGACATCCCTGAGGTGGATGATATGCAGCAGCGGTGCGCTATGAGGGCGACCAAGCTTCAGGAGGCTGCTTTATCTTCCGGTATGTCCGTCAACTTATCTAATTCCTTATTGCATTTTTCTAATGAGGACATTATAAATAATGCAAACCAATTAGGAGTTTCACTAGGTGCTACGGATAGTGAGATTACCAATTCGGTGAATGATCTATTAGATTTGGAGGCGGAACGTGCCTTAGAGACTATTCGTAATCTTGCAGCAGTTAAACCAATGAATGATGATGAGATTGATGCGTTAGGGGTTAGAGTGCTCGATAATCTGTGTGCGGATCTAGCACCCCCCAATCATGACTCTGAGGAAGATGATGTACCCCTAGAGAATGATGCTAGTAATATTTGTGAACCCGGTTATGAGGACCGGGGGACAGAGCTTAGTAAACCTAAGCGTAAGTGGAAACGGAAGATCTATCCCGATTCCGCAGTTCGTAGGAGTGTTAGGATTCGAACCACTAAAAAATTCCATGATGAATTATGGGAGGAATTTTTTGGAATAGCAGAGGTCTGAAGGACTTGGCTAAAAGAAGATTCCTAGCTGAGGCAGCTTTAGAGCAGAGGTTAGATTTTGTTGCTCTATCGGAGACGGGTAGAGATAACTTTGCGCCCCAGTTTCTCTCTTCTCTTGTGGGTGGTATTGATTTCGATTGGCATTGCCTCCCTCCGCGAGGAAGATCGGGTGGTATCTTACTAGGTGTGAGATGCGATTCGCTTGAAGTCCGAAGTGTAATGATGGGCGACTTCACGGTGAAGTTTCGAGTCAGGTCTAGGATAGATGGTTTTAACTGGGCTTTGGTGGCGGTTTATGGTGCCGCACAGCCCGAGCTTAAAGCGGAGTTTATGGCGGACCTTGTTCGAATCTGTGGGTCAGAACAGCTTCCAATTTTAGTTGGAGGTGATTTCAATATCATCAGGAGGAGAGAGGAGAAGAACAATGATAACTTTGACGGCAGATGGTCGTTTATGTTCAACACCATTATTGAAAGCTTGGATCTGAGAGAGATAGAGCTTTCTGGTAGAAAGTTCACCTGGGCTAATGCTCTGCCAAACCCAACCTATGAAAAACTTGATCGAGTTCTTGCGAGCGTGGAGTGGGAACAAAAGTTCCCTCTGGTTACGGTGCAAGCTCTTTCGAGGGGAATATCTGATCACACCCCATTGTTCGTGGACTCAGGGGAGCCGAACCACGTGGGTAACAAGAACACCTTCTCCTTCGAGATGTCATGGTTTGAACGTGAGGGGTTCTTTGACTTAATTGCCAGGGAATGGGATAGAGGTGTAGGAGGCAAGACTACGATAGAGCGTTGGCAGAATAAGATTAGGCATTTGAGAAGTTTCTTACGAGGTTGGGCTAAGCACCTCAGTGGTGTGTATAAGATTGAAAAGGATAGACTCCTTACTCTTATACAGGCCCTGGACATACAGGCCGAATCCACTATTTTATCGCCAGCTGAGCTTCAGGTTAAAAATGAGGCGGAGAAGAGGTTGAAAGAACTGCTCCGCGAAGAAGAATTGAAGTGGGCTTTGCGTGCTAAAGTCCGCAAAGTGGTCCAAGGGGACGCGAATACTCAGTTCTTCCATTTGATTGCTAATGGCAAGCACAGAAAGAAGCGTATCTTTCAGCTTGAGCAAGGCGAGGGCACTATTTTAGGTCAGGATAACCTAAAAACATATATTACTGACTATTATAAGCAGTTATTTGGACCTCCGGAGGATAACTGTGTGTCCCTCGATGAGTCCAGGACTGAGGATGTACCTCTGCTATCGGCTGCCTATAATGATATTCTGGTTGCCCCATTCTCGGAGAAGGAGGTGTTTGATGCTATTGCACAGATGAAAAACAATAAGGCTCCCGGACCGGATGGATTCCCGGCAGAGTTCTATAAAAAGTGCTGGCACATTATTAAGGGGGATTTACTACCTATGTTCCATGATCTGTTCTCTGGATAGCTTCAATTATTTCACTTGAATTTTGGGACTATCACACTGCTTCCCAAGAAGACGGATGCGGTGAGAATTGAGAAATTCAGGCCGATCTGTCTCCTCAATGTTAGTTTCAAAATTTTCACCAAGGTCGGGACTAACAGACTCACACAGATTGCGTATTCTGTGGTGCAACAGTCCCAAACTGCTTTCATGCCGGACAGAAATATCCTTGAAGGGGTGGTCGTCCTGCATGAAACACTCCATGAAATCCATTCCAAAAAATTAGATGGAGTACTTTTTAAGGTGGATTTCGAGAAAGCGTATGATAAGGTCAAATGGCCATTCCTCCAACAGTCATTGCGTATGAAAGGTTTTGATGAAGCCTGGCGCCGACGGGTTGAATCATTTACGCAAAAAGGTAGTTGGAAATTAAAGTTAATGATGACATAGGTCATTACTTCCAGACACATAAAGGCCTAAGACAAGGAGATCCGATGTCCCCTATCTTGTTTAACATTGTGGTGGATATGTTAGCAATTTTGATAGGAAGGGCTAAGGAAAATAGTCAAGTAGGTGGATTGGTACCTCATCTTATTGATGGAGGTGTATCCATCCTTCAGTACGCTGATGATACAATCATCTTTATGGAGCATGACTTGGCCAAGGCGAGAAATATGAAGCTTGTGTTATGCCTATTTGAACAATTGACCGGGTTAAAGATTAACTTTCATAAGAGTGAGTTGTTCTATTTTGGTAGGGCCAAAGATGAACAGGATGCTTATAGCCAATTGTTTGGGTGTGAGTTGGGAGAGTTACCCTTCTCTTAGTTGGGGATTCCAATCCACCATCGTAGGCTGACAAACAGAGAATGGAAGTGCATCGAGGACCGATTTGAGAAGAAAATGAGTTGCTGGAAGGGTAAGCTCATGTCATACGGAGGCCGATTAATCCTGATTAATTCGGTGCTCACGAGTATGCCAATGTTTCTCCTATCGTTCTTTGAGGTCCCAGTTGGTGTTAGGAAGAGACTGGACTTCTATCGATCGCGTTTCTTTTGGCAGGGTGATGAGCTTAAAAAAAAATATCGGCTTGCTAAATGGGATATCATCTGTAGACCGAAAGACCAAGGGTGTCTAGGTATTGAGAATCTAGAAGTTAAGAATAAATGCCTTCTTAGCAAGTGGCTATGGAAGCTCTCATCGGAGAATGATGCTATGTGGGCTCAAATCCTTCGCAGCAAGTACCTCCAGACAAAAACTTTGTCCCAGGTTACAGTCAGGCCGACCGATTCGCCCTTCTGGAAAGGCCTGATGAAAGTCAAACAGGCCTTGTTTAATAGGACGAAGTTTGTTTTTGGAAACGACATGAGTACACGTTTCTGGGAGGATACTCGGCTCGGCGAGACACCCTTGGCCATCCAATACCCGTCTTTGTACCGCATTGTTCAACGACGTGCGGTGTTCGTCGCATCGGTCTTTCAATCTACCCCCCTTAATATTCAGTTCCAACGAACGCTAGCGGGCAATCGTTGGGAAGAATGGCTCCGTCTAGTTAGGAGACTGATGGAAGTCCAACTTTCACAACAACCCGATGAATTACGCTGGAAATTGACTAAGTCTGGAGTATTCACGGTTAAATCAATGTATAGTGATGTTATTAATTCGAACTCCATTCCTACGTCCAAGCATGTTTGGGATGTCAAAGTTCTTTTGAAAATAAAAGTGTTTATGTGGTTTGTCCATAAACAAGTTATTTTAACTAAGGACAACTTGATAAAGCGTAATTGGACAGGACCTACTAAGTGTAGTTTCTGCGATCGGGATGAGATTATCAAACACCTCTTTTTTGATTGCCCGTTGGCCAAGGTACTTTGGCAGACGGTCCACATTGCTTTTAATATCAATCCACTGAATTTTGTTAATGCGTTATTTGGGACATGGCTTAATGGGATTGAGCCTGACTTAGCGAGACATATTCGGGTTGGAGTTTATGCTTTGCTGTGGACTATCTGGACTTGCAGAAATGATTTGGTTTTTAACAGAATATCATGTATACATTTTTTGCAGGTCATATTCCGAACTACGG
Organism: Triticum dicoccoides; assembly: GCF_002162155.2. Classification (NCBI taxonomy): domain Eukaryota; kingdom Viridiplantae; phylum Streptophyta; class Magnoliopsida; order Poales; family Poaceae; genus Triticum; species Triticum dicoccoides. Next base: position 11,288,902 of record NC_041385.1, read on the forward strand.
CACTGATCCGTTCGTGGACGCTACTCACCCAGACGGAGGCCAGAGAGCATTTGATTACTGGGTCTTTCCGCTGGGAGATGGTAGCTCGGGATATCTTCAACCGGTTTGGATGGCGGTCATGTAATAGGATAGGCATTTAGTATCCCTATCTAGTTTTTGCCGGACGGTTGTGGCGTCTTTTCTTGGCTAGTTGGTGTTTCTAGCCCTTTTTGGCTCTGTGTGAGCTTTTTGTGCTTTTTTTTATTACTTTTGAAGACCTTTGAAACCATGTTGGCACTATTTTATATGGTTAATAAGATGGTTGTATGCATCTTTCTGATGCAGAGGCCGGGGAATCTTCCCTTTTCCAAAAAGAAAATATAAGAGAAACTCTGTTCATGGAAGGTCAACAGAGTTTTTATTTATTTTCATGTTGTGAATCTGCGTGAGTTACAATTGGTACATCGTTTTTGTAACTGTCATAGTAGGGACAGTGATGCTTTCAAATACTTTCCGGTCGCGGTACTTGATGTCTACATAAGAAAATGGAACGATTATGTATAAGAGAAACTCTGTTCATGGAAGGTCAACAGAGTTTTTATTTATTTTCATGTCGTGAATCTGCGTGTGTTACAATTGGTACATCGTTGATGTAAGTTATATGAACCCCCACCCTGGTTCATATTGAAACCCTAATCTAAGGAAGAAGTTGACTGGCGCCAATCTCAAAAGACTAATAGGTACCGGAGAGGAGATTAGCTTGGCCCATAGACATGGGATGCTACCACTAGTTTAACACGATATATTGAAATAACTAACAAGATAAAATAAGGCAACTCTGCTCGAGCTCAGCTACTCCTGAAATCGCTAGCGTTGGCTCATGTATGGGGATTCGCAAAAAACGGTCTGTCGCGTCTGCACCGAGACAGCGAAAAAAGGGATACGCCGCTTATACGGGAGCGAACAGTGCAGCCGTGCGGGCCCAAAACGTATGGGTGGACTATAGCTGGCCAACGGGCCGGCCCGGCCCGGCACGGCACGGCCCATCCTAATCGTGCCTGGCATGGCCCGGCCCGCCTAGGCACGATTATTATACGGGCCCTGCCGTGCCAGCCCGCGTGCTGCAGCCTGCAGCCCAGGCACGGCCCGTATGCTAATCGGGCCAGCCCACCGGCATGCCAGGTCCACTAATCTACCTCCTATTTTACGCACTGGGCGTTTTTTAGCCTATTTTTACCTGTTGGCCCATATTAGGATACATAAAAAAAATATAAAAAAGTTAATCGGGCCGTGCCGTGCCGGCCCGCGTGCTCGCCCTTCAGGCACAGGCACGGCCCATGGCGTGCCGCGTGCCGGGCCTGACCCGTTTAACACGTGCCGTGCCGTGCCAGCCGTGCTACCGGGCCGGCCCAACTATCCCGGCCCGTTTGGCCAGCTATAGGGTGGACCAACGTCCGTGTACCAGGCCGTCTACCTTTTGGGCTGAGCCGTGAAACAATTACGTCGGAGCGAACCTGAGCCGTTCTGGAAGCCTGCCGCCGGCACGGACGGCTGCCCTTCCCCAAGGCTGCGGGAGGCTGCGGTTCCTCCGGCGGCCGGCGATGCAAGATGCTGGGCTTAAATCCTTCTGGATGCGGTCGACCAGTAAGTCAACCCTGCCCGCTTTGGAGATCTACCCTTGCATGTGCCCCCGTGACAGAGCCGTCGGTGCCCGCCATGGCCGTGGGTTGCAGGTTTCCGGTGCGAGCGGAGTTCGCGGACAGCCTGGAACATCCAGATCCGGTGCCTCTTGCGGTGCTCCCGCGACGTGATGTCACCCCTGCTACGCCGGCGGATTCGAATGCTGGCTCCGGGTGCAGGCAGCACGTTGGTTGCGCTAGCCCTGGGAGGACGCAGGGTGAAAATCGGTGTCGACGGCCGGGCTCTCCGACGAGGTCTGCGCAGTCCACCCACAGGGTAAATCCAGAGGCGCCGGGATGGACCAAAAGGTACAACCTGAATCCTGTCCTGTCTAACTGTTACTATCTTTCTAGCAAATGGTGCGATTTTCTTGTGCTATGCTTGCTGAGATGTTAGTGGTATGTGTGATTTGCCGAACAGAAAAGATGAAATTGCTAGTTCATGTGATGTATGGTTGAGATCAGTAGGAAAAGTTATCCGCAGCAGCACTCGTTTGGGTCTGTTTCCTATCGATGGTTAGTTACATATTTTGTTCTTGTTTGTAAATTCAGGTTACATCTTGGGAGTGCGCCACCGGACAGAACGCCGTGTCCATATCGGATGAGTGCTTTAGAGCAGTCAATTCGCAAGTATGCCCCTGCTCCCCGCTCGTCGCAGTCCTGGCATCCCGCTTGTCCTCACATGCGTCGTCTTTCTGTCTCCGCCGGTGCCACCACTACTCGCTGCTCGTTGCTGCCAGTCGAGCAAGATGTCCGGTGCTGCGGTGGACAAGCACAAGACGCCAACGGAGGAAGAGAATAGGAATCCGGCGTGGGAGGATGAGGAGGACAAGGATCAGGCGAGAAAGGAGGTGGTTATAGGTCTGATACTTAGCATGATTTATTTTCAGTATTCTCTGTAGTTTATAAGCAGCAAATGCCACCAGGGAATGCTCCATGTTGTAAGAAAATTGTGAATTCTGAACCTAGTCAAGTGCTTCTACTGCAAGGTACTATATAGGTACCTGATATTTGGAAACTGTCAAATCCCTTTACCCGCTCACACAATATCCCTGAAACAGCAACTGTTACAATGAAGAAAAAGCCATCACTGGTTTGTCACAGCAGAAGGTGGGTGCAGGAGATGATGATGATGCGCTGCTAATATTGGACTTGCCAGCGGTAAGCTCATTTTCATACTCAAGAAACATGCTTGTGGCCCTAACAAGTAACACTACCTGACATTTTCTTACTCTTATGCACATGGACAGTATGTATAATGCCACCTGAAGCATTTTGGTACTGCATGTCAGTATGTGTAATGATTTATTTTTAGTATTCTCATTTCAGCAAAGGGTCATTTTTGTGGCAGCCCAGAGATAGGAAAACTGTGTCTAGTCAAGACCTACTTAGCAACAAAGAGTAAGTGGCATCTCCAGAGAATTGAAGTTAATAGATACTGAAGTCCCCATGCTACCTGCTTGTTTTAGTGAAAGGACCAAACCGAATATCCTTCATTTTTAGTACTAGTACATGCCACTCTTAATTTTTATATAACCATTAATCTCAATTGCTGAAGATTATTACTCCCTCTGTTCACTTTTGTAAGTCGTTTTAGGCAGCTGAAATTAAACTGTTTTAAGTGCTGTCCTAAATGTCTAGGACGTCTTATAGAAGTGAACGGAGGGAGTAGTATCAATCTATACAATAGCTTATTTTCATCAGTGCTCGCTAGCTGCATGTCCCAGTTCAGTACACGTGCATGTCCGCATGTTTGCTAGCTGCATGTATGTTATTGGAACAAATGATCGGCATGAAAAAGCTTGATATAAGCTACAAAGTAAATTCCTGAAACTTTGTTCTAATATTCAGGACAGTTCTTCAGAGCAGCTGCCATTGACTTGGAAAAGTTCAGCACTAAAATTTGATGTTCAGGAGAATCAAATTCATCATAAATAAGGGGCTGCCATTGACTTGTCGTTCATCGCAAAGTTCAGGAGAATCTGAATGTATGTTCAGAACTATGAAATCTGGTGTTCAAGCACATGTTCAGGATGTGAAATCTGAAACCTGAATCTGATGTTTAAGCTAGCAGTGATGTATGCTCACTGAAATTATGTTAGTTTTAAAACTGCTCGTTGCTGCATTTGATAAACTGAATCTAACACTGTATCAAATGGACCGAAGATTTGCTCGTTGCTGCAAGTCTTAATGTAGTTTTAACATTGTTCAGGACTGAAATCTGAATGTGAAACTGATACAAAGCTAGCATTGATGTATGTTCAAGCTAGTTTGCACATGGACAATGAAATCGTATGTAGCTAGTTTGCAAACTAGCGTGCTGACTGCTAGTCAAACCATGCGGACGCGGACACTGTTAACTGCGGGATTAGGAGGGGCGTTGAGGACGGCAGTGGGGTGTGAGGACGAGATTGTGTGTGTGTGTGTGCGCGCGCGCGCACGCGCGTGTTTTGAGAAACAGGGGATGAGATTGTGTAGGTTTCGTTGTGGGGAACGAGTGAACATATACTCCTCATGAACTAGCTGGCGACCTCGGGACGGCTCAGCCTCATACAGAAAAATGACTGGGCCGTGTCCACTACCGCTGTTCCGCGTACGGGTTGACGTTTGCCGTCGTAATAAATGCGCCAGCGCACGCGCTGTGATCGGAAACAATACTACCTGAATACAAACTGGAATACATTACAGGGTGCTGATCCACATGCGAATGAGTGGGGGAGATTTCAGGATCATCTGAGCCTGAGCTCAGAATTGGATATCCCAACTCAAGGAACGACAGATGTAGTTAATTACTTTAGGGCACGTAGTAGCAATGCTTTGCATCGAGTTGAGAGCTCTGTTTCGTCCTAGACATCTCAAAAGAGGTCACTCTCCATACCACCACTATTGATGCCAGGGGCGGCGCCAGCGCCCAGCGACCCTGGGCACTTGCCCGGGCTCGATGCGTTGGCGATGTTGTACGACGTCCTGTTTTAACTTGGCAAATCCGCCAGTACGTCGTGGTTTACCGGGCAAAATTGTTTTGGGCTTCTCTCAGTAGTGGGCTTCGTGAGAACTAGCGATGGACCTTGGCCTAGAAAGCCCCAAGCGAGGAACGCCTGTTCATCTTTGTCCCAGGACGACTTATAACAGATAATATCATATGCGCATATGAATGTTTGCACTTTATGAAGAGAAGTAAGGCCAAATCAAATAGTTATTGTGCGTTAAAACTGGACATGATGAAGGCTTATGATAAAGTGGAGTGGGCTTATCTTCAGGCAATTATGGCCAAGTTGGGTTTTGATCAAAGATGGGTGGATGTTATCATGAGGATGATCAGCTCCGTATCCTTTTCAGTCCTGTTTAATGGAGAGAAGCTGGAATCGTTTAAACCAACATGTGGTATTCGACAGGGAGATCTGATTTCCCCATACTTGTTTCTGATAGCGGCAGAGGGCCTTTCGTGCCTTTTAAAACTCAGTTCTCAATCGTCAGTGCTCAGTGGGATCAAGGTGGCGCCGACAGCCCCGGCTGTGAACCACCTTCTCTTTGCTGACGATAGCCTGCTTCTATTCAGGGCAAGTGCAGAGGGGGCTACAGCGGTATCAAACCTATAGGATATTTACTGCAATGCTTCTGGTCAACGAGTAAATCAAGACAAATCATCAATCTTCTTTAGTAGAGGGTGTCCGCAACAGATGAGGCAACAAATCAAAAACATTCTTCATGTGCATAATGAGTCCCTGAGTGACAGATACTTGGGTATGCCTACGGATGTGGGGGAGTCCAAGATGGGCACGTTTAAATATCTTAAGGATCGAGTTTGGGAGAAAGTTAAGGGGTGGATGGAGAAACTATTATCTTCGGCTGGCAAAGAGGTCTTGATTAAAGCAGTTGCCCAAGCTTTGCCTGTTTTTTCCATGGCGTGTTTCAGATTACCCCGGGGTCTTTGTGAGAACATCACGTCCATAATCCGTCAGTTCTGGTGGGGGAGCAAGGCAGGGAAACGCAAGCCCAATTGGGTCGCATGGGATATTATGGTGAGACCAAAATACCTTGGGGGGCTTGGGTTCCGGGATATGGAAATTTTTAATCTTGCCTTACTAGCAAGACAGGCCTGGAGGTTGCTGAGCGAACCAACATCATTAAGTGCACGTATCTTAAAGGCTGCATACTACCCAGATGGATCGATTCTGGAGGCCGAATTGGGAAGCCGGCCCTCACAGATTTGGCGCGCAGTTTTGGATGGACGAGATGTCATGCGGCAGGGCATAATAAGGAGAATTGGCAATGGCACTTCAACAGAGATATGGAGACATAATTGGCTCCCTCGCAAAGGCATGCTCCGGCCGATTACCTCTCTGGTGTTAAACCCTCCTCAGATGGTTTCTGAGCTAATCAATACAGCAACAGCATCGTGGAATGAGGATGTTATCCGCCAGGTGTTCTTACCAATAGATGCTGAGGTAATTCTTTCCATCCCGCTATGCACAAGATCTGTTGATGACTTTTGGGCATGGAGTGCGAAGACGTGGGGGGCGTTTTCAGTCAAGTCGGCGTATAGAATGGTTTTGCATACAAAGATCATGAGAGAAAACTGGTTAGATGAGGTGGAGGGCTCGTAAACAGAGGAGCAACAGGCAAATGAATGGACGAAACTCTGGAAGATTGAGGTTCCATCCAAAATCAAGATGTTCTTATGGCGTTTTGCGAGATGCTCCACACCCATGGCGGAACTTCTTCAGCGCCGAAATATGGCTACATCTGGTGCATGCAAATTATGTGGGGGTACAAACTCTTGGAGACACGCACTATTAAACTGTTCTATGGCCAGAAGTGTATGGGCCTTGGCGGACGAGGATATGTTGGAAAAAATGATCCAGTGCAAGAGTGACAACGCTAAAGATTGGCTTTTCAAGATGATGGAGTCGCTGTCATACGAACAGCTAATTCAAATGGCAATCACTCTTTGGGCAGTGTGGGGGGCAAGGAGAAAAGCGGTATACGAAGACATCTTCCAAAGTCCCATGTCGACTCACCTGTTTATCCAGTCTTATTAGACCGACCTTCAAATCACTAAGAAACCAAACCTGCATCACATTCAATCGAGACAGCCCCGACTGAAACAGTGGATTCAGCCATCAGAGAACACAATGAAGCTCAACGTCGATGCGGCGGTGGCATCACAGAGGGGAATAGGAGCAGTGGGCGCAGTTTGCAGAGACAGGGAAGGCATTTTCCAGGGGGCATCGGTGATTGTCTTCAGGGGTATAATCAACCCTACCACGCTGGAGGCGCTAGCGGTGAGAGAAGCGCTGGCACTCGCGGAAGATTGGAATATATCTGCTTTACAGGTGGCCTCGGACTGTTCGGTGGTAATAGATGACATCAAGAGAAATAATGAAGCAGAATATGGAGCAATCGTGCAAGAGATTAGAGAGTATGCTAAGTCTTTTGTTTCATGTAATTTTGTTCATGAGTTTAGGAGCTCGAACTTCGAAGCTCACAATCTAGCAAGATATGCTTTGGGGCGGGGGCTCGGACGCCATGTTTGGTTAGGCTACCCCGAAGACCTCTCTTTCGTCCCTGTAACCATGGTGACGTCTTAATAAAGTTTCGCTGATTGTCTAAAAAAATATTATTTGATAGGTAGATTGCTCGAACTCCCAACCTTTTCGGCTGTTCACCCCACTAGATGACCCGTTGCGCCAATGGCGCAAAGGCCGAGTGCAAGCCAAGTATTTGTAGAGTGTGTATTAAAATATGTAAAAACAAAATGAAAGCATATATTTCTTTCATCATGGCTGTTTCAAAAGCATACCACAAAGTAATCTAAGCAGCAAATAACCGACAGTTAAATGCACAGGACAAATAACTGACAGTTAAATGCATAGGACGGTCTTAGGGATTACATAACATCCAAAAGAATGATAAACATAGAAGTCTTGGTAGGCATCTATACTAATGCTAAGTTATATAAGGGGCTCTTGCAACGTGCTTATATTGAGTAGACGATCAGACACAATCCCTTGAAAGTGCATTTGAAGGCGAAAGCATATGCTTGTCCTTTGTCTTGTGTGACGGCATAAAAAGCAAGAGCGAGCCAAATATTAAAATCATGCATATGAGATTGATTTAAACCAACATAATAAATACTTGCATAACATTACATGATAGCTTAATAGAAAATATTCATATCACGCAAAAAGGGAGAGCAAGCCGAGCATTCAAACCATGCATATTAGACTGATTTAGAACCAAGTTAATGGATACTTATATTCCATTACATGATAGCTTAAAATAAAATATTCAAATTATAAAGTAAGTTATATTTGCAGAGATGCATTGTGTATATAGTGCTTGTCCATTAACCGTTGCCCGGGTCTTCTACCTGCCCGTTGCCCGGGTCTTCTACCTGCCGCGAGGAGGAAGGAAAGAATGAAGCCAAAAAATGATGAAATGATTTGTGATAATAACAACAAATGATTAGAACAAAAGGCCAAGGCAAAACATCACCTTATCGTCAACTTAAGCATTGATTATACAACAAGCAACTCCTAGCCATGTTAAATAAAGCTAAACATGGATATTGCAAAGAAAGGTATGACATGGTAACCAGCACGGACAACAACAGGATAGTATAATCCTTCAAAATAAGTAAAATATAGGGTCAACAAGCAGATGCTTGCTTTGTTGGTCAACGTCCTGATGAAACTACAGATCAAACTCGTAATACCCCTTGTTGCCGGACATTATTGAAACGGCGAAGAAACCTTGGAAAAGAACCAAACGGAGGAAAATCGGTATTCATGAATTTCCAAAATGTGTAGAGTGCATGAATTGTATGAGATGTCATGCAGAAACTTGAAAATGAAGCTACTAAAATTGTCAATAAAATTTCCTTGGAGCCTTACAATGCAGCTCTAGCACTTGTAACGTTGAGAAAGATCTTTTGCTAATAATGTCAACAACAATTTTGTTCTCCACACAAATGTAAGATAGATACAGTTCTTCAAGAACAGAAGATGTCAATACATCTATGTATCCAATAATGCAAATCATTCAAGAAGTTAGACCTTACTGAGTGACTGGTACACATCGGAAATAGATACACATATCTCATTCCTATTTTACAACAGAGAAAATAAAACAACCAACCAAAGTGACATATCAGTCTTCGTATGGTGGTTGGAAGCTATACTTTAAATTTCTGATGAGTGAGAACCTATCAGCGCAAAAAGAAATTTAAGATTATCATTGCTATAAATGTAGATGAGATGAAGCTCAACATTTAGTATGATTTTCTTATTTCTTTTTAGAAATTTAACAAGGAAAGCCATAGAAATTGGAAAACACTTCAAACCACACTTTTTTACCTGTGAGCTTGTCAATTAAGTTTGTGCCGCTGTCTCTTCCTGATCTCACCTCGGCCACTTGCCTCATCAGTGAGCCGTGCCATCTCACAGTGTCAAACACATCCATTAATGGCAGAGGATATATATATCCTCCAACATTGCAACTGGAAAGAAAACGTAAATGAATTAAATAAACATGTAAAGACAGAGAAAATTGTACCGAAAAAGAACCAGGTCCATACGCTCGGAGATGGTTCAACAAAGCAGTATTATGGCAAGGATCAAAGATAAAGCTTCATGTGACACTATGGTTATGCATCATTGAAACGAAAAAGGGACGTTTAAGATTGCTAACCTAAACACATTTTTTGTTGAGGGGGACAACACCACTACCAGATTTAGCTTTATACTTACAGGTTAGTTAGCCATCCACAAAAGTATTATCAAGGTTCAGTTGCAAGCTCGGAGTGGGAAGCACCACAAGATTAAATAAAAGCCACACCTTCAGATTCCTTTTGTTCGTAGAACTAATAAATTGATAACACCTCATAGTCAAAGATGTAGCAACAAAATAGGATATGTGGATAGTGCAAACAAGATGCACAACTGCTGCATAGGGCTCTTGTCTTTTTTTGGCATCACAAACCAGTAGGCATGAAGATTGAAAATTAGCATATCGTTTGTAGAACCTATAAACAATATAGTACCGCTAGCCTTTTCTTTAGAAAACTCCACTATTATTTTAGTACAATATCAAATATGTTATTTCTCTCATATGGAACAAATGCTACAAAAGAAAATTTCAGTCCATGAATGTACCTCACCTAAAATAAATCAATTTTTACACATAACATGAAGTATATCCTATGGAGATAGATGATCATAACTTACATTCCAATCACCTTATTTCAGAACAGGAAATATTCGCTTACCTCATCTATGTACCCGAGGTAGTTTTGTACCAGTGATAATGTGTTGCCCATCGGCTAAAGTGGTACTCTTTTGTGCATATTTAGGTGCTGACCAAAGATGGTTTAGAAAGAGAAATCAGTTGGAGAAAAGAAAGTAATAAACAACATTCTTTTTCTTCGTGTAGATTTACCTTCTTTGTTGATTTCCCTATGATATCCGGTCAATGAAATCATTTCTTTCTTTGCGGCCTTTCATCTATTAGCACTAATAGGGACAATGTCAGATTCCAAACTTGTATCCACCTCCTTTTCAGACTGCAAATAGAGCAGGAAACAAAAGACCTAGTGGACCCTGAGAGCATAAGGTTGTTTCTACTGGATGATTAAATTATTAACTTGCATGCATAGATGAGTAACAAAAACAACCAATCAATCTGCATGCATTGGCAAGCAACCGAATAAAAATAATAGAGGTATAAGGTACTCCCTCCGTTCGGAATTACTTGTCGTAGAAATGAATGTATCTAGATGTATTTTAGTTCTAGATACATCCATTTCTGAGACAAGTAATTCCGAACGGAGGGAGTAGCAAACAAAAGACCTACCAGACACTAAAACTACATGTTAAATTTATTAGATAGCTAATTAACTTGCATGCATAAGTGGACAATAAAACAGCTAATGAACCTGAAAAGGAACATGCCCTGCAGCACAAGACAACTCCTCCCTTAGCCAATTCGTAGATGACATCTCACTGGTCGCTACTTGTTTGCGCATTCAGAACTCTCCTTTCCCTCCACGACAGAAAACCTTCTTCTTCTCCTCCTCCTTTATCCCCTTCTTGTTATATGTACATTTATTACCTGTGTACCTAGCTTTCCTTTATACATTAGCAAGGAACAACTATTACCTACTGCATGTTTTTTCTCAAAGCCCTAACCCGAGAAGCAGACTATAGAGAATCAATAAGAAATTAAGAAAATTGGCATACTCTACAAACATGGATATCAACGAATGGTATATGAGCACTCAATCAGCCAGGAAGCCAACCACCAGCACAAACATAAGTAAAGAAAAATGTATATATATATTTTCTAATGAGACCCGAAGGGAAAATCCATAAAAAGCACTGTAGGCATAATAGGCTAGCCCCAAAATACATAGATAGGCAATGTGGATGCACCAACACAGGAGTTCATGGACTATATCCAAAGAAGTAATAACCCAATACAATTAAAGTATATCTAACATTGTTGTTGATGCAGCGTCGAGCGGACCAGCAAAAAACCTACACAGCCAAGGAAACATGGAACACAAAATGTTTTAGCTCACATGTGTTTCATTGGACAGGAGAAGAGCAAGAAAGATCCTACCACGTCTTGCAACAATATAAGCAAACAAAGCTAAATAGATGTGTCAGTTTGCTGATATGTAGCACACATGAATGAAACAGTTTCCTGTATGGCAAGCTTGACACTAAGCTAATTGCTCCATGATTAATCGATCAGAGAAAAATAATTATAAGTGTATTCCGTTGTCGCTACCTTAGCAAGCAGAAGCCTGGCTGTCATCCCACTCGATCTTGACAGATGTAGGCTAGTGCGCTCGACTTGGCGCTGCGTGTGCTACTGCCTCACGCCGCAAGGCATCTCGTCAGGGTCATTCTCCTTCTCCATATCTGCCTGCTTGCTCCCTGCCTGCTCCACCAAGCGCCGCAAGGCATCTCGTCAGGGTAATTCTGCTTCTCCATATCTGCCTGCTTGCTCCCTGCCGGCTCCACCAAGCGGTCATTCTCCTTCTCCATATCTGCCGGCTTGCTCAACTGCGAAGGAAAGCCCATGTCCTGCTAGGAGTCCCAATCCTGGAAAAAATAAATCAAGGTTACCTAAACTTTGACCACTATAGAAAATATAGCCACACCAGGTATACAAAAGGAAAAATGAGCAATGAGGCATAACCAATTACAGCTTCGTTTGATATTTGCATATTTCATCCCAAGAAGCCCATTTTAATAAGCCATTAGTGAATAAGGGTATTTGTTGTTTGGTTTCCGTCGTAAATATAAAAATTCACAAAATATAATAAAATGAGAGTGCTTCCTCATTCTACCTCCATAATCCTGCAAACATGCGTATGCACATGTAGATGGACAAGGCTATCCAGATTCCAACAAAACCACTATAACTGGCGAGGGTGACAATGCAAGCGATGCTGACAACAGCCACAAGTATCTGAGGATACATAATTCAATGGAATGCGTCAGAAGAGAAAGCTGGAAAGCTAGAGCACAAATAAGCTGGAAAATTAGCGGACTTGCCAATGAATAAGAAGCATATGCAAAATCTGATGCTCCATAATTGACACCGTCGAAAACAAAACCTAAAGCGTTGATTGATTGAGTGAGAGCAACAAACTGTACATAGGAAACATAACTCTGTTTAGTTCAAGAGATTGCCTTGAGGTAATCAAACATAAGAAAAGATTGTCATACTCTCAAGTACTAATTTTTTTAGGGGTATACCCGCAAGTACCATGAGCTGCAAGAAAATCATGAGAACGTAACTATTAACATTTCAAGATTCAGAGTTGCAGTACTCTTATGATTCAGCACACTGTAACTGTACCGGCGTCGTCACGTAGATATGATTCAGTACACCCTGGGCTTCTGTAAATAATCTAGAACCTGTACGGAGGCCAACTCCAAGAAGTAGGCCCAGGAGAAGCCCCAAGATCAATCCGAGCTGCAAATGAACAGTTCTTCACTAAGGTGACAAAAAAAGATTTATAGAAAAAAGGAACCATACCTGCAGTACGCGGTAAGCTGTGGCCTTGGCCTTCGAATGGTCCTTACGAGCAAATGCACTTGCAAGTATAGCCTGTGAAAAATATTGTTCACACACTAATAGTACATAATATGCGTGAAACACATTGCTGGAAGCATATCCTTCTAAGTTATTAACAAACTTTCATGATTTTATGGTCAACGACAGAGCACCCAGAAACACAAATATTTGAAGGTGTGATTGCATCTTACAGGTAATTGATGAGAGTCTCATCATGAAATAGGTTGTGTGGCGCAAAAATGAAAAAAGAAAGGGGCGGCAGATCTAAAAACTAAATCAACCACAATGAATAGATCGATCTAACTGGCAGCAAATGAACTGATCTTCTTTTGAATCAATTTCAATACAATCAAACAAAGGCAATGATAAGAGGAGACAGAGAGACTCATTTGAGAGCAACGAGGAGGTAGCAGCAGGGGAGGAGAGAAAAACAAACTGAGGCGGGTGGAGGTAAGCGGCGGCGCAGTCCCCCCGTTGCTTCTTGGTGGTGACGGCTCACGGATTGGGGAGGAGAAGAGCACCTGCTCCACGGTGGCTCCCAGGCGACGCAGCGCTGACACCAGCCCGCGCTCTGGCTCGCCTCCTTGTCGCGCACGTCGATGCACGTCGATGCGCCGTCGCCGCTGGTCTCCTCCGCGCCACCTCCTCTTCCTACGTCGATGCGCCGTCGCCGCTGGTCTCCCCCGCGCCACCTCCTCTTCCTATTTTCTTCCAGCGGCGGCGCAGTCCCCTCCCCCATGTGGCTTCATGGTGGTGAGGGCTAACGGATTGGGGAGGAGAAGATGAGGCAACGGATTGGGAAGGAGGAGGAGAAGAGGAGGCGGCAGATTGGGGAGGAGGAGAGGAGGCGGCGGATTCGGGAGGAGGAGAAGAGGAGGCGGCAGATTGGGGAGGACGAGAGGAGGCGGGGATTGGGGATGAGAGGAGGCTCTCGGTAGGCTAGCGTGCGCGCGAACTGTTTACAGAAGAATAAAAGGAGACGTGGCCACGGCCGCTAGATAGCCGGAATGCTTCATCCTTTATATGTTCAATGACTGCCTAGCCCGAAGACCGACCGGCGACTGGTAGCGGCGCTAGGCTGGGCGGCTGGGCGTGTTGCTGCCAACGGGGAAGTTAGCGACTGGATCCTGGCAGGAATGGCATGCAACCTCCACTAATCCTCTCCCTTGTGATTAGGTAAATTTGTAAACTGATTTGGCCATCCGAGTAATAGAATTTTTTTTGGGCAAAAATCCGAGTAATAGACTTGGGACTTAAATTTGAAGTTTGTACGTGGGGAAGCCTAGTCTATGATTTAGAGATTTTGTTCTTAATAGCTGATTGTTAAGTTTAAATTTTGGAGAAGCTGATGTTTTTGGTTAATAATAGAACAAGCGCTCACAACCCGTTTTATCTATTCCCACATCGATTTACCAGTCCTAGAAATTCGTTATGGATAGAAGGTCCGACATGAGAAAAGAATAAGGGGTACTAGAAAAAGGAAATTTTGGACTTTCTGCCCACGAAGAAATAGTAGTCGGCCTTTGCGAGGTATGTTGAAACCGAATCTTCATGCTGCATTAATCATGATACCAATGCATGTGCAACCGGAGTTGTTATAAGAGATGATAAAGGGTAAAGAATCTATTTTAAACAATTGCACAAACCAAACTCACTGCCTGAAGGATGGAGGAAACATAAGTGTTTTATCGATCTGTTTGGGACTGCTCCGCTTCACCAAAATCATTTTTGCTCCACTAAATTCACTTTGGAGCAGTTTCATTCAGAAGTTGTAGCACTACCAAAGAGAATGTTTGGCTTTCATCTAGCTCCAGCTTCAAGAATGAGAAATTTGGTGGAAAGGATCTATTTGATTGGTCGAGGGGGGAGAAACGAAGGGGTATCCACTTACTGGTGGCAGTGGTGGGTAATTTCCACCCACCTTCAGCTTCTAGAGTTTATTGGAGCACCCCCTGAAGAGCTTCATAAAAAACTGGGAGTTGTGCCCCAGATTCTAGTTTTTTTGTGGAGCAGCATATTGTGGAGCTACCCCGTTTGGCTTGTGTTTTCTGGAGCGGAGCTGAATTTTAAGGAGCAGAGCAGTCCCAAACATGCTCAAGATATCCCACAAGTCCTTCCCTTTTCATGAGGACATTCGAGCATCGCATTATGTCGAGAGCAGCTAGCACAACGTATCTATCTGAGTGCCCCATGAAAAGATTTTCAGTCCTGAATCGGCAATCAAAATGTGAATGATATGCAACCGGAAACAGAAGTACGGTCACACCAGTTCACTTCAAAATTACAATTGTATTTTCACTCTATATTAGTGCAGATTTGTGGTTCGGAAGTTTAAGGCTATTTTACATGTTCTCTATCTGAACATCCGATTGTGATTTCCAAGTTAGACAGTTAGGCTAAAGTTTGCTCAGGCTAAACAAAATTTCTAGCTCCACCACTGATTGATGCCTTACATTCTTGTGTATTGGATCCTAAATGTACTTCTCTAATCCTATCACTGATTTGTTCATTCCAACGTCACATATTTGATAATCTAAGAATGGCTTAGGTGGTAGTGTTATGAGGTATGGCGTACGTGAGCCCACGAGGGTTTGACACTCCGTGGTTGCAGCTTTTTGGTTTCTTATTAGCTAGTGGGATGCATAGCAGTTTGGACGATCCTACCACGACCAATCCTGAGTACTGCCTTTACAAATAAAATGAACCACTTCCACAGACAAATATATTTAAAAGGAAACCGGTGTCTTTGGTAGTTTCATCTTATCTATGTTCAAGCATTTTGATTTGTCACAACACAAGTTCGATTTCTCTGTGTTTTATCACGATCATCCATGCCTACCTAATTAGTTACTGTTGAGTATCATTGTTATTATGCAAACATAGGATAGCATAGGATTTATTCCACCTTGCCTTGTACTCCAAGACGACCGTGTACTCCTATATATATGCCCACGAGGCTCAAGTAGTACAATGAACTATTCCATCGTCTCCATCTATCCCTTCTAACATGGTATCGCCCTGAACCTCTTGGTTGTAAGTTTATGCACCTAACTAGTTCACCCATCAGACCGATCTGATGGAAGAGACTAGGCAGCACATTATACGTCAACACTCCCTCTCACGTGTGGCTCCCTCAGGCCTAAACGTGGACCGAAAGTGGGCTGCAATATAATTGCGCCAGCCGGGTCTTGAACTCAAGACCTCTTGGCTCTGATACCATGTAGAAGTGCATGATCTAGCCAATGCAACCAAAAGACCGATCTGAGAAGAGGGTCGGACATTATACTCCAACAGTTAATGAAGGACATATACATGCATCAACTTCTTAACAATTTCCTTCAACGGGTTATGGAAGGTCCTCGTGGTGGTTATGAAGGAGGCTAAGCACCTTGTTGTGCCCCATCATGTTGTACGCCGACGACATGTCCATCATCCTACGCACGGACGTGCACCAGGTTCACCGAGTCAAAAGTGTGTTAGACTCTTTTTTCCATGGAGATGAGGCTCGCCCTTAACTTTGACAAGTGCAATTTCATGCCCATCCGTGTCGCCCTAGACCAGGCACAACTCATCTGGAAGAGCGTACCGATCATCCTCCTCAATTTTCGGTGTTGCTCCTTTGTTCTCGTCGGGGACGAGAAGAACACGACTTTATGGATGGATCGCCAGCTGGGTGGTGAGGATAACACCATCGTCGTGTGTTTCCCCGCGCTTTTCTCACACACCCTCGGGCCCAACGCCTCTGTCGCGGTGGTCTTCTTTGAGCCCCCTCCACCCACATACACACCTTTCAATCGCATCTCTTGGTCATGGCTGCTGAAGGGCTGCTTTGCATAACGACCAAGTTGCATGAGACCATGTTGCGTCCCCTTGTCACCGACCTACAGAGGCTCTCTGGCTCCCGTGTTTTTTTCACGGTGCGTGGGGCATACCACCTTCAGTTGGCTGCCCTCTGCATGTGGACTCATGCTAGGGTAGAGAGTGGGCAATGGGCCTTGTCAGCGGATATGACCCTGTAAACAGCTTTGTACTGGGATCTTCCTCTTCTCCTTAATTGAAAAGACATGCATCACTCCTGCATGTTCTTGAAAAAAATGATTTCACTCCCACCATCTAGATGTCCTACATGTCCTACCAATACAGGTTCTTGCTTTGGCTCTACCACTAACATCGCCTTCCTTATGAACCCCTCCTTCACCATTGTCACATCATCGAACGCTCTGCCTACTCCTTCTGCGTGTTGAAGAGACCACCAGACACATGATCTACCTGCTCATGCACAAGCCATTTGAGCGCCCTGGTGGGGTGCCCCATGAACCGTGGCATGCCCATAGGCTTTTCAAAAAAGAAAATCAGCATCTCCTCAATGGAATGAAGACACAACTTCTTGATCAAGTTCATTCAACGTCAGAAACAACACTAATGCTAGGCATGCCCGGCCATGTTCCTCATGCCTTTTGTTGTCACATGTGTTTTGAACTCTTTAGTTCTTCTCTCATATAATTTTTCCCTGCATCATGTACTATACTAAGCTAATGATAAGTCAAAATAAAATGAAATGACTTAACATGGTGTCTACTCTAGTGAAGTTGCAGCTGTATAAGAGCGAAGAATTATTAACGCAAGTGAAAGTGTGTGTAGCATGGATTTGTTTCCATGTGGTCAATGCTCACACGTTACAAGAGGTATGTCATTAATCAACATAAGTCGTATGCACCGGCCACTTTGCCTTGAAAGCTCGAGCTAACACGAAAGAGTTGGCTACACTAAGTGATTTCTACTTCCACTCCGTTGTTTAAACAGCCGCGAGTTATCAACAAACTTAGAAAGCTGAAATTTCTGCTCTGACAGGACGGCATACTGAAATCATGTTAAAAGAGCAGCTTTATACAGCCCTTTAGAATCCACATGGAAAACAAGACTCAGTCATACATTACGAACAACTATGTCATTATGATCTTCTCGGTATTGGGGATTTTGGATACACATGCAAACCAAAAAGAAATTTCAGATACACAGCATCGGCGAGTCATGGAATTTTATGTTTACTGCTTTCAGTCTCGACTTCCAGAGTCTACATGGACAACAAGACTGAGCCTACAGTCACTCCTCGAGGAACTGAAGTAATTTCAGCACATGCTTCTTTCTGTGATGAAGTCTCAACTCGTAGCTTAACTCCATTCAGGATAAAGAAAAAGCATTGCTCTACACACGTTCCTGAAGCCTCCTGTTCCCACGTGTTCTTCAGCTATTCTGATCTCCCCCCGCAAACCATTTTCCTTTGTTTATTTGATTGTGGCTACATGATATGCTAAGTTAGGAGAAGGCACTACCCGGCAAGTTAAAATAAAGTGAAGCAACGTAAAGTGATATCTAGTTTGGTGAAGTTGGAGCTGAATATGTAAGGGGGAAGTATTATTAACGCAAGTGAAAGTTGGAGCGTATATTTGGTTTCACGTGGCCAGTGCCCAGAGTTTCAGTATGTATCTTGTCAATCAATATAAACTTTGCACACCTGCTGGTTCACTTTGCAAGCCTTTGCCATAAAAGCTCGAGCTACCGCAAAAAAGTTGGCTACCCTAAGCAGCTTCTACTTCACTTCATTGTTTATACATCCTTGTGTCTTCATTCTTTCAACATGTTTTCAGTGCGCCGTTGTTCAGAATCGACATGGAAAGCAACACACACACACACACACA
>NC_041385.1:11378798-11379679 GCF_002162155.2 Triticum dicoccoides
GCTGGAGCAGACGGAGCGGCTGCGGCTGTCTTTCCTTTCTTACGAGGTGGAGGCAAAGGACTATGATGCGCCAGAGCAGTCGGAGCGGCGGCGGGTCTCTTGATCTGCCCTTGTTGACGAGGTGGAGAAGGAGGAGGCTGGCTGCTCAGGCATGCCGGCTCACGCGGAGAAGGAGGCGGAGTGCCGCCATGCGCTGGAGAAGGAGGCTGAGTGCCTTGATCACTCGCCGGAGGAGGAGGCGGATTGCCCTGACTAGCCGGAGGAGGAGGAGGAGGCGGAGGTGTCCAGTTCGGAAGGTTGATGAGCTCCTTCCGCCATAGGCATGGAGTCTTCAGAGAAGAACCCAGCCGAATCTCCCCTTCACCCGTAGGGTGGTCAAGTTGAAGGTCCTCAAATCCATCTGTTATTTGATCCACCATCACCCTAGCATATCGTTCTGGAATCGGCTGGCCGTGGTAGGTTGAGCCAGGTTCATTAGGTATAATAGAGCCAACATTCGCCTTGACTTTCAATGTCATCCATCGCGTCATAAGGTGGCAATGTTGAGACTCTGTGATAGCATCCACGGGGTAGCTAGCAGGAGCCGTGAAGACATGCTCCAGCTGCTGAGTCTGCTCGGTGGAAGCCACCCTGCTTCTCCGCTGAGATGGCGGGGTCACTACTAGGAAAAGGGCTATAGATGATATGGCCACTAATGGCGCACCAGACATGTGGTGCGCCATTGCTATATACTAATGGCGCACCATGTGCTGGTGTGCCATTAGTAGTTTTGAAAAAAAAATTGTTACTAATGGCGCACCGTTGTACAGTGCGCCATTACTAGTTGACATAGTAATGGCGCACCAAACCCCACCTCCCCTCGCCCCGTCGCCCCCCCCCCT
>NC_041385.1:11382430-11383482 GCF_002162155.2 Triticum dicoccoides
TTCTTCAGTATCATTCTTGGGACTTCAGTATCATCCATGACGCAGGTATATAAAACAAGAGATCTCCCCTTCACCCATCTCATTATGATATCTGTTGTTTTCTACATCACTCATTGTCCCAAACTGCAGAGGCTGCCTGACAGTTTTATGAACATGCTGGGTGAAGATCCGCCAAATAATGTGAAGCTGCGACAGGACGGCAGCGGGTTTCGCAGGCTGTGGGATGTGGAGTTGGTGATCAAGGAGGGCCACATATACTTGTATCGTGGGTGGGAGAAGTTCTACCGTGCCTACGACCTGCGGCTGGGGTACTTCCTTCTCTTCAGGTACGACGATGATGCCACCATGCTCATCGTGAAGGTGTTCAATGCGACTATGTGTTGCATGCGCTACGCTGACGATGATGATGCCAGTACGTTCTGCCTCTTCTTATTCCTCTACATTTGGCTTTGTCTCACATTGATTGTTAATGCTCATTGTTGCATTTGGACAGGCAATGGGAGCAGCAGCAGCGACACTGGCTACAGCCAAAGCAGCAGCGATTATGGCTGTAGCAAAAGCAACAGCGATTCTGGCTTTAGCGAAAGCAGCAGCGATTCTGGCAGCAGTGATTCTGACAACAAGAAGGATGATCCGGACTGGAGTGGGGGAGAAGAGGAGCAGACTGGGGATGAGGAGCTGCAGGATGACGATGGGCATCAGGCTGAGGATGACCTAGCGCTGGTGGTGACTGACCAAGGGCAAGAGATGGTGGTGGCTGACCATGGGCAAGAGATGGTGGTGGCTGACCATGGGCAAGAGATGGTGGTGGATGAGGATGACCTAGCGATGGTCGTGCCCGTCCTGCCTGAAGGTGGCCTCGCGATGGTGGTGGTGCCTGACAATGACAACACACCGGTGGTGGCACCGGTGATCCCAAAGCTAGGCGACATGACCACGCCAATTGTGGTAGAAGACTACATCCCGCTGCCTCCACCGCCTCGCCGCTCTTGGCGCATCAGGCTGAGGAAGGAGAAGGAGAAGATCAATGAGAACTGAACTATGTCAGGTAT
>NC_041385.1:11383691-11396658 GCF_002162155.2 Triticum dicoccoides
ATATATATATATATATATATATATATATATATATATATATATATATATATATATATATACTTAGTTACCTATGTTATCTCTAATATGCTTAGTTTCCTATAGGTTAGCTCCAAAATTACTTATGTTAGCACAAAATGATCAAGTTTAAATAATAAGCTTATAGTCTTCTTCTTATTCTTCTTATTCTTCTTCTTTTCCAAAATGACATAGGTTAGCTTCATTTTACCTAAGTTGGCTCTAATATGCTAACTTAGAGAGCTTATATGCTTAGTTTCCTACAGGTTAGCTCCAAAATAACTTATGTTAGCACAAAATGATCAAGTTTACATAATAAGCTTATAGTCTTCTTTTTATTCTTCTTATTCTTCTTCTTTTCCAAAATGACATAGGTTAGCTTCATTTTACCTAAGTTGGCTCTAATATGCTAACTTAGAGAGCTTATATGCTTAGTTTCCTATAGGTTAGCTCCAAAATAATTTATGTTAGCACAAAATGATCAAGTTTACATAATAAGCTTATAGTCTTCTTCTTATTCTTCTTATTCTTCTTCTTTTCCAAAATGACATAGGTTAGCTTCATTTTACCTAAGTTGGCTCTAATATGCTAACTTAGAGAGCTTATATGCTTAGTTTCCTATAGGTTAGCTCCAAAATAACTTATGTTAGCACAAAAGGATCAAGTTTACATAATAAGCTTATAGACTTCTTCTTATTCTTCTTATTCTTCTTCTACTATTCTTCTAGTGTTCTTCTTCTTCTAGTATTCTTCTAGTCTTCTTCTTCTTCTTCTTCTAGTATTCTTCTAGTATTCTTCTTCTTCTCTTCTTCTTCTTCTTCTTCTAACTTCTTGTTTATCATTTTGCAGATTTGATTTAATTCACGGAAGCTTGCATGGATGGAGTGCTTCTTTTCCATTTGTGTTTTTATTTTGTATCAATGTCAAACTTTTGTGAATTGATGGATAACGGTGTTGGATGAACAATGTGAAACTTTTGTAATATGTAACGATGGAACTATGTGTTGGCTATGTATGTATATATGATGAAACTTGTGTGTTGGATATGATTGTTATATGGATGCTTGTTGTATATATACATATGTGTTGGATATCTCATATGTGAAATAGTGACCTGAAATTAAGAAAAAACGAAAAAAAATTAAAAAAATTGTTACTAATGGCGCACTTCCATGTGGTGCGCCATTAGTATACCAGATACTAATGGCGCACCTGTGGGTTACTAATGGCGCACCTGTGGTGCGCCATTACTAAAATATTCTAATGGCGTGATGCTAGTGGCGCACCAGTAGTGCGCCATTAGTAGGCAAAACTGGTGCGCCACTAGCATGCCTTTTCCTAGTAGTGGGTAGTTGTTGGGGAACGTTGCAGGAAATAAAAAATTTCTACGCTTCACCAAGATCAATCTATGGAGTCATCTAGCAACGAGAGAGAGGAGTGCATCTATATACTCTTGTAGATCGCGAGCGGAAGCGTTCAAGAGAACGGGGTTGAGGGAGTCGTACTCGTCGTGATCCAAATCACCGAAGATCTTAGTGCCGAACCGACGGCACCTCCGTGTTCAACACACGTACGGTTGGGGAAGACGTCTCCTCCTTCTTGATCCAGCAAGGGGAAGGAGAGGTTGATGGAGATCCAGCAGCACAACGACGTGGTGGTGGAAGTAGCGGCGATCTCGGCAGGGCTTTGCCAAGCTCAGCGAGAGGGAGAGGTGGTACGGGGGGAGAGGGAGGCGCCAGGGACTAGGGTGTGGCTGCCCTCCCTCCCCCCTCTTTATATAGGGGCCCTGGGGGGGCGCCGGCCCCCTAGAGATCTAATCTCAAGGGGGGGCGGCCAAGGGGGGGACTTGCCCCCCAAGTCAAGTGGGGCGCCCCCACCCCTAGGGTTTCCAACCCTAGGCGCAGGGGGGGCAAGGGGAGTGCACCAGCCCACCAGAGGCTGGTTCCCTTCCCACTTCAGCCCATGTGGCCCTCCGGGATAGGTGGCCCCACCCGGTGGACCCCCGGGACCCTTCCGGTGGTCCCGGTACAATACCGGTGACCCCGAAACTTTCCCGGTGGCCGAAACAGGACTTCCTATATACAAATCTTCACCTCTTGACCATTTCGTAACTCCTCGTGACGTCCGGGATCTCATCCGGGACTCCGAACAACTTTCGGGTTACCGCATACTATTATCTCTACAACCCTAGCGTCACCGAACCTTAAGTGTGTAGACCCTACGGGTTCGGGAATCACGCAGACATGACCGAGACAGCTCTCCGGCCAATAACCAACAACGGGATCTGGATACTCATGTTGGCTCCCACATGTTCCACGATGATCTCATCAAATGAACCACGATGTCGAAGATTCAAGTAATCCCGTATACAATTCCCTTTGTCAATCGGTACATTACTTGCCCGAGATTTGATCGTCGGTATCCCAATACCTCATTCAATCTCGTTACCGGCAAGTCACTTTACTCGTACCGTAATGCATGATCCCATGACCAACCACTTGGTCACATTGAGCTCATTATGATGATGCATTACTGAGTGGGCCCAGAGATACCTCTCCGTCATACGGAGTGACAAATCCGGCCCAGTCTCGATCCGTGTCAACCCAACAGATACTTTCGGGGATACCTATAGTATACCTTTATAGTCACCCAGTTACGTTGTGACGTTTGGTACACCCAAAGCACTCCTACGGTATCTGGGAGTTACATGATCTCATGGTCTAAGGAAATGATACTTGACATTGGAAAAGCTCTAGCAAACGAACTACACGATCTTGTGCTATGCTTAGGATTGGGTCTTTGTCCATCACATCATTCTCCTAATGATGTGATCCCGTTATCAATGACATCCAATGTCCATAGTCAGGAAACCATGACTATCTGTTCATTAACGAGCTAGTCAACTAGAGGCTCACTAGGGACATGTTGTGGTCCATGTATTCACACATGTATTACGATTTCCGGATAACACAATTATAGCATGAATAATAGACAATTATCATAAACAAGGAAATATAATAATAATCATTTTATTATTGCCTCTAGGGCATATTTCCAACAGTCCCCCACTTGCACTAGAGTCAATAATCTAGTTACATTGTGATGAATCGAACACCCATAGAGTTCTAGTGTTGATCATGTTTTGCTCGCGGAAGAGGTTTAGTCAATGGATCTGCGACATTCAGATCCGTATGCACTTTGCAAATATCTATGTCTCCATCTTGAACATTTTCACGAATGGAGTTGAAGCGACGCTTGATGTGCCTGGTCTTCTTGTGAAACCTGGGCTCCTTGGCAAGGGCAATAGCTCCAGTGTTGTCACAGGAGAGAGTGATCGGCCCCGACGCATGGGTATGACTCCTAGGTCGGTGATGAACACCTTCATCCAGATTGCTTCATGTGCTGCCTCCAAGGCTGCCATGTACTCCGCTTCACATGTAGATCCCGCCACGACGCTTTGCTTGCAACTGCACCAGCTTACTGCCCCTCCATTCAAAATATACACATATCCGGTTTGTGACTTAGAGTCATCCAGATCTGTGTCGAAGCTAGCGTCGACATAACCCTTTAAGACGAGCTCTTCGTCACCTCCATAAACGAGAAACATATCCTTAGTCCTTTTCAGGTACTTCAGGATATTCTTGACCGCTGTCTAGTGTTCCATGTCGGGATTACTTTGGTACCTTCCTACCAAACTTACGGCAAGGTTTACATCAGGTCTGGTACACATCATGTCATACATAATAGACCCTATAGCCGAGGCATAGGGGATGACACTCATCTTTTCTCTATCTTCTGCCGTGGTCGGGCATTGAGCCGAGCTCAATTTCACACCTTGCAACACAGGCAAGAACCCCTTCTTGGACTGATCCATATTGAACTTCTTCAATATCTTATCAAGGTATGTACTTTGTGAAAGACCTATGAGGCGTCTCGATCTAAACCTATAGATATTGATGCCTAATATGTAAGCAGCTTCTCCAAGGTCCTTTATTGAAAAACACTTATTCAAGTAGGCCTTAATGCTGTCCAAAAGTTCTATATCATTTCCCATCAAAAGTATGTCATCTACATATAATATGAGAAATGCTACAGAGCTCCCACTCACTTTCTTGTAAACGCAGGCTTCTCCATAAGTCTGCATAAACCCAAACGCTTTGATCATCTCATAAAAGCGAATGTTCCAACTCTGAGATGCTTGCACCAGCCCATAAATGGATCGCTGGAGTTTGCATACCTTGTTAGCATTCTCAGGATCGACAAAACCTTCCGTCTGCATCATATACAATTCTTCCTTAAGAGAGCCGTTAAGGAATGCCGTTTTGACGTCCATTTGCCATATCTCATAATCATAGTATGCGGCAATTGCTAACATGATTCGGACGGACATCAGCTTCGCTACGGGAGAGAAAGTCTCATCGTAGTCAACCCCTTGAACTTGTCGATAACCCTTAGCAACAAGTCGAGCTTTATAGATGGTAATATTACCATCCGCGTCCGTCTTCTTCTTAAAGATCCATTTGTTTTCTATCGCTCGCCGATCATCGGGCAAGTCTGTCAAAGTCCACACTTTGTTTTCATACATGGATCATATCTCGGATTGCATGGCTTCAAGCCATTTGTTGGAATCTAGGCCCATCATTGCTTCTTCATAGTTCGAAGGTTCACCGTTGTCTAACAACATGATTTCCAGGACAAGGTTGCCATACCACTCTGGTGTGGAACGTGTCCTTGTGGACCTATGAAGTTCAGTAGTAACTTGATCTGAAGTACCTTGATCATCATCATTAATTTCCTCTCTAGTCGGTGCAGGCACCACAGGAACATCTTCCTGAGCTGCGCTACTTACCGGTTCAAGAGGTAGTACTTCATCAAGTTCCACTTTCCTCCCACTTACTTCTTTCGAGAGAAACTCTTTCTCCAGAAAGGACCCGTTCTTGGCAACAAAGATCTTGCCTTCGGATCTGAGGTAGAAGGTATACCCAATGGTTTCCTTAGGGTATCCTATGAAGACGCATTTTTCCGACTTGGGTTCGAGCTTTTCAGGTTGAAGTTTCTTGACATAAGCATCGCATCCCCAAACTTTTAGAAACGACAGCTTAGGTTTCTTCCCAAACCATAATTCATACGGTGTCGTCTCAACGGATTTAGACGGTGCCCTATTTAAAGTGAATGTAGCTGTCTCTAGAGCGTATCCCCAAAATGATAGTGGTAAATCAGTGAGTGACATCATAGATCGCACCATATCCAATAGAGTGCGATTACGACGTTCGGACACACCATTACGCTGAGGTGTTCCAGGCGGCGTGAGTTGTGAAACGATTCCACATTTCCTTAAGTGCGTACCAAATCCATGACTTAAATATTCTCCTCCATGATCTGATCGTAAGAACTTTATTTTTCGGTCACGTTGATTCTCTACCTCATTCTGAAGTTCCTTGAACTTTTCAAAGGTCTCAGACTTGTGTTTCATCAAGTAGACATACCCATATCTACTTAAGTCATAAGTGAGAGTGAGAACATAACGATAGCCACCGCGAGCCTCAACGCTCATTGGACCGCACACATCAGTATGTATAATTTCCAATAAGTTGGTTGCTCGCTCCATTGTTCCGGAGAACGGAGTCTTGGTCATTTTACCCATGAGGCATGGTTCGCACGTGTCAAATGATTCGAAATCAAGAGACTCCAAAAGTCCATCTGTATGGAGCTTCTTCATGCGTTTGACACCAATTTGACCAAGGCGGCAGTGCCACAGATATGTGGGACTATCATTATCAATCTTACATCTTTTGGTATTCACACTATGAATATGTGTGACATCACGTTCGAGATTCATTAAGAATAAACCATTGACCAGCGGGGCATGACCATAAAACATCTCTCTCATATAAATAGAACAACCATTATTCTCGGATTTAAATGAGTAGCCATCACATATTAAATGAGATCTAGATACAATGTTCATGCTCAAAGCTGGCACTAAATAACAATTATTGAGGTTTAAAACTAATCCCGTAGGTAAATGTAGAGGTAGCGTGCCGACGGCGATCACATCGACCTTGGAACCATTCCCGACGCGCATCGTCACCTCGTCCTTCGCCAGTCTCCGCTTATTCTGCAGCTCCTGTTTTGAGTTACAAATATGAGCAACCGCACCGGTATCAAATACCCAGGAGCTACAACGAGTACTGGTAAGGTACACATCAATTACATGTATATCACATATACCTTTAGTGTTGCCGGCCTTCTTGTCCGCTAAGTATTTGGGGCAGTTTCGCTTCCAGTGTCCGCTTCCCTTGCAATAAAAGCACTCAGTCTCAGGTTTGGGTCCATTCTTTGGCTTCTTCCCGGCAACTGGCTTACCGGGCACGGCAACTCCCTTGCCATCCTTCTTGAAGTTCTTCTTACCCTTGCCTTTCTTAAAACTAGTGATTTTATTGACCATCAACACTTGATGTTCCTTTTTGATTTCCACCTCCGCTGATTTCAGCATTGAAAATACTTCAGGAATAGTTTTCACCATCCCCTGCATATTTTAGTTCATCACAAAGCTCTTGTAGCTAGGTGGGAGCGACTGAAGGATTCTGTCAATGACCGCCTCGTCCGGGAGGTTAATGTCCAGCTGGGACAAGAGGTTGTGCAACTCAAATATTTTGAGTATGTGCTCACTGACAGAACTATTTTCCTCCATCTTACAACTGTAGAACTTGTCGGAGACTTCATATCTCTCAACCCGGGCATGAGCTTGGAAAACCATTTTCAGCTCTTCGAACATCTCATATGCTCCGTGTTGCTCAAAACACTTTTGGAGCCCCGGTTCTAAGCTGTAAAGCATGCCGCACTAAACGAGGGAGTAATCATCAGCACGCGACTGCGAAGCGTTCATAACGTCTTAGTTCTCTGGGATGGGTGCTTCACCTAGCGGTGCTTCTAGGACATATGCTTTCTTGGCAGCTATGAGGATGATCCTCAGGTTCCGGACCCAGTCTGTATAGTTGCTGCCATCATCTTTCAGCTTGGTTTTCTCTAGGAACGCGTTGAAGTTGAGGTTGACATGAGCGTGGGCCATTTGATCTACAAGACATTTTTGCAAAGGTTTTTAGACTAAGTTCATGATAATTAAGTTCATCTAATCAAATTATTTAATGAACTCCCACTCAGATAGACATCCCTCTAGTCATCTAAGTGATCCATGATCCGAGTCAACTAGGCCGTGTCCGATCATCACGTGAGATGGCCTAGTCATCATCGGTGAACATCTCCATGTTGATCGTATCTTCTATACGACTCATGTTCGACCTTTCGGTCTCTTGTGTTCCGAGGCCATGTCTGTACATGCTAGGCTCGTCAAGTCAACCTAAGTGTTTTGCATGTGTAAATCTTGCTTACACCCGTTGTATGTGAAGTTAGGATCTATCACACCCGATCATCACGTGGTGCTTCGAAACAACGAACTTTTGCAACGGTGCACAGTTAGGGGGAACACTTTCTTGAAATTATTATGAGGGATCATCTTATTTACTACCGTCGTTCTAAGCAAATAAGATGCAAAAACATGATAAACATCACATGTAATCAAATAGTGAAATGATATGGCCAATATCATTTTGCTCCTTTTGATCTCCATCTTCGGGGCGCCATGATCATCATCGTCACCGGCATGACACCATGATCTCCATCATCGTGTCTCCATGAAGTTGTTCGCCAACTATTCCTTCTACTACTATAGATAACGGTTTAGCAAAGAAGTAAAGTAATTACATGGCGCTTATTCAATGACACGCAGGTCATACAATAATTAAGACAACTCCTATGGCTCCTCCCGGTTGTCATACTCATCGACATGCAAGTCGTGATTCCTATTACAAGAACATGATCAATCTCATACATCACATATATATCATTCATCACATTCTTTTGGCCATATCACATCACATAGCATACCCTGCAAAAACAAGTTAGACGTCCTCTAATTGTTGTTTGCATGTTTTACGTGGCTGCTATGGGTTTCTAGCAAGAACGTTTCTTACCTACGCAAAAGCCACAACATGATATGCCAATTGCTATTTACCCTTCATAAGGACCCTTTTCATCGAATCCGATCCGACTAAAGTGGGAGAGGCTGGCACCCGCTAGCCACCTTATGCAACAAGTGCATGTCAGTCGGTGGAACCTGTCTCACGTAAATGTACGTGTAAGGTCCGTCCGAGACGCTTCATCCCACGATGCCGCCGAAACAAGATAAGACTAGTAGTGGCAAGTAAATTGACAACATCTACGCCCACAAAAAAATTGTGTTCTACTCGTGCATAGAAACTACGCATAGACCTAGCTCATCATGCCACTTTTGGGAAACGTTGCAGAAAATAAAAAAAATTCTATGCTTCACCAAGATCAATCTATGGAGTCATCTAGAAACGAGAGAGAGGAGTGCATCTACATACCCTTGTAGATCGCGAGCGCAAACGTTCAAGAGAACGGGGTTGAGGGAGTCGTACTCGTCGTGATCCAAATCACCGAAGATCCTAGTGCCGAACGGACGGCACCTCCGCGTTCAACACACGTACGGTTGGGGAAGACATCTCCTCCTTCTTGATCCAGCAAGGGGAAGGAGAGGTTGATGGAGATCCAGCAGCACAACAGCGTGGTGGTGGAAGTAGCGGCGATCTTGGCAAGGCTTCGCCAAGCTCAGCGAGAGGGAGAGGTGGTACGGGGGGAGAGGGAGGCGCCAGGGACTAGGGTGCGACTGTACTCCCTCCCCCCCTCTTAATATAGGGGCCCTGGGGGGGCGCCGGCCCCCTAGAGATCTAATCTCAAGGGGGGCGGCCAAGGGGGGGACTTGCCCCCCAAGTCAAGTGGGGCGCCCCCACCCCTAGGGTTTCCAACCCTAGGCGCAGGGGGGGGAAAGGGGGGCGCACCAGCACACCAGGGGCTGGTTCCCTTCCCACTTCAGCCCATGTGGCCCTCCGGGATAGGTGGCCCCACCCGGTGGACCCCCGGGACCCTTCCGGTGGTCCCGGTACAATACCGGTGACCCCGAAACTTTCCCGGTGGCCGAAACTGGACTTCCTATATACAAATCTTCACCTCCGGACCATTCCGGAACTCCTCGTGACGTCCGGGATCTCATCCGGGACTCCGAAAAACTTTCGGGTTACCGCATACTATTATCTCTACAACCCTAGCATCACCGAACCTTAAGTGTGTAGACCCTACGGGTTCGGGAATCACGCAGACATGACCGAGACAGCTCTCCGACCAATAACCAACAGCGGGATCTGGGTAGTCATGTTGGCTCCCACATGTTCCACGATGATCTCATCGAATGAACCACGATGTCGAGGATTCAAGTAATCCCATATACAATTCCCTTTGTCAATCGGTACGTTACTTGCCCGAGATTTGATCGTCGGTATCCCAATACCTTGTTCAATCTCGTTACCGGCAAGTCACTTTACTCGTACCGTAATGCATGATCCCATGACCAACCACTTGGTCACATTGAGCTCATTATGATGATGCATTACTGAGTGGGCCCAGAGATACCTCTCCGTCATACGGAGTGACAAATCCAGCCCAGTCTCGATCCGTGTCAACCCAACAGATACTTTCGGGGATACCTATAGTATACCTTTATAGTCACCCAGTTACGTTGTGACGTTTGGTACACCCAAAGCACTCCTACGGTATCCGGGAGTTACACGATCTCATGGTCTAAGGAAATGATACTTGACATTGGAAAAGCTCTAGCAAACGAACTACACGATCTTGTGCTATGCTTAGGATTGGGTCTTTGTCCATCACATCATTCTCCTAATGATGTGATCCCGTTATCAATGACATCCAATGTCCATAGTCAGGAAACCATGACTATCTGTTCATTAACGAGCTAGTCAACTAGAGGCTCACTAGGGACATGTTGTGGTCTATGTATTCACACATGTATTACGATTTCCGGATAACACAATTATAACATGAATAATAGACAATTATCATGAACAAGGAAATATAATAATAATCATTTTATTATTGCCTCTAGGGCATATTTCCAACAGTAGCTTCAGGGGAAGATTTGGCAGGTCGTTTGCTGCGATCTACTTCTCGTTCCTCTAGCCCTTGTACCCTTTCATGCAGCGCCTAGAGTTGGCTATGCTCCACTTTCTTCCTCCTCTGCTGGGTTTTGTAACCCCCTGCGTCTGGAAAGCCAGCCTTCCACGAAACGGAGCCTGGCGTGCCTCGTGTCCATCCAGGGTGCTCAGGATTCCTGAGGGCCATTGTGAGCTCGTCCTTCTCTCTGTCTGGGACGAACGTCCCTTGCTGCGCTTTCTTGATATACTCCTGAAGCTCTTTGACGGGTATTTGCAGTTGCTCATCCGTCCAAACGCACTTCCCTATTACAGGGTCCAAGGTTCCGCCAACCCCGAAGAACCAAGTCCGGCAACAATCTGGCCAGTTCAATGTCTCTGGTTCGACCCCTTTAGCAATCAGGTCATTCTCAGCCTTGTCCCACAAAGGTCTGGCTTTGAGGTAGCCACCTGACCCCGTGCGATGGTGATGCTTCTTCTTCGCAGCATTTATCTTGTTTATCGCTGACATCTTCTTACTCTTTTCCGATGTCTTGTGGGCCACAAATGCGGGCCAGTGATCTCTGATCTTCTCATACTTTATGGTGAATCCTGGTGTCAAATCTTCGTCGACAAACTCTGTTTTCAGCTCATTCTTCCACCTCCTGAATAGTTCTGCCATCTTCTTATGAGCATGAGACTTGATCAATTGCTCTTTAACTGGCTTCTCCGGATCCTCCTATGGCGGTAGGGTGAAATTTGCCTTAAGCGATGTCCACAGATCTTCTTTCTGCATATCGGAGACATAAGACACCTCAGGGTCTTCCTTCTTAGGCTTTAACCATTGCTGGATACTGATCGAGATCTTGTCCCTAACAAGAACCCCGCACTGAGCATGAAATGCATCCCTTGTCCGGATGGGTTCGATCGGCTTGCCATCGCGCGCGATTGCTGTGATCTCAAACCTTTCATCCGAGTGCAACTTTTTCTTTGGGCCTCATTTCTTTACCGAAGTTGTGCTCGATCCAAAGGGCTAGAGAAAAGAAGAAAGACCAGAGTTAATTAATATGTGTACATACGAAAACAATGAATGCATCAATTAGCTAGTCAGCATAGGCTTAACTAATATACATACCTGGCCGGACTCAGTTCGGTCACCGGAGCCGTCATGACGGTCTACTTCTTCTTGTACCGGAGCCGTCATTGGGTCACTAGAGCCATCATAACCTTCTTCTTCACTACCCTGTCCTTCCAGACCATCGGTGTCGTTGAGAAACGACGCAACGACATCACTTCCTTTTGCGATTATGTCCCCCAACATCTCTTCTGTTTCTTCATCTCGGGGGTGCTCCATAGTTTCTGCAACTATTTACAACATGGCAATTATTATTCAAACATGATAGTTGGATATATTAGTGGCAAACGTAGAACTAGCTAGCTAATATAATCACAATAAGGAATCAAATTAGTGGCCTCGACGCTGCTTCTCTAGGGTTTGGGGTGGCCTCGGCAACGCTTTAAGGGTTTCGGGTGGCCTCGATAATGCTTCAAGGGTTTGGGGTGGCCTCGACGACAACGCTCTTTTAACTTGGTAAATTTGGGTGGCCTCGAGAGAGTTTGTCGGGTAGGGGCGCGGTGGGAGGGGGTAGGAGACCAACATCGTTTTTTTTTCTAGGGTTTGGGTGTCCTCGAGAGTTTTGGTCGAGCGAGAGGGCCGAGGGGGGTGCTCTCATGGTATAAGTTATCATAGTCGAGAGGGGGTATATATATCGACCGCCCCTCATGTCGAAGTTATCCGGGAGGGGGTTATATCGAGAACAACGCGACATACATACATGGGAAAATAATGTTATCGGGGAGGGGGTATATCGACCCCCCCCTCATGTTGAAGTTATCGGGAGGGGGTATATCGACAACGACATACCCGATCAAAAATAAGAAGACAAAAGAAGAAATAAAAAGAGGAGAAGCATAAAGGAATAGAATAGAAGCAATCAAAGAAAAAAGAAGAAAAAAATGGAGAAGAAGAAAGGAATAGAGGAGAAAGAAGAAAAAAATAGAAATTTCTATTTTTCTTCTTCTTTCTCCTCTATTCCTTTCTTCTTCTCCTCTTCCTTTTCTTCTTTTTTCCTCTTCTTATTTATTTCTCCTCTTCTTCCTCTCCTCTTCTTCTTTCTTCCTCTTCTTTTATTTTCTTTTTTCCTATCCCATGGTCTAAAATCGGTCTATGCACGATAGAAAATTCTGAAAAAATCACATCTATGATCCCTCAACATCCCCGCCTCTCTCATGAACAAAAAAAACTATGAATAAAAAAACATTTCATCCACATCCATGCATACATCATATATATATGTGATCATCTATGAAAAAACATCATATTCTATAAAAAATCATCATATATATATGAACTAAAACAATTATGATCACAAGCATATATATCATCATATATATGAAAAAACAAGCATATACATACGAAAAAAATAAGCATATATATAAATGAAAAAAAATGTTGCGCCGGCCGGACCAAGTGAGGAGGACGGCGACGGTGATGACGGGGGCGACGGCGACGACGGGGGTGGGGTAGGGGGCGATGCCGACGGAGACGACAGGGGCGGCGCGCGTCGGGGCGGCGGAGCGGGCGACGGTGAGGGCGCGGGCAACAGCGAGGGCGCGGGCGACGGCGACGACGGCGGGCGGTGTCGGGGCAGCCTGGCGGCGTCGATGTCGTCGGCGTCGTCGGGGGCGGCAACTGCAAGATGAGAGTGGAAAATTCCTAAGTGTGAACTTATATAGCGAGGCCTTTAGTCCCAATTGGTGCCACGAACCGGGACTAAAGGGTGCATTAGTCCCGGTTGGTGCCACCAACCAAGACCAAAGGCCTC
>NC_041385.1:11397136-11410848 GCF_002162155.2 Triticum dicoccoides
GAAAATTCCTAAGTGTGAACTTATATAGCGAGGCCTTTAGTCCCAATTGGTGCCACGAACCGGGACTAAAGGGGGGGCATTGGTACCGGTTGGTGCCATGAACCGGGACCAATGCACCCCCTTTAGTCCCGGTTGGTGCCACCAACCGGGACCAAAGACCCATGTGCTGCCCGCGTCGCGGCCAAAGTTTAGTCCCACCTTGCTAGTTGAGAGGGGCGGGCAGTGGTTTATAAGCCTCACTGCCGCACCCCTCTCGAGC
The DNA here is from genome assembly GCF_002162155.2 of Triticum dicoccoides. Lineage (NCBI taxonomy): Eukaryota > Viridiplantae > Streptophyta > Magnoliopsida > Poales > Poaceae > Triticum > Triticum dicoccoides. The sequence goes on from NC_041385.1 coordinate 11,397,396, forward strand.
TCCTCTCCATTCCAGGCTTACGGGCCTAATTGTTACTGCTATGCCTGATGGGCCTTCTGGGCCTTCTGCGGGCCTGAATCTTGGCCCATCGATGGGTTTCTAGTCGTATTGAGGCCGTGGTGGCCCAGTTGGTGGCAATTTTTTTTTATTTTTTCCCAGTTTTTTTGTTTTCTTTTTTGCTTTATTTATTTTGTTTTGTTTCTACTTACAACAAAATACTTATTTATTTTATTTTATTTTGTTTATAATTACTTATTAATTTTATTTTATGATAATTAATTTTGCTATTAAAGTTTCTAACAAAAAAAGTTCTTTATGAAAATTCTTTTTGCTTTTAATGATTTTGAATAGAAAATACTTTGATAATTTTAGTTGCATCAGTTTTATATAATTTTAGTTTCAATAATACTAGAGGTTGCTTATAATGTTTTGAACAGAAAATACTTTGATAATTTTAGTTTCATAAATTTATTTATGTTATTAAAGTTTTTTTTGTTTCTACTTATCTATTTTATTAAAGTTTATATTATTTTGTTTCAAATTACTTATTTATTTTATTTTATTTTGTTTCTGACTTTATTTGTTATTTTTCATGCATTTACTGATTATTTTGAGCTATAAGACCATGAAATTGAAAAGCATTTGAAATGAACTCTGAAAAGGTTCCAAGTTGGCATGGTATCATCATTTCACACACATAGCATGTGCGAGAAAGTAGAGAGGCTTACGACAAAAACTGGATGCACTTCTTGTACAAAACGGACAATCTCTTTCGAAATATCAGGGTTTCATACGGAAACTTGTCTGTTACAAAGGGATTACATTTTTTTGAACTTATTTGAACTCCATTGTTTTTCTGTGTTCAAAATGCAGCATTCAAAGCCACATCATCAATTTACAACCCTTTCTGACTTTATTTGTTATTTTTCATGCATTTACTGATTATTTTGAGCTATAAGACCATGAAGTTGAAAAGCATTTGAAATGAACTCTGAAAAGGTTACAAGTTGGCATGGTATCATCATTTCACACACATAGCATGTGCGAGAAAGTAGAGAGGGTTACGGCAAAAACTGGATGCACTTCATGTGTAAAACGGACAATCTCTTTCGAAGTATCAGGGTTTCATACGAAAACTCGTCTGTTACAAAGGGATTTCATTTTTTTGAACTTATTTGAACTCCATTGTTTTTCTATGTTCAAAATGCACCATTCAAAGCCACATCATCAATTTACACCCCTTTCTGACTTCATTTGTTATTTTTCATGCATTTACTGATTATTTTGAGCTATAAGACCATGAAGTTGAAAATCATATGAAATGAACTCTGAAAAGGTTCCAAGTTGGCATGGTATCATCATTTCACCCACATAGCATGTGCGAGAAAGTATATAGGGTTACGGAAAAAACTGGATGCACTTCGTGTACAAAACGGACAATCTCTTTCAAAGTATCAGGGTTTCATACGGAAACTTGTCTATTACAAAGGGATTTCATTTTTTTGAACTTATTTGAACTCCATAGTTTTTCTGTGTTCAAAATGCACCATTCAAAGCCACATCATCAATTTATAACCCTTTCTGACTACATTTATTATTTTTCATGCATTTACTGATTATTTTTAGCTATAAGACCATGAAGTTGAAAAGCATTTGAAATGAACTCTGAAACCAAAGTACATACATAGTTCTCCAGAGCATTAAAACCAAAGTACATACATAGTTCTCATTGAACAACATATAGCTCTCCAGAGCATCTAATTAAATCATACATTGAAATTATGTAAAACATTTCAATGCAACAACAAATGCGATCATAATCGCAACCAAGGTAACAACTGATCCAACTGCATAATGATACCAAGCCTCAGTATGAATGGCATATTTTCTAATCTTTTTAATCTTCAACCGCATTGCATCCATCTTGATCTTGTGATCATCGATGACATCCGCAACATGCAACTCCAATATCATCTTCTCCTCCTCAATTTTTCTTATTTTTTCCTTCAAGTAATTGTTTTCTTCTTCAACTAAATTTAATCTCTCGACAATAGGGTCGGTTGGAATTTCCGGTTCAACAACCTCCTAGATAAATAAAATCTATGTCACATTGGTCGGCATAATTGTTATAACAATAAATGAACCAAATAGCTATGAAAAGATAATATATACCACATCTGAATCATAGACAGGACGAGGGCCGACGGGGACGGATACCAAAACCATCGCACTATATAATAACAAGGAATAATAAAAGTAAGAAAATTAGACAAGTATCTACCTGAAGTCAGAATTTTTTCTTTCAGAAAGAAGATAAGAACAAGAGGGTCACCACGGTGGTGCCGGCGACGAGATCGGCGCAGGCGATCGACGGCGGTGAAGACGGGGTAGGGACGGGGCGTGACAGACCGCTAAATCTAGACAAATCTCGTTGAAAATGGAGCTCGCAGGTCGAGTTTCGAGAGGAGAAAGCTTAACTAGTGTGGCTCGGGCATATCATCGAACACCTCATGTGCATAGGAGGTGAACTAGAGCACCCAAATGCCCTCCCCTCGCCGGCTTGACAAAACAGAGCACTCTGGAGTGCTCTGCCGCGGCGGTGGGTATATATAGGCAAGTTATTTATCCCAGTTTGTGGCATGAACCGGGACTAAAGCCCACCCGTCTGTCCCGGTTCAAGCCACGAACCGGGATGAACCGGGACAAATGGTTCCATACGAACCGGGACAAATGCCCACGAGGCCCCGACCGGCCCCCTGGGCTCACGAACCGGGTCTAATACCCCCCATGGGTCCCGATTCTTGAAGAACCGGGACTAATGGGCTGGCCAGGCCCGAACATTAGCCCTGTTTTCTACTAGTGAGGGGTCTTACTCGCGCATACGACTTCCCCAACTATTGTACACCACCGCCAAGTACAAAGAAGCTATAGCCAGAGACTCGTATCAGTCGAGCGATCGCATTCTCTGTACATAATGAGAAGTCCCGCGCATGCAACGAGGGCCTTCAACAACGCTATGGTGCACCAACATCGATTGATTCGATCTGGGGTGTCTAACTACTACCGCACACGAGCATATCAATCAATTGTTCGGGGACCTCCAAGGGCTACCGTGCATGAGCATATCGATCGATCACTCAGGGGCATCCAACGCACGATTCGATCGATCTGGTTCAGCGGTGCAGAAGTCACATGACAGCGCAAACTACCCTGCATCTCGCTCGGTCTCAACCACCTACCGTATACCGTGCAATGTAACTCACCCGAGAAATCACTAGAAAATTCTGGCCCTCATTTTTAACATGATTTTTTATGTCATGAAAGCCCAAAGATGTCATCCACATGAGCCACTAGTCCGCCTAGGACAAACATTTCATTTTCCGCCATAATTATTTGTCATAGAAGTATGTGGCCAATACATCAATGACAATACGTGTTTTCTTCACTATTATTGTCACTTTCATGATAGAAAATATTTTTGTTTGGGTCAAAATGTCATGAATGTGTCTTTTTCTTGTAGTAATTGTCCATCACTCGGGTCGAATCCACCCCATGTGCCTACAAGACATTACTCACATATGGACAACAGGGGGATCATGGTGATGATGAAGAGATTGTTGGTGGCCATGGTGATGATGGAGGTTTTGTTGGAGACGATGGTGGTGATGACGTTTCACTCGGCGGCCTTTTGACACCATCGGAAGAGAGGGGAAGAGAGCCTCCCCCGTCCTTTCCCTTCTTCTTTGGCCTTCCCCGGGGTGGGAGAAGGGTTTTCCCTCTAGTTTTAGTGGCCATGGAAATGGAATACGAGAGACTCCCCTTGGATGGGATCAGTCTTTCGAGGGGGCTGTTTTTTAGATGCTAAAATCTGAATCCCAACACCGTTTTGTAATTTCCCGGAGATCCATAACTTTGAAAAACTGGAAAAAAAAACTAGGGAGGTTTAAAATCTTTCACAGGTCGCAACTAAAGGGGCTTGGGAACCTTCTTGAATTTCCCACGCACCTGGATAGGCGCCCCTGTAAGTAGGGTGCCTGTGTCCGCTAAGGCTCTCAGGGTGTAGGACCTGGCCCCCCTAGTTGCTCTCCGGTGAAAAACTTCCCATCGTATTTTTATGATATTTTTGGAGGTTAAAATGCCTATTTTCCTAATAGCATGAACAAAAAAATTGTAGACATGTTAGAGACATATCAGCCAATACTATTTTTGTTGTTTTTTTAATTCCATGAAAACATCACAGAAAAATCTGAGGAAAAAAATCAGGAAAAAGGGTTTTGGAAATTTCATGCTCGGAGAAACCAGAGGGGCCATACCCAAACACCGCTCAACAGTCAACGCTTGTGTAAAGCCATCCACCGTTCTGAACCTTAGTGAACTCGCTCTTGTTCCCGAACCAGGACAACTGAGGGGGTGCCAATGGAATGCGTAAACAGCGCCAGCGCCTGCATGGGAGGAGATCGATCGAAGGTGAGCGAGACAGACATTTTAATCCCCATTTTCATTCCCATCTTCGCATCTCGAGACGACGACATGCGTCCATGTCTGAGATAAGAGCACTTTCCGCTTCCTGCCTTGTACATGTGCTTTGGGAAACCCTCCTGAATTTGGATGCCTCTTTTGCATTTTTGCGGTGTTCCTGTATTTCCCTGCGGTTGGTGATAGGTCTCCAACATATCTATAATTTTTTATTGTTCCATGATATTATATTATCTGTTTTGGATGTTTTATATGCATTAATATGCTATTTGATATTATTTTTGGGACTAACTTATTAACCTAGAGCCTAGTGCCAATTTCTTGTTTTGCCTGTTTTAGAGTTACGCAGAAAAGGAATACCAAACAGAGCCCAAACGGAATAAAACTTTCGTGATGATCTTTCTTGGACCAGAAGCAAACCAGGAGACTTGAAGATGAAGTCGGAGAAGCAACGAGGCAACCACGAGGGTGGAGGCACGGCCAGGGGGTAGGGCGCGCCCCCTACCTCGTGGGTCTCCTAACCTAATTCTTTTGCCCATATATACTCTTATACCCCAAAACCATCAAGGGGAGCCATGAAAACACTTTTCCACCGTCACAACCTTCTATACCCGTGAGATCCCATCTAGGGACCTTTTCCGGCGTCCTGCCGGAGGGGGATTCGATCATGGAGGGTTTCTACATCAACATCATTGCCCTTCCGATGAAGCGTGAGTAGTTTACCATAGACCTACGGGTCCATAGCTAGTAGCTAGATGGCTTCTTCTCTCTCTTTGATTCTCAATACCATGTTCTCCTCGATGTTCTTGGAGATCTATTTGGTGTAATGTTCTTTTGTGGTGTGTTTGCCGAGATCCGATGCATTGTGGATTTATGATCAGATTATCTATGAATATTATTTGAATCTTCTCTGAATTCTTATATGCATGATTTGATATCTTTGCAAGTCTCTTTGAATTATCGATTTAGTTTGGCCTACTAGATTGGTTTTTCTTGCAATGGGAGAAGTGCTTAGCTTTGGGTTCAATCTTGCGGTGTCCTTTCCCAGTGACAGTAGGGGCAGCAAGGCACGTATTATATTGTTGCCATCGAGGATAAAAGGATGGGGTTTTCATCATATTGCTTGAGTTAATTCCTCTACATCATGTCATCTTACTTAATGCGTTACTCTGTTCTTTATGAACTTAATACTCTAGATGCATGCTGGATAGCGGTCGATGTATGGAGTAATAGTAACAGATGCAGAATCGTTTCATTCTACTTGACACGAACATCATGCCTATGTTCATGATCATTGCCTTAGATATCATCATAATTATGCTCTCTTCTATCAATTGTTCAGCAGTAATTTGTTCACCCACCGTATTATTTGATATCTTGAGAGAAGCCACTAGTGAAACATATGGTCCCCGGGTCTATTTTCCATCATATAACTTCTCTTTTCCATCATATTAGTTTCTGATTTACTATTTTGCAATCTCTTACTTTCTGATCTATAAACCAAAAATATCAAAAATATTTACTTTACCGTTTATCTATCTCTATCAGATCTCACTTTTGCAAGTAACCGTGAAGGGATTGACAACCCTTTTATTACGTTGGGTGCAAGTTTGTTTGATTGTTTGTGCAGGTATTCGGTGACTTGTGTGTTGTCTCCTACTGGATTGATACCAGGGGCAGAGCTAGCGCCCAGCGACCCTGGGCACTTGCCCGGGCTCAATGCATTGGCGATGTTGTACGACGTCCGGTTTTAACTTGGCAAATCCGCCAGTACGTCGTGGTTTCCCGGGCAAAATTGTTTTGGGCTTCTCTCAGTAGTGGGCTTCGTGAGAACTAGCGATGGACCTTGTCCTAGAAAGCCCCAAGCGAGGAACGCCTGTTCATTTATTCGATAGGTAGATCACTCGAACTCCCAGCCTTTTCGGCTGTTCACCCCACGACTGCCTAGCCCGAAGACCGACCGGCGACTAGTAGCGGCGCGCGGCTGGGCAGCTGGGCGTGTTGCTGCCAACGGGGAAGTTAGCGACTGGATCCAGGCAGGAATGACATGCAACCTCCACTACTCATCCTCTCCCTCGTGATTAGGTAAATTTGCAAACTGATTTGGCCATCCAAGTAATAGATTTTTTTTTGCGAAAATCCGAGTAATAGACTTGGGGCTTAAATTTGATGTTTGTACGTGGGGAAGCCTAGTCTATGATTTAGAGATTTTGTTCTTAATAGCTGATTGTTAAGTTTAAATTTTGAAGAAGCTTAGGTTTTTGGTTAATAATAGAACAAGCGCTCACAACCCGTTTTATCTATTCCCACATCGATTTAGCAGTCCTAGAAATTTGTTATGGATAAAAGGTCCGTAGAAGTGGAAGTAGGACGACCGGAGAAAGAATAAGGGGTACTAGAAAAAGAAAATTTTGGACTTTCTGCCCACGAAGAAATAGTAGTCGGCCTTTGCGAGGTATGTTGAAACCAAATCTTCATGCTGCATTAATCATGATACAAATGCATGTGCAACCGGAGTTGTTATAAGAGATGATAAAGGGTAAATAATCTATTTTAAACAATTGCACAAACCAAACTCAGCGCCTGAAGGATGGAGGAAACAAAAGTGTTTTATCTAAGCTTATCCCACAAGTCCTTCCCTTTTCATGAGGACATTCGAGCATCACATTATGTCGAGAGCAGCTAGCACAACGTATCTATCTGAGTGCCCCATGAAAAGATTTTCAGTCTTGAATCGGCAATCAAAATGTGAATGATATGCAACCGGAAACAGAAGTACAATCACACCAGTTCACTTCAAAATTACAATTGCATTTTTCACTCCATATTAGTGCAGATTTGTGGTTTGGAAGTTTAAGGCTATTTTACATGTTCTCTATCTGAACATCCGATTTTGATTTCCAAGTTAGACACTTAGGCTGAAGTTTGCCTAGGCTAAACAAAATTTCTGGTTCCGCCACTGATTGATACCTTGGTTCTTAAATTGAGGAAAATACTTACTCTACTTTGCTGCATCACCTTTTTTTCTTCAAGGGAAAAACCAACGCAAGCTCAAGAGGCAGCAGCTGGTTAGCAGTTTCTAGTGCCCTGGATAACTGGATGTCTGAATCCAAGATAAAAGCTTCTGATTTGTTTCATTTGCACATTCCGATGAACTGTTGCCTCTATAATTGCTTATAGAGACATACTCCCTCCGTTCCAAAATAGATGATTCAACTTTCTTACTAGTAGAAAAAGGGCCATTTGTCCCGGTTCGTAAGGCCCATCTGTCCTGGTTGTGGATCCGGGACTAAAGGGTCGTCACTAAAGCCCTAGGCCTTTAGTCCCGGTTCTTACAAGAACCGGGACAGATGGGCCTCCACGTGGCCGCTGCGGCGAGCCCAAGCAGGAGAGCCTTTGGTCCCTGTTGATGGCACCAACCGGGACCAAAAGACATCCATGCGTCAGCAGCTGGCAAGAGCTGAGTTTTTTTAAAGGGGGTGGTTTTGGGGTTTTGGGGGTTAATTTAGGTTGTTAGATAGCTAATAGAGAGAAGTGTTCTCTCTTATCTCCGTGCTTGGTTTACCAACGCTACTGCTATGCCTAAACATGGCTTAGATTGAAGTGAAGGCAACATGTGGTGCATGTCGAAAGTAATACTAATCCTAACTTGATCAAGTTTGGATTGTACTACTTTCGACATGAACCACATGCATGTTGCCTTCACTTCAATCCAATCCATGTTCATTTCACCCACTGATATATAATAACTCTTCATATGCTTGCATCATGCATCATCATAATAACATGTCCTACTAATCATCATCATACAACTTCTACTTGTTATTAATAACAAGCCATACGATCATCATCCTCATAGTCATCGAACCAACCCTACTTAATTGTTCTTAGCACATGATCATCAGTATTAGGTAGGACCTAAATACCCTTTTTAAGGTAAAATAGCATAAAATAATATAGACCCTGACTCTCCATTATGGAGAATGAAGATCATCATGTCTCCAATTCTTGCGCTTCACTTCCTTTTGCTTCCAAGAACCTCCTTACGACTGTCCATACATTTTTTCCATTATTTGATTGTCATGTCTCCACTTCTTTTAGAAATCCGGTATGGACAGTTGAGATTCGTAGGATGACCTGGCTGTATGTTCAAAACATCAAGGCGACCATGCTGATACATCAGATGAGGCACACAATCATTCGGGATTATCTGTTGAAAAACATAGTAATAACTTCCTAGTTAGCAATGATGTACTAGTTTTAGAAGTATGCAAAAGATGCACAGATGTCGTAATAGTAAAAAATCTTACCAGGGTATCTCCATGATAGTTATCGTAGTTCAACATGTGCACTAGTGGCACGTATTGACCATAATGTTGAGGAGTTTGATTGTAGATATTGTAATTCTCAAGATCAGTACAAAATGCGATCAAATGATCTTTCTCCTGATAAGTTAATTCGAAGCCTTCGGTGTAGTAGGTTCTGTCTACCATCTTCCGCACATTCTTTGAAGAATGAAAATAAGATGTCAATGGAAATAAGTTGTCAACTATTTTGAAATAAACAATATAAATTAGCTAATAACTATGTTTGAAAAACTCACATAGCGGTAGAATTGGAGGCGTATCAACAAGGACCCAAATGTCCATATTGTCTTGCTCGATTTCAGGATCACCAAGATCCATGGTGACAAGCATACCCTCATCAAAACCATACATCTTGCAAAGTGCTTGCCATTTTCTGCAACCAAAATGGGTTACACTCTCAGAATTGTATAACTTTACTTCAAAATCCACACCATGATGGGTCCTTATTAGGTGAATTTTCTTTTTTTCATACTTTCATGGTCTTCAAAACCCATCCTCTCCAAGACATAGCATCTTGCAAAGCATGAGATAAGCTAGTCGAATTGGAAAAGATGAAAAGTACACGTTGAAATAGTTGAAGTCGTCTTAATTACGAAAAAAAACACTTGTTGTCGTTGCGTACCATTTCAACATCGAAGGTCTCCTCGAGTTTAATGCTGAAGCGTCGATCTTCGTCCAGCTGAAGGAAACTGTCGCACATACCTCAGTCGTCGTGGTACCAGTCACACTCCCCCGGGTGGTGTTCATCATCCGAGTACGACATTTCTTATGTTCATAATTCAAATATTAAACTTGTACAATTAAATATATGTATTAAAAAACCTAAATTAGATTATTATTATTTATCACGGGTTGATATCGATCTGTCGAGCCTTTTCTTGAAAACTCTCAGCTCACGTGGTGTACATATTCGACCGTCGGTGATGGTAGCTCCTCCTTTCATTCTCGAGTGCATTACACCAAATTGTCTAGCACACGGGAATGAAGGAGAAGCTACCCCCACGACAACAGTCAGGATTCTTCGTTCTCTCATATATATATGGTGGAGACTCTCTCTCACTGATTCCTCTATGACATTTGCGACTATCGGTGATGGTAGCTCCTCCTTTCGTTCCCGAGTGCATTACACCAAATTGTCTAGCACACGGGAACGAAGGAGAAGCTAACAGTCGGGATTCTTCATCCTCTCATATATGGTGGAGACTCGACAGACTTAAAGTCAACCCGAAATATCGTTTAATTATCTTTCTAGAAAAGGACATATCGAGCAAAAACATTTCAAAATATCTTATAGGACTCATATTGACATGGAGATTTGGCTAGTCTCACCTCGAGGTCGGAGGGGGGTCGGTGACGGGGACAACGACGGGGATGATGGAGGTGGCTCCTAGATTTCTGCAAAAACAAAAACCCTATAAGCTATCAACTAATCAAATGCATACGCCTTGCATAGTGCTCTCCAATTTTAGCAAAACCAAATCGTAAAAATAAAGTAGTATTCAAATTAGCATGCATTCAATTATAAGCAAAACTACATCATCTCTTACGTCCGTACATCGTCGAATATATATTATCACTAATACACCTAGAATACTATCATCATATAGCATCGCTAATACAACTAGAACCATAGTGCCCGACGGGTATCGGCGCGGGCGGTGGACACCAAAGAGAAGGAACCATCACAGGATCATAGATCCAATGAGGTCCCTGAAGAACCTACCAGGTATTGTCAAACCTTCCCTCCAACGCAACCATGTAGCGACGGACGCGCTCGTCCTCCTCGCTGACACGATGATGTACCACCTCCGCTGTGTCTAGAAGCCTCGGTACCGTCACTGGCCCACGCGACCACCACCAACCAAGGATCGGGTCAACGACGGACTGGCTCCTCACCAACCTACGCCCCTCGGAAGGTAGCACCTCCCAATACCAGCCCGGCGAAGCCCAGTCCCGGACATGGCCCCTCTGATCAAGCAGGCCTCCTCCGCCGAGTCAACGACGAGGATGTGGGATAGGCACCATCGACATCGATGCGGGAATAAGAACTAAAAATATAAACTAGTTCTATTAGTTTTCTTGCTAAGAATAAACTACTTCTATAGTAAAATAAAGTAGTTTTATTAAATCAACTAGTTCAACTACTAAGCACTTACTATAAATAAAATAAAGTAGTACTTACTAAAAATAAACTACTTCTATAATAAAATAAAGTAGTTATGTTAAATCAACTAGTTCAACTACTAAGCACTTACTATAAATAAAATAAAGTAGTACTTACTAAAAATAAACTACTTCTATAATAAAATAAAGTAGTTTTGTTAAATCAACTAGTTCAACTACTAAGCACTTACTATAAATAAAATAAAGGGTCTTTTACATCTGTGTCCCTAACTCGAACCCACTACTCACATTTGCCCCTAATTCGAAAGCCTGCTCAAAAATGCCCCTCCGCCGTTAGGTGCCCTTACAGAAATACCCTTCCGCTCCGTTTCCGTCCGGTCAAAGGGGTTTGACCGTTTACGGGGCGTTTACTGGACATTTCTACCCCTCCCTCCATGTGTCACTTACTGGTGGGACCCACTCTCAAAAAATAAAATGGAAAAGCCCTTTCTCTCACCCCCTCTCTCTCACACACTTACATGTGGGGCCCCTCATCCATAAAAAAACAAAACTCTCTCTCACCTCCCCCTCTCTCTGTCTCTCTCCCTGCCGAACGACAGCCCGACCGCCGCTACCTCTCAACTCCGGCGAGATTGCCGAACGGGCGCCGCCTTGGCCGCTGGCCTCCCCTAACGCTGCAACCCTCTCTCCCTTGTTCTCTCTCTACCGCTTGCCTTCGTTCCTGTCCGCCCTCTAGCCCTGTCACGCAAGCACTCCAGAGAGCGCTCCGTCGCCGGCGTCTATCAAGTACATGGCCAACGGCAACCCGAAGCGCCGCCACCTTGCCAGGAATCTCATACGCCATGACCTCATCCTAACAGCCTATGATTTTGACCAGAGACGTCCAGGACAGAGCACCACAACACATCTACCCCACTGCCGATCTCGGACCGCCGCCTTCGATTCGACGCCGTTCAAGCACGTGAGCCGCTCCAAGCGGCTCCTATGGCATCCTAATGTACCAAAGAAGACCTGGGAGTCCTCCATAGCAAGCTCCATGGCCTCGGGCCGTCTTCCCCATGAGCTCTGAGCTCGGTCATGGCCGCCATCGTCGAAGTCGTCGCTCCAGTCTTCCCCGAGCCCCAGCTGCGTCGCCATCATGCTCCTAGTGAGATCCTTAATGGCACACGGATGGTTTCCTCTCCCTCCCCCTCGCATGGTAGCTGCCGCACTTGCACCGCCCGGAGCCGCCGCGAGAATGGTCGCCGCCGTTTGCTCCAGCAACCATATGGTCCGAAGGGCACATCGCTGGACGCGGTTGAGCAAGGGCTATCGCCTTGTTCCCTCAGCTGGCCTCCTCGCAGCCTCCCAGCGTGCCTCTGCCGTGGGATTTGGTCGCCGCCGGCAACCGTCGGACTAGTTTGAATAGTCATGTTCTTTTTTCTTTTTTTTTCAAGATCGGCCCCACATGTAAGTGTGGGTGACAAAGAGGGTGAGAGAAAGTGTTCTTTTGTTTTATTTTTTAAGAGTGGGACCCACTACTAAGTGGCACATGGACACAGGGGTAAAATTGTCAAAGAAACGGCCAGATAACGGTCAAATAGCTTTGACTGGACGGAAACGGCACGGAGGGGCATTTTTATAAGTGCAACTAATGGCGGAGGGGCAAAATTGAGCAGGCTTTTGAATTAGGGGTATATCTGATTAGATGGTTCGAGTTAGGGACATAAATGCAAATGGTCCTAAAATAAAGTAGTACTTACTAAAAATAAACTACTTCTATAATAAAATAAAGTAGTTTGTTAAATCAACTAGTTCAACTACTAAGCACTTACTATAAATAAAATAATAGTACTTACTAAAACTAAACTACTTCTATAGTAAAATAAAGTAGTTTTATTAAATCAATTAGTTCAACTACTAAGCACTACTAATAACCTAAAATGCACTAAATCAACTAGCCTTAAATGTAACTTTTGCAACACAATTGTTTTTTCTAAATATGCACATGCACACGCGCGCGCACGCACACACACACACACATACATCAATGCATACATATCCATGGATCATACATACATCTGCATATATATACATGAATATAAATTGACAAAAAAAATCTATGAACAAAAAAAATCATACATCAATGCATACATATCCATGGATCATACATACATCTGCATATATATACATATACATACAACATCCATATATACATATATCAATGAACAAAACAATCATACATCACACCACAGAGAGCAGGCCGGCCGGGGCGATGGCGGCGGCGCGCGGCAGAGGGCGCCAAGCAGAGCAGGCAAGGGCGGCAGTGCAGGGGAAGGGAGGGCTCACTAGACGACGACAACGAGACGTGGCAAAGGGCGGCGACGGCGAGGTCGGGGCAGAGGGCGGCGACGGCGAGGTCGGGACATGGGTGGCGCGACGCAGCGACGGCGTCGGGGCGGCGCGGGACGGCGTCAGAGGCAGGGGCGACGACGGCGACGGGCGCG
>NC_041385.1:11411308-11413798 GCF_002162155.2 Triticum dicoccoides
GGTTGGTGGCACCAACCGATACCAAAGGGGGGCACTGGTACCGGTTGGTCACAACAACCGGGACCAATTCACCCCTTTAGTCTCGGTTGGTGCCACCAACCGGGACCAAAGGCCTTGTGCTGCCCGTGGCCAAAACTTTAGTCCCACCTCGCTAGTTGAGAGGGGCGCGCAGTGGTTTATAAGCCCCACTGCCGCACCCCTCTCGAGCTCCTTTCGATTGCAGGCTTACGAGCCTAATTATCACTACTATGCCTGTTGGGCCTACTGGTCCATCTGCGGGCCTGAATCCTGGCCCATGGTAGGGTTTCTAGTCGTATTCCGGTCGTAGTGGCCCAGTAGTTGGCATTTTTTTCCAGTTTTTTTTTCTGTTTTTTTGCATTATTTTTTTTGTTTTATTTTTTAGTTCCTTTTGCTTTTACGTAATAAAAAATATAAACTTTCTGTTAGTGCCATTTGTTTTCCAATTTGAATAGTTTAAATTTGATTTTTTTTAAATTTGTGTGAATCACTAGTTTTTGAAATTTGTGTGAATCACTAGTTTCTGTTAGTGTTATTAAAGTTTCTAACAATTTTTTTTATGAAAATTCTTTTGACTTTTACTGTTTTGAACAGAAAATACTTTGATAATTTTAGTTGCATAAATTTTATACAATTTTATTTTCAATAATACTACAGGTTTTATAAAAGTTTATTTTGTTTTTACTTATTTATTAAAGTTTTTTTTGTTTCTACTTATTTATTTTCTTTTCTTGTTTGCTTCTTTTATTTATTTTATGAAAATTCTTTCTTTTTTTGTTTATTTATTTTATTATATTTTATTTATTCTACATTATTAAAGTTTATTTTGTTACTTCTTATTTATTAAAGTTTTTTCTGTTTCTACTTATTTATATTATTTTGTTTCTACTTATTTATTTTGTTTTCTTTGTTTTCTTTTTTTATTTATTTTATGAAAATTCTTTTTGCTTTTAATATTTTACGCACAAAAGCCCTCTCCCCTGGCTGGTTTATTGGTCCGGGTTTGTGGCTCGACCAGGTCCTAAAGACCACCCTTTGGTACCGGTTTAGGCCACCAACCGGTACAATGGCGGTGGGCCAGGAGCGAGGCCCATTGGTCCCGGTTCGTGCCGCCAACCGGGACCAAAGGTCCCAGACGAACCGGGACCAATGCCCCCACGAGGCCCGGCAGGCCCCTGGCCTCACGAACCGGGACCAATGGGCCCATGGGTGCCGGTTCGTGACTGAACCAGGACTAATGGGCTAACCAGGCCCGGACGTATGCCTTGTTTTCTACTAGTGTCTACTAAAGTTAGTACGAAATTGAGTCATCTATTTTAAAACGGAGGAAGTACTATTTTTGTAATGCCCTGGGATCTCGATCTAGAATTAGGGAGGAAGAGATAACGGAGTAGGTTAAAATTGGGGGAGGAATAGATAACAGAGTAGGTGAGGAAATCCGTGTGAGGAAGGAATGGTTCCGTTTTCTCGTCGTTCATGTCTCGAGCATTCTTCGTTTGTCACATAAGGGTGTGTTTGGTTTCTTTGGGTGGATGTTTTTTTAAACACAGTACAAATAAAAACGTTCATACATACATACGCGCATATATCGGAGGATACGTGTGTTTGATAGCATGCATACAGAAACGAGGCTAAAAGTGGACGTGGCTAATCTGCACCCGAGCTCATATGCTCCCGCATGAACAGTAAAATCGAAAAAAATCAATTTTTTTTAAAAAAATTCAAATTTTTTTTGAGTGAAACATTGACAAAAGTTCTAAGTGCCTGCAAAAATTCGTCATGAAATCACATTCCTAGAAGGCGTGGCAAAAAAACAAAAATAGTACTCTGAAAAAGCTACTTCAAATGCATTTTGAAGCATTGAATTTGTTTTTTTTTTTGCCATGCCTTACAGGAATGTGATTTCATGATGAATTTTTGCAGGCACTTAGAACTTTTGTCAATGTTTCTCTCAAAAAAAAATTGAAATTTTTTTAAAAAAATTTAATTTTTTTTCGATTTTACTGTTCATGCGGGAGCATATGAGCTCGGGTGCAGAATGGACTTTTCGGCTAAAAGTTTCCTACCCAACCAAGTTTTAGCTGTTCGGCTGGGTGCATGGTATAACTGGCCAAACAGGCCAGCCCGCGAGCACGCCGGCACGGCACGGGCTAAATGGACCGTGCCAGGCACGCGGCACGCCTTGGGCCGTGCCTGGGCCTGGAGCCGGGGCACGCGGGCCGGCACGGCACGACCCATTTTTTTAATATATTTTTCAGATTTTTTTATATATATACCTAAAATATAGCCCAATAGGCTAAAAATGTGCAGCCCAGCGTGCTAAACGGGCCATCGGGCCGGCCCATTTACTAATCAGGCCATACCTGGGCCAAGGAGCAGCGCCCGTGGGCCGGCACGGCACGGCCCGGCTATTAAACGTGCCATGGCGGGCCGTGCCGGGCCAGGCACGATTAGCACAGGCCGGGCCGGCCC
>NC_041385.1:11414386-11468519 GCF_002162155.2 Triticum dicoccoides
CTCCTTCCCGCCTCGGCCCGGCGAGCCCCTGCTGAGTGCGTGACCCTTGATTTTTGACAAGGGATGAGGCCTGCCAATTTGTTTTTGTTTCTACAGAGCGCCCTTGTTGTTTACAGAGAGCCTACACTTATGTGGATATTGTTTTGTCAACTTACTACTGTATCTATCTTCTCTACAGAGAGCCGTACATGGTTCAGACCAACAATTTGCTTCTCTGTTCCCTTGTGATTATCATGTCTAGGTGGTCAAAACGATTACACTAGATGTATAAACTTTTCATTGTTTGTAGCCACTATGCTCATATTTAAGTTTGTAAATTGCTTCTCATGCTGAAAAAAACATTCTGTAGGGACTTGGTGTTGTAAAACTATTGCTGTACTGCTTTATTTATGTGCTTAAATGTGTTTTTTGTATGCTGAAATGGGTTTCTTGTATGCTGGAATTCATTTGTATGAGCTGAAACATGCTTTTTTATGTGCTGAAATATGTTTTTGAGGTGCTGAAATTATGCTTTTTTTATGTGCTGAAATGTGTTATTAACTTCTGGAATGTTTATGTTGTAGATGGATGATGAGGTGCAGGAGACTCCAAATGTCGGTGCTCTTCCCACGAAGGCCCCCAAGGTCATGAATTGGACTCCGCCTATGTCTGCGTTGATGTTGAAAGGCATTTCAGAGGTGCCGGCAAGAGGTGCCAAGACTGACAAAGGGTTCAATGAGGTTGAAAAATTGAAAGTTGCAAAGCGTATATCTTCTTTTGTTGGTTATGACGTGTCTATTACCCAAATGGCGGAATAGGTGGACAAGGGTTGTCTATTTAAAGGTTTTAAGTGGGGTACTTTGGGATGATGAAAAGAAGATGGTAGTGCTAGAAGAGAAGATACATAAGTAGCTGCCCACCTGGGCTCACATGACTCGACCCTAGCCCATACACGTCTCGCTTACCAGGCCCATGGCCAAGTCACCACACAGGGTGTTGCAAGTTCAGTTACTGAACTTGCATTTCTTCAGTCCGCTGCAGATGCAGGGCTGCTGCTATCTGCAGGCGCGACATATTTCACCAGCTATTCAGCAGCACTGCTTTTAGGTGTCACTCACTCACCCACTCGGATGTCAGTACTTGCGGTTTCCCTCAGTTGGAATCGCACTTGAGATATCATAGGGTTTACATATAACGCTATCAAAACTATTGCATGTGGCAAAGGGATTAATAAGAAATTAAAGGTACATTCAACTCCCGGGAGGAGGATTAAACTTTGCTTCTCGTATGGACGCTACTACTAGATTGGTGGGACTGAATTTATCTTCAACCTTCATAATTAACGTGAGTTCGGTGATCTTTATTATCAGGTAAGTGTCTTCAGAGAAGAAATTCTCCAACTTGCTGGGATTGCTTGTCATGAAGAGGAGGTATGTGCCGTCCTTTAGTAGCACCGTGATTGAAATTCAGCATGTCCTTGCCGCTCTGTGCTTTAATAGCAGCTTCTTTGATACTATCATGGTTTTGTATCACCCATGTTAGGGAAAATCGCAGACAGAGCTACTGGAGAAGCTCAAAACATGTAACAAGATTATGCTAGTTGAACTGTGCCGCTCATTTGATGTCCCTGGTTCAACAAGCACTAAGAAGGTTGGTCCAGAATTTTCTTTTATCTGCTGCGCTCAGTTTCACATGAAACCCTTTGCTTTTCTGTTTTGCAGGATGAATTAGTGACAATAGTGATGGAGTTCTTGATGGAACACTGTTCTGGTATTATTTACACAGATCCTGATAAGGCTCAACTTAGCGGTCAGGTGATTTGGGCATATCAGTTTGTTACAACACTTACTCTTCTGCTAATAACAGATGTTTTCGGTTGTCTGTCATAACTGTTAGTCTGTGTATACCTCTACATGTTAGGTTAAGCCAGTTTGACTGGTATTGTCATTGGCACATTGATTCTTTTTTATGACATGGTGTTTTATTGATTTGCAGAAATTTAAGAAAAGAAAGCGCAAGAAGAATGAAGCAAATCTATCTGGTGGTGAACCTTCCAAGGTATGACATATATGCATCTTACTTCTTTTGGTAGTGATGCATTTATGTTTGGTTTTGTTTAGTGCCACTAAAGTTACTTATCTAATACTACCTGAACTCATGGTCCCATGTGTGCTGCATTGCAAGTTCTTTCACCATTTTCATAAGCTATCTCCACATATTTATTTTCCCCATTTTTCCAAACTACTGCAGAAAAGGAAACCAGATGGAACTCTACTGGAAATTCGTAGTCAAGAGGAAGCAGATGGGAGAAAAGCTGTAGAAGATAGAACAAACCATTCCGAGTTCTTCTCGAGGGATAACAAGACAGGACAATTTGCGAAGGAACAAGCTAAACCTGGGCCTTTTGAAGGGGTAAATGACTCCGCGTTGGGGAAATTAGCTGTAGTTCCGCTCCCAGGAGTACCGTTTCCTACAGATGAACAAACGCTAATCACAACACCATCTGCAAAGTTAGCAATGTTGAGAATGATGACACGGATATGGTGGCTTCAACGAAGAAAAACATTTCTCTTACCAAGAAAAAGGCAATCCAAAACACAGATTCCAAGGAGAAATCTGGTGGTATGCCTTACTTTCCACTTGTGCACATGTGGTTGAGTGTGGCTTATGTTGTTTGCATATATGCATGTTGAGAAAAGATACAACAAAATTCTTTTAAGCATTCAGGAATGCACTGTTAGTTTTTTTTGCTAGAACTGTCATCTATTTTGGCTGAAAAGGCTGGTTTGGTATGTAGATATTACATTTGGGTGGTGCAGTGTACTACTGTTCTGTTACTCAATATTAATTTAACTAGAACAAAGTAACCAGGACAAATTCCAAATTATGCGCTAATGTCCTTTTATAGATCATTGCTGGAGTGCTTACCTGCAAAAAAAAGAGAGAGGTGGGATTAGTTCTTTCTAAGTTGATTGTGTAGCTTCATCAGCAATTGCTTAGATGATACAACAAGTTTGTGCTGATGTTTTTTCATAAGGAGGGCATAAATTTTCTTTGTTATAGGTTCATACAACATACAGCACTATCTTTCTTTATGCTATCCATTTCCGAAATCTATGTTGAGATGGGGGTCAACCAAATTCTAGTTTTCGTGTTACTATGCAAGTGAAATACTTTACAGATAACGCGTGCGACCTCTAGTCTCTCCTTTGTAATATGTTTCAAAACCTTGTTTCATTGGTGTGAAAGGTAAAATTATGTCTAGAGGAGATGCGAAGCCATGGAAGCAGGCACCGAAACCAAGCAAGGATGAGCTGAGACAAGCTGTCTTCTGTATATTGGGTGCTGCAAATTTTGCCACGGTGAGATACATTCTACATCATTGATCTTTAACATTTCCTCCATTCACCGTCAAATCTTGATATGTTTCTCTTGTCTTCACCAATTTTAGATGACTTTTGGAGAGGTTGTAAAAGCAGTTGGTATGTCTTTGCTTCCTCCTCCCTTTTTAATTACTAGTTGATATCTGCAAATCTTTTCTGATGGGTTTCCATATCTTCAGACAAGTACTTTGGCAAGGATTTGTTCAAGAGAAAGCCGCTGGTAAGGGCCTTGATAGAGGAGGAGCTGTTTAGGCTAGCCAAGGAGGCTGAGAGGAAGGAAGTGGAAGAGGAGGAAGCAATGGAAGGAAAAATAAAAGCCGAACAAGCTGCCAAGGACAGCAGCGCAAGGGATGGAAGAGTTGAATCAGAGATAGACAAGGAACATGAAGTTGAAGCTGATCCAGACGGTAAATCTAAGGATGCTGAAAAGATTGGTAACAGCAATAGTAGTGAAGAAGGTGGTAAAAGTGGGATTTGTGTGAAGACTGGTGAGAAGGGAAACAGCGCCGCTGCCGCCGCTGAGAATTTACAAGATGGAAAGGCAGAAGTTGACGACACGAGGAAGAAAGGAAACAGTGATGGTTTTGGCAAGGATTGCGAGGCTGAAAAGGTTGTGCAGAACGCAAATGGCGATGGTGGCATAGAAATATTGGGAGATGGTAAAGCTGAAACTGCGAATAATTGCAGCGGTAACACCATAGGAGGTTCTGGAGAAAAAGATGGCGGATCTGAAGAAGGCAGGGCTGAGAATGATGCAGAAAATGCTGGTGACTGTGAACCTGAAGAATCTGAAACTAATGAACCAGAAGCAGAAGCAGAAGATGTCAAATCTAAGGAAGCCAGTGGCAATTAGATTGCCCTATCCCCCATGGTGCTAACTAAATGTGGCAAAACAAAATAGATGCCAGGCAATATGATTACTGAAGCGAGTCGCGGATGATGATGGTCGAGCGGAAGATTCCGAAGGCACCAAAACTGATGTAGGTTGAAGCTGCTTTGTGGACGATGTGAAAACTGATGTAGGCTAGTTTATGGAGGATTAGATTTCCATGCGGAGGACAGAATGTTGTGTAAATAGTGCTTGTTGTATCGACCTTCCTTGTTTAGCTCGAAGAGTCTTTCCTTTTCCTTGCTTGACTTGATGATTAGCTGCTCTTTTTTTGTCCAGAGCTGCTTTACTCCAATGGGCGGGCGGGCGGACGGACGGCCTGGATTGGTCTGACATGGCAGTGATCGACGGTTGTGGAATGTGACAGGTGGCACATGCTTATCGACAGACCAACGGCTGGGTTGGCTCCACGTTCACAGCTCCATCCCTTCTTATCCGCGCAATCCAACGGACCGGACCCAGCCAAGCCATTCCCCACCACCCTCTCCCTCCTCTTCTTGTCGCACTGCACATAATAGTCTCCAAAGATTGAATTTTCGTACAAGTGTCCTTCCTTCCAGTTAACTTCATGCTCCTGCTTGATCAGGCTAGAGTGGTTTGATTGCTTCTTGATTTGAGACACAGATCGGGGAGAGGAGCCATGCCGGAGTCGGACAACGACTCCGGCGGGCCGAGCAACACCGGCGGGGAGGGGGAGCTGTCGTCGCCGCGGGAGCAGGACCGCTTCCTGCCCATCGCCAACGTGAGCCGCATCATGAAGAAGGCGCTCCCGGCCAACGCCAAGATCAGCAAGGACGCCAAGGAGACGGTGCAGGAGTGCGTCTCCGAGTTCATCTCCTTCATCACCGGCGAGGCCTCCGACAAGTGCCAGCGCGAGAAGCGCAAGACCATCAACGGCGACGACCTCCTCTGGGCCATGACCACCCTCGGCTTCGAGGACTACGTCGACC
Organism: Triticum dicoccoides; assembly: GCF_002162155.2. Classification (NCBI taxonomy): domain Eukaryota; kingdom Viridiplantae; phylum Streptophyta; class Magnoliopsida; order Poales; family Poaceae; genus Triticum; species Triticum dicoccoides. Next base: position 11,419,588 of record NC_041385.1, read on the forward strand.
CCCTCAAGCACTACCTCCACAAGTTCCGCGAGATCGAGGGCGAGAGGGCCGCCGCCACGTTGACGTCAACCGCGCCGCAGCACCTGCCCGACAATAATGCCACCGGTTACGCCGACTATGGTGGCGCCGCTGTCCCCGCCCCGGCCCCGGGAGGCATGATGATGATGGGGCAGCCCATGTACGGCTCACCGCCGCCGCAGCAACACCAGCAGCAGCAGCACCAACATCAGGTTGCAATGGGAGGGAGAGCGGGCTTTCCCTATCACGGAGGCAGCAGCGGTGGCGGCGGGTCGTCTTCTTCGTCGGGGTTCGGACGGAAAGAGGGGTGACATCTTTTCTTTTCTTTTCGTTTTGAGCTGACCAAAGTGAGTGATTTCAACATATGTTCCTCTCTTGGATGAAGCCGTGACTTGTAGCTTAGGGAAATCCATTCAGTACAAGGAGGAATAATTGTTCAGCAAATCAGTTTTCTTCTATAAACAGGAGGAATGTATAACTACGAGTCTACAAATCATACCTGGGAAGCTCTCCATGAATTACTTGTTTAACAACATGGCGAGACACAATACCAATATATTGATGTTAAAAGAACTCATGATAGGAACCCCGCGACCTACTCCCTCCGTCCCATAATATAAGAGCGTCGTATATTATGGGATGGAGGGAGTACCAATAGTACTTTGGTGAGCTACAAATGGAAAAGAGAGGTGAACTCTTTGCATCGAGTTAAGCGGCTCTGTTTCGTCCTAGACATCTCAAAAGAGCTTTGGTCTGCCTATGGCCACTGTTGATGCCTTACGTTCTTGTGTACTGGATCTCACATACTTTTGATTCCTCTCTAATCCTCATATTGATATGTCTCCTGTTGTCACATGTGTTTTCAATTCTTCAGTTCTCCTGCAAATAGATTTTGCTTGATTTATGTGTTTGTCCCCTGCATCATGTACTACTATGTCAAGCCACCAACAAGTTAAAAGAAATGAAACGATTTAACCGGATGTCTACTCGAGTGAAGTTCCAGAGGCATGTATTCCTCAAAAAAAAATTAAAAAAAAATCCAGAGGTATGTATAAGAGGGGAAGAATTATTAACGCAAGTGAAAGTCGGTGGAGGATCGATTTGTTTTCATGTGGTCAATGCTCACAAGTTACAATAGATATGTCGTTAATCGCCTTGAAAGCTCAAGACAGCAAGAAAAGGTTAGCTACGCTAAGCAGTTCCTACTTCGACCCTGCGGTCTGAACAGACGCGAGTTACCGACAAATTCATAAAATTGAAATGTCTGCATTTCATTTCTGCTACTCTACCTCATTTGGGAACCACAAAAGTTCGACATATGTCTCACTCTGAGATGGAGCCGCAGCTTCTAGCTTAACTTCATCCAACATATAGAACAATTGCTCGACCCATGTTCCTCAAGCCTCCTGTTCCCACATGTTTTTTCAACTCTCCTGCTCTCCCCTCGCAAATCATTTCCCTTTGTGTGTGTGATTTCCCCTACATGATATACAAAGCTAGGTGTGTAACTACGCACCCAGGGGAAGGTGCATGCTACCAGACAAGTTAAAACAAAGTGAAACGATGTAACGCGATATCTAGTCCGGTGGAGTTGGAGCAGTATATATAAGCGGGGATCTTATAAACGCAAGCGAAAATCGGAGCGCCTATCTGTTTTCATGTGACCAATGCCCATGAGTTACAATATATGTATATCAACATAAATTGTGCAAACCTACTAGTTCACTTGGAAAGATACTAGCCAATGCACCATAAAAACTTGAGCTACCGCGGAAAAGTTGGGTACATTAAGCAATTTCTACTTCACTTCAATATTTAAACATGCTGAAGTTGCCAGCAAACAAAGAAAACTGAAATATCCGCACCCTCGACTCTTCGCTCTTTCAACATGTTTTCAGTATGACATCGTTCATAATAACATGCTCATTTTATCACTAATCATAGCTATCGAAGCTGCTGGTAGAAAATATTTTCTTACATACAGGTAGAAAATATAAGTGATTCCGTATACATGGTGCCGTCAAGTGAATCACACAAGTATCTAATCCATTTTTTCTTATACACGTGCTGCTAATTACAACCATCATATGCAGTTTCCAATACCTAATTAACAGTGCATAGATAATTAGATATGTGAACCGCACACAACACGGAAAATCGAATGAGTTGCTCTCGTCAAAATCAGGCGGCTCCAGGCCCTTCTCCATTCTCACCGTTGGCCGCGCCGGCCATGGTGCCCACGGCAGCGCTGCTACTAGGCGACTCGTCACTGGTGACAGCGGATGATACACCGTCCATCTGCTCATTTACGGCAGAGTCTGCCGGTCTAGGAGCATCGGCTGAGCTTGCTGCTGGCTGTGGCTCTTGTCTTGGAAGGGACCTTGGCTGCCGAATGGCGGCTGCGGCCTCTGGCATGGCGACCCCTGGTGGCTGTGGGGGAACCCAGTGGCGCTGGAACGGGCTTTCCTGTGCAACTGGTGTCGGTGCTGGTGCTGGCGCAGGTGCTGGTACCGCTACCGGAGCTGGTGCCGGTGCTGGAGCATCAACGGCGTTGCTGCCCCCAGGGTAGTACGGAGGAGAACCGTAGTAGCCCTCCCGAGTACCAGGGTTCGATCTGTCATAGCCCATCTGCGGCTGGAACCCGTACCCAGCCCTCGGCACCCGCTGCTGCAAGTACAGAGCATCTAATTTAAGCGTAATTCTAGAACCACTGTCCTGTTTTTTCTGTCTTAAAGGATGATACAGTAGCTTACATCAACATAAGATCTTGGAAATGATCCCGCTGTAGGTTCTGCAGGTAATGGCATGAACGGTTGCCTCCCTGCCCAAACATAACACAGGAGTGAACAAGTATAAGGTAGGAGATATGGTGGTGCCAGCTCAAGTTAGTTCCTTAGTTCTTACCTGAGTCAAAATCACCATTTGGCGTCGTTGTGTACATGTTGGTTTGCTACAAACAGAAACGCTGGGTAAGACATAAGGAGTGCAAACCTATGTAAGTACTGACGAACAGGAGGAATATCTACAAGTCTACAAATCATACCTGGGAAGTTCTCCATGAATTAGTAGTTGGCCCTGTTGGTACAATACAATAAGAATGTGGTGAGACACAATACCAATAGATGTTAAAATAACTCGCTAGAAACCCTACAACCTGCCAATCTAGTATTTTATATGCAGAAGGTTCACGTAAGCAAGGATCTGGGTGATAGTAATTGAATTCAAAATTAACAGAATAATGTGCCCCTATAATGCATAAATATTGATTTCTAACCATTCCATGGTCCAGGTTGAGCATGCTCTTCCAACATATTGTACTGCGAAAACCGATTCTCCCTTGTATGATGTAAGGTCTCGCTCAAGGATTTCAACACCTCTGCCTGAGAATCCAATGCTTCTGTTAACTTTACAAGTATCTTCTTATCTGTGAACAAGAGAAAACCACTAATGTAATCAAACTCAAACAATAATGGTTATCCTCGAGCAAGAATATGCTAAATTATTAAGAAATGTTTTGAACCTTCTTCCTTTGAAGCCAGCAATTCTTGGTTTGTTTTAGCAATAGCAGAAAAGGCTGATGAGGAAGCTTCCATAGCCTCTTTAATTTCATCATAAAGCTTGGATTTCAGATCGTTGTCCGCATTTTCATCTCCTTCAGAAACGACTCTACAGGTCCAAGATTTTAGCCTAGGCAGGAACAATTTCTGTGCAAAATACACACGCAAACAAAGTTAATCCCTCAATTCTTCCACTAAAATCATGACCATTTGCAGAACACACAAAATACCTTGATGATGACAACTGAACTAGCTCCAACTCCAAGGAAAATACCAGCACCAAGGAGTGTATGATACCAGCTAAATTGTGTCTGTGTTGGTGGGACTATATGACCAGTGGCGACAGAGCCAGTTGGCGCTTGTGGCGTCTGAACTGATGCGTAAGGCTGCACCCCCGCAGATTGATTTGGATTGCTTGCTGGAAGCACAGAAAGCAAGACAGCCTTTTAGCATATAAGTTAACAAACATGGTACGCTTCTCTGAATATGGCAAGATTTCAGGACAGAACTTTGAAGCGTAGATATTAAATGTCATGCAAGGAAGACATTCTTCTATTTTGAATAGGCTAGCTGCCAGCAAGAGCGACTGTAGACTTATTCCGGATTTCCATGTGAGGAATCAGAATAGCATAAGGACTATTTTCAACAATCAAAAATATCTTATAATTAAGTATTTAGTCATACTATTTCTTCTGAAGCTATCCTAGTAATTTTTCAGAAACAAGATGTGTGTCTGAACTAGATGAATACCCCTTGAAGAAAACACCATTTAGATGCATTACCTAAAGTACTTTTGTTCGCATCATCAGATGATAAAAAGAGAGTAAGTTCAATCAAAGTTACATAAATACTAGATGCTGTGTGCAAGGCATAGACCGGACATTATGTAAAGATCCATCCAATTAGACAGCAAACAAATTAACAGAGTAATATGATGATGTCACTGTAAACCGTTACTTCATTAGCTCAACCATTCAGCATGTGGAGATACCTTGTTGCGAACCAACAGCCGCAGCATCCGTACTGCTTGTCGGCGGATCCTGCAAGACATCAAGCCATTCAGGAAAGGAACACTTGACCCTCTTCTCATTTTCTCAGTTAAACATTCAAGCGGAGGTGGCCGGGAAATAGCAACTTACAGGAACCCGGCGGAAGGCCTCGTCGATTTCCTCCTTGGTGAGCCCTTTCTTCTCCAGGAAAGAGTACCTGTAGGACACCGGAGAACCCTTCACCTTCGGATGCGCGAGGAAATTGACGGCGTTCTGCACGTAATCCTCCCGCACTGCCTGTGGGGCTTGGAGTACCAGATTTTCCGAGGATCCGCCTCCGCCGGAACCATCTGCAGCATTAGAAAAGTTAAAAATATATATACAGTTTCACTCTAAGAACAGTGCAAGTCTGACAAAATTAATCATTCAACATCAGGGATTGACCACCTACAACTCTTGGGGAAAACAATTAGGGGGGGGAAAGAATTTTCAAAGTTCCTATGATGCTTTAAACCACAATTAGGGGGGAAAGGACCTTATAATTACAAAAGTTCCTATGATGCTTTATAAACTTCTAAAATTTTCAGCCTTGCCTCAAGGTGGAGCATCCAGTCCATAGCCTTGTCTCCATGGAAAAAGTCACCGGAGCTAGACAACCACGAATCATGGAGATAACCCACACGAACTCACTCAGGAACCCAGTTTTACGATTCACATCAATCTGACGAACTTGGGGGGCACTATCGACTCTCCAGAGGGAAACCGCGGCTGATAAAAACCCTCGCCTCTCGTTCCCCACAAGATCCCCCGCGCAGGGTGGTGCTTAATCGGCGAGGCGCGACGAGGGTTCCCAGGCAGCTCAAGGAATCGGGACGGTTTCGGGCCGGCGGGTTAGGAATCTGACCTTGCGGCGAGGAGCTGGGCGGCTGAGCGGCCATCGGGGGTGTTCACGGCCGCATCAACCACGGAATCTCGCCGACGACAGGCGGCGGCGGCGGCGGCGGAAGTGGATAATAGCAGGACCGGAGAGAGTATGCGCGTCACGTATATTCACACGTGTTTTATCTTCAGATGAAAATATGGAGAGGAAAAATAGCGAAAAGAACTCTATGCAGATACAAACAACTTTTGTTTTTTAATTATGTGAATCATATAATAACTTTTCAAAAAGAAATTGGCTAGAGTAGAAATTTGGTTAGCAAGAGTGTGTCTTCCTTTGACATCTCACCCCTCTCCCTTCCGCGTCGTCCCCGTGGGGGACCGGGGGGAAACCCTAGGGCGCCGCCGGCCGGGGGCCTCCACCCTTTTTCTTACTCCCTCGCCGCCCGTTGGTGATGGCGGTGGCGGGATTCCTCTTCCCCCTGCTCGGGTGGCAGCGGCAGTGCAGTTCAGACGAGGGGCGCGACGGTGTGACTTCGAGGTCCTGCGACGAGGCTGCCGACTCTGTGTGGTGGCGTGGAGGGCCTCACGATGGGTGGCACGCTCATGGCGGTGTGGGCTCTCCTTCCGGATCTCTTGCGACAGGGTGCAGGGGGGTGCGGGTGAGCTGGATGCCGGCCAGTTCTTGCCGGTTCTGTCGCCGGGAGGCTGCAAGTGGCGCGGGAAGGTGGAAGGAACCCTCTTGTTGGGGCGGCTCCCACGTCGTTTAGGTTCTTGTGTCGGCAGTAGGCCGGCGACACGGACTGCCCGCCGGGTATAGAGTCTGATATGGTTCTCCTGCCAAGGGTTGGGTGCTCCCCGAGCGAGGTCCGGCGCATTGCCACCTTGGAGTCGAACTTCTCGGCTTTAGGTTGCCACCGGTCAAGCTAAGGTGGGAGCTTGCGACTTGGTTGGTGAGTCATCTTCTCATTGTAACATTGGTGTCGGTCTGGGATGTGGTGGAGGGGACAATGCCATGCCGATTGTCGGACCAATGTGCAGGCCGTGGACTTGGTGTTGTCTGAGCTGCTCTCGACAATGGCCGTCGGCAGCCACTGGGCTATGTCCCTCCCGGTACACCGGGAATGGAGGGGATTGTAAGAGTAGGCGCCCCTATGGTGGTGGCACTGACCCTAGCCCGATGACTGATGTCGGGCTTTACCTATCGTGACTTGTGCATTGTGAAGCGGGCGGTTGGCGTTGTCTCGGGGCTTGGAGGCCGAGGCTGCACCCTGGAAGACGGTCCACGTGATGGGTTCTCCGGCGGGCTCCATTGCGACGGTGGTGGCTACTTCTCTTGGTCGTGTCGGCGGCGAGAGATATAGCGATGGGTGGCTCAGGCGCGCTCTAGTTGTGGAGGCACCCTGATCCAGATCTGGAGATCTTTGCTCGTCATGTTTGTCCTGGTGTCCTACCGGAACTGAGGAGCTTCAAGCAAAAGCTCCGCACATTGGCGCTGGCGACAATGACTCTCATGAGCGCCGCTTTCTTCTTGAAGACGTTGTCGTGGTCCTCCTCTCCGTGTCTGGGCTCCGGGTGTAAATCTTTGTCCATTCTAGACTCGGCAGCGGTGCTGCTCTGCACAGTTCTCCTTCCCGAGGGCGTTGTCATGAAGCTTAGGTGTACTAGGGCACATCGTGTCATTGTAATCATTTCTTCCTTTGTTATATTTCGGTTGTGTAGTCGCGTTCGTTCCGCGTGACCCGGTTATTCTGGGATCGGCTTTATACGAGGGCTATCTCTCCATCTTGTATCGTTCGACTGTATACTTTGTCCGGGTGTTCCTTTAGGTATAAAGCAGGGCGGAAGCATTTCGACAAGAGTTGAAATTTGGCAACTATTTGTTATATAATGACATTTTTGTGCATCTTAGCAATGGAGGTTGTTACTGTTAGATTTATGTCATTAGCTAAGCTATAAAAACAATATGGAACATTTTTGTTCTGATTTGCTCGAGCCAGGCGTACTTGCAATCTATGTGCATAATGTCTAATGAAATACACAAGATAACACGTAATGGTACTTGTTCACATCCATTTAGCCGTGTGTTTTTTAGGTCAACTTGCCACGAAGGCTTGACAACATAATTATTTTGATCATGTGGCATTTGACATAGTCGTTCCACCCCGATTACCGAGACCTGCTTTTCCGTCGTGTTCTCATTTATCTCTTTAGCTTATCTCATGTGTTCTCTGTCTACATATTTGATGCCCTCTCACCTTCATGCTTACTTGCAATCTACGTGCATAATGTCTAATGAAACACATAAGATAACACGTAATGGTACTTGATCAGATCTATTTAGACGTGTGTTTTTAGGTCAACTTGCCACGAAGGCCTCACAACATAATCATTTCAATCATGTGGCGTTTGACAAAGTCGCTCCACCCCAATTACCGACACCTCGTATTTCCATCGTGTGCTCATTTATCTCTTTAGCTTCTCTCATGTGTCCTCTATCTACCTATTTGATGAACTAGGCAAATGCTACAAACAAGATAAAACAAAGTGAAACCGCCCAATATACCTATCTACTCCTTTGAAAAGAGAGTGGCTTATATAAGGAGGAACATGTGAAGGTTGTTGGAGAACCGACTTATCAACATATGATAAATTCCCTTGACTTATGGTAGGTATATTTTTCTTAACTAATATAAGTTGTACACATCTTAAAGGTTGAACCGGTGAAGTTATTGCTAAGATGCTACGTGTTTCACCTTAGGATACACGGGAGTGAGGCCTATAAGTGTATAATCAAACCCGCACATGCGCCGAACAAGCAATATACACATTCATATGATCAGAGAAGTAAAACTGGGCACGAGCACTGATGGGGCCGATTCCTAGCCACTAACTCGACTAGCATCCAACCATTGGATGGACTCACTTAGGCCCCGTTTGGTAGCTCAGTTTTTTCTACCTCTTTTTAGAAAACAGAGTTGGCGAAGAAAACGAATCTGTTCGTTATCACCTTCCTCGCTGCAAGCCACCGCTGCCGTTGCCGCCGTCTGTTTTACATCGTCGGCCATGCACAAGCCAAAAAGAAAGCAATGGAGAAATAATGATGACCTTCGTACTTCCGCTTGCGCTCCTCCTTCTCTCCTACTACGCCCCATGCATCTGGTCAGTACGCTGGCCACCCATGATCGTGCTGATGGCCGCAACGCGAATCCACGAGGCACTTCTGGCCGAGCATGTGCATGCCTAGCTGTGTGCGGTCAATACCACGCTGTAGATGTGCCGCGCTGTCATGCTACGGCCTTGCTCGCCGCTGCTGGCCATGCATGCACTGCTCCCGACCGCCGCCGGTGCGTCCGCTCAACGCCCTAGCCGGCTCGCCACTATGCGCCTCTGTTGGCCAAGCGGCAGCCAAGCCATAGCGTCGCCTTGCTGCCTTCCTGCGGCCGCTGATGCCCAGGCATGCCACCTAGTCTGTTTGTGCAATCGTGGTCATTCATTTTGCAAGGCCAGCTAAGAACGTACATGTTGCAACTGCTATGAAACGGCTCTATGCAGCTAATTTACGTCGTTGTAAACGAGCACCAACCAAACATGTCACAGTATTCTCAAAACTTCAAAATTCTTTGATATGTGAAAACTGTAGTATCTAGTACCTATAGTTTAAAATAATGTAGTTTTTCAATACTACAGTTTTTGCAATGCCTTGTTGTCAAACACAGTCTTAGCTGTTTGGATTAATAGTGGAAAGGTCATTCACAAAACAAACAAAAAAGATTAGTAGTGGGAAGGTGCACCCCATCTCTTCCTTGTTTCCATCTGAAGCTCCCATCAATTATTTGTTTGAGAAAAATGCTGCTCTGAAAATCATTCAAGGCACAATTGCAATTTCATCTATTCTTCGTGAATATGATTTGGTTCTCTCTTTGTTCCCAATGATGAATAATAATTTTATTCCATTTATTCATGTTCCTCGTCGAGAAACCAAACCACACACCCGCATCCAATTTTCAATTTGATAATAAATCATCGGGTTACATGCAGAGCAGACCAAAATGACAAAAACTTAAAATATTATCGAATTGAAAATCAGCTAGCTGGAAGAAAGTAAAACGTGTTCGATTCACATCAATCTGACAAACTTGGAGTGCTCTCTAGAGGGAAACTGCAGTGTCTAACGACAGTTATGTTGATACAAAACCTTCGCCTCTTGTTCCTGCACAAGATCCCCACGCGGGTGTTGCTTAATCAGGCCATGTACAATGGTTGATAAAATAGTCTTATCTTAAAGTCTTGTATGTAATTTAGAGATGACAAAAAAATGGCTACAATGGGTCATCTCTTAGTCTTATGTTCAACAACTAGTCATTCGTAAAAATATGATGAGACATATTGTGCTAATAGAGCATATTTTGTCTTCTCTTAAATAAGAGAAGACAAACATTTTCTTATGAATTTTCTCTCCTCCACCTCATCATTTATCCTACATGGCACATCTAAGATATCACCATGTACAAGCCCTTAGCGAGGCGTGAGGAGGGTTCCCAACTCCCAAGCAGCTCAAGAAATGGCGTCGAGTTTTTGTCCCTGCAGGTTAGGAATCACCTTGCAGCGAGGAGTTGGTGGTTGTGCGGCCATCCGGGGAATTCACGGCCGGATCAACCACGGAATTTCGCCGACGACGGGCGGAGGCGGCTAAAGTAGATAATAGCAGGACCGACGCGTCTGCGCGTCACGTATATTCACACATGCTTTATCTTGAGATGAAAACATGGAAAGAGAAAATATCAAAAAGAACTTCTTAAAGAAAAATTGGACCAAACTTTAAAAAAGAAATTTGTCAAATATTTCTGTAAGAATGAATTTTTTTTGTGCATCTTAGAAGCGGAGGTTATCATTGATTTATGCCATTAACTAAGCTGTGAGAACTATGGAACATTTTTGTCCTGATATTTTAGAGCGGTGGCAGAAAAACTAGAAGTTACGGCAAAGCCCCTCCAAGTTACTCTCTCTAGCAGAAAGGTCCTTCAAGCTTGTAATCTAAGTGCATAGTGCCTAATGAAACATACAAGATAACTCGTAATGTAGCTGTTTCAAGCCATTTAGCCGTGTATTGTCGAAGCCATGCTCAACTTGGCACGATGGCATGCCTTCATAGTCATTTCGATCATGTGGCGTATGCAATAGTCGCTCCACCCCGATTACCAATGCCTCCTATTTCCATTGCGTTCTCATTTATCTCTTTAGCTTCTCTAATGTATCCTCTATGTACTGTTTGATGAACTAGGTAAATGATACCAACAAGCTAAAACAAGTGAAACGGCCTAGCATATCTATCTACTCCCGGAAAAAAAAGTGGCTTGTATAAAGGGAGAAATCAATATTTACACCGGTGAAGGTTGGTGGAGAATTTATTTATTTGCGGTAGGTATGTTTTCCTTAGTAACTACTATAGATTTTACCATCTTAAAGCTTTTTTTCACCAAAATGATCCAGATCAATTATTAAAATTCACCGTAGGTACAAAGCATCTCAGATATAATAAAAATTACATTGAGATTCTGAGACCGTCGAACGACCGATACATTTTCCTTAGTAACTAATATAGCTTTTACACAGCTTAAAGCTTGAACTGATGAAGTGAATTGTTATGGTGCTATGTGTTTCACCTAACAATATACACTCTCCGGAGGGCAACCATGGTACCTAATCGCCCGGTTCTACTGATACAAACCGTCGCCTCTCGTTCCCCATAAGATCTCCCACACAGAGCTTCGTTGCACACGTGGAGAATGGTGACCCACAAGTTCATGGTTATCAAGATATCACATGCATAGTGATAATGGTTTTGCACATAATAACTTATCATTAGGAGGTGCTGTCATAATAAAAGCCATCCAGTATAAGCGAACACGTTCATTCTTTTTTGGACTAATTCTTTTGGCAACGAACATGGATCAAAATTATTAGTACAAGAACATCAAACCAAGTAAACCAGAAATTAAAACTGAGCATTTGATATAACCACCCCATTAGTCACAAGGACATGGCATGCCTCAGCCGTATCAAGGAGGAGGAAAATAGTCACATAAGATTATCTTAGCACTAATCGTAAAAGTGAAGCCCTAATTGGTTAAATAATTCTGGCATTACACTTAAGGACCACAAGTTTTGAACTGTTTTTTTGAATCGGCAAACATTTCTTTGAATCGACAAACAATTTCTCCAATTGGGAAACAATTTTTTAAATTCACAAACAATTTTGTGTTTTGATGAACAGTTTTTAATGCATGAACGTTTTTTTCAATCCATGAACATTTTTTGAATCAGCGACCTTTTTTTGTCATTCATGTACATTTTTTGAAAATTTTGATACAAACTCTCGCCTCTCGTTCCCCAGAAAATCTTCCACACAAGGCGGTGCTTAGTCAATGAGGCGCGAGGAAGGTTCCCAAGCAGCTCAAGAAATCGGGAAGGCTTCGGCCCGGTCGGTTAGGATTCTGGCGAGGAGCTGGGCGGCTGCGTGGCCATCAAGAGAGTTCACGGCCACGTTAACCACAGGATCTCGCCGACGACGAAGATGACGACGGGCGGCGGCGACGGCTGAAGTGGATAATAGCAGGACCGGAGTGTATGCCTGTATATTCGCATGTGCTTTATCTTGAGATGAAAATAGTGTGTAGAGAAAAAATACAGAAAAAAAAAACTCTATGCATATATTTAAAAAACTTTTCAAAGAGAAATTGGCTGGAATAACAATTTGTCAATTCTCTGTTCTATAATGATTTTTTTTTCATCTTAGCACTGGACGTCAAATTATAAAAAGCCATGTCAAACATGTTTGTCCTGAAAGCCTTGAGCAGTAGCGATCCAAATTGTAACGAAACTCAAAGTTACGTCAAAACTCCATCAATTCTCTCTCTAATAGGAAGGTCCTTCATGCTTTGCTTGTAATCTACGCGCACAGTGTCTAATAAAACACAGATGGTAGCTCCTGATGGTAGCCGTTCCGGCCTCTTTAGCCGTGGGTTCTTTGGATCTTGCTCCACTTGGCACCATAATCATTCTGATCCCATGGCATATGACACTTTCGCTCCACCCTGGTTACCGACGCCTCCTATTTTCATCGCGCGCTCATTTGTCTTGTTATCCTCCCTCATGTGCCCTGTATTGATTTATGTGACTCCGACTGGTGAACTAGGCCAATGCTACCAAGAAGTAATTACAAAGTGAAACCGGACAGCATATTTATCTGCTCCTTTGAAAGAGAGTGACTTATATAAAGGGGAAAAATCAATATTCACACAGGTGAATGTTGGTGGAGAATTTATTTATCTACATGCGATAAATTCCCTTTGTTGTAGTAGGTATATTTTCCTTAACTAATATAGCTTTTACACATCTTAAAGCTTGAACTGATGAAGTAAATTGCTAAGGTGCTATGTGTTTCACCTTACGGTATACTCAGGTGTAAGATTTATAGGAGAGGACAGGTCTGAAGGATATGATAAGGCTGTCTCAGATTAAGTTTTTCCCCTACGCACGCGGCTAGGGTTTACCTCCTCCTTGGCGATCGCGATCATCCCGGAGTTCGCTCTTCACGCCGTCGGCGGGCTAGGTTTCGGGGCGCCCTCAAGGTCCGCTCCTCCTGCCCCAAACGGGATGTCGTCTCCCTCGGACGCGCACTCCGCCGTGAGCGGCAGCGGCGCGGCAGCCGGTAAACCTGATCTTGGCGACTACTTCAATCAGTTAGACCTTAACGATGAGGACTTTGTTGATGTCGAGATTGATGTGGATGACCCAGAGATCAATGAAAGTGTCAGATGGCTTGCCCTAGCTAGGGTGCACACGGAGAAAAATTTCAGTCAATCAGCGTTCTACAAGGACATGCGCGCGGCGTGGAACCCAGCGCAGAGTGTGAGATTCAAACCAGTTGGCCCTAACCGATTCGTCGTCCAAGCGTCTTGCCTGGGGGATTGGGAGCGCATGATGATGCAGGGGCCTTGGCTGTTTCATAACATGGCTGTTCTGATGTGTCCTTACGATGGGTTCAGTAAGACAGATGAGATCGAAATTTCTGAGATGCCGATTTGGCTTCAGATCCATAAGTTGCCAGAGGCATACTGCAAGGAGTCGGTAGTTGAAAAACTGCTGAAAGATGCTGGTGAAATCATGGACATGCGCTTGAACGGGAACACCCGTGGGGACTATGTCAGGATGCGAGTGAAGCATGACATTCAACGTCCTCTGACGAAATTTGTGAGTATAGTTCGTGCTAAGGAACGACAAGTTTACCTCGTGAGATATGAGAAGCTTGCAAGATTCTGCAAGGTTTGCGGCCTCATTGGACATGTATTTAAGGAATGCGGTCTGGGTATCCATGATGAGAGGAAAATGAAATACGGTGATTGGCTGTATGCAGAGGGGCCTAATCAGGGTAGGATGGAGAATCAACCATCCAGGACAAACACGGCTACTCGCCCTAATGTGAGGCAGGAAACCCCACATGGTTCAGAAAGGAAAAACAATGAGACGCAAGAGGAACTGGACCCTTCCCTTGTAGATACGGCTTCTAGTCCAAAGAAACCTGCAGGTACGGGGATGGAGGTTGACAAGGATCCAAGGAAGAGATTAAATATGGATGACGCTGTCGTCTTAGGCCATCCAAACAAACACTCTACCTTATTGGCAATCACAGATGGGTGTGGGGAGGATCTAAAGGAAGGAAACTCCCCCCACAAGTAGCACAAGTAGCAAACGTGCGAAGACGGAAAAGGAAAGTGGAAACCATGAGATATCGGCGGCCTCCCTCGTGGAGGACCGCCGGACGCAATGAATATCCTCGCTTGGAACTGCCGGGGGTGGGGAACCGCCGGATAGTTCGGGAGGTGTTGGCCCTCGTCAAAGCCAACGACCCCAAGCTAGTCTTCTTAAGCGAGACTAGACAGGATGCAGCTAAAGTGGAAAAGCTCAAGTGGAGGTTAGGTTTAAAAGGTTTTCACGGTGTTAGTAGTAATGGAAAAAGTGGAGGCTTGGCTCTCTTCTGGGATGAGTCACTGCCCGTGACAGTTCTTGATGCATGCTGTCATTATATCGATGTTCGTATCGATGATGTTGGTGGAGGAACCTCATGGAGAGGGACGTTTGTTTATGGCGAGCCAAGAGTTGAGAACAGGCAAGCCATGTGGGATCATCTAGCTCGGCTCAGAGCAGTTTCGCAGGAATCGTGGTTCGTTTGTGGAGATTATAACGAAGCCTTGTGGCAACATGAGCATCTCTCACGATCTATGCGGTCGGAGAAGCAGATGTCAGCGTTTAGGGATTGTCTGCTGCTGTGGGAGCTCATGGACTTGGGATTTGCAGGTGTTCCTTATACATATAATAACGAGCAAGACGGTGATCGAATGTGCAAGCCAGATTGGACCGTGCTTGTGCGGATGAAACATGGAAGGACCTATTTCCAGCTACGAGGGTGCTGCATCTCGCAATGCCCTGTTCAGATCATGCACCCCTACTTATCCAGTTGGGGGATGTTGAAGCATTTTGAAAGAAAGGTAATGCGCCACAGTACGAAATCATGTGGGAGCGCCACCGAGGCCTTCCAGACGTGGTTGCTAATTCATGGGTAAAGCATAAGCCGAGTGGAGGGCTCGGTTCAGTGGCTGCGTCTTTGCAACATGTTATGAATGATTTGAAAGAATGGAGTAGGAAAAACTTTGGTAATGTTTTGAAAGAAATAGAAGAGCTAAGGAGTCAACTAGCTGCACTACAATTAACTGGGGCTGATCGGTCCCAGATCCGGAATAAGATGAATTAGTTAGACAAACTCCTTTATAGAGAAGAAATGATGTGGCTGCAGCGGTCACGTATTACGTGGCTAAAGGAGGGTGAACGTAACACAAAATACCTGCACCGTAGAGCAATCTGGAGGGCGAGGAGGAACCATATTCAGCGCCTGAAAAAGATGGATGGCTCTTGGTGCTCTGTACCCTCAGAGATGGAGAGGATGTCGCAGTCATACTTCAAGGAAGTATACACGAAGGACCCAACTCCGAACCCATCGGTCGTCTTGGATAGTATCCAGCAGAGGGTTATAGCAAATATGAATGATACTCTAAGTTTGCCTTTAGTAGACAAAGAGATTTCGTACACGCTCTTCCAAATAGGGCCTTTAAAGGCTCCAGGGTTGGATCGATTCACGACGCGTTTCTATCAGCGTAACTGGGATGTTCTTAAGGCAGAGATTATTGCGGCAGTTAAGGAGTTCTTTGTCACAGGTATTGAAGGAAATATGCCCTAGAGGCAATAATAAAGTTATTATTTATTTTCTTATTTCATGATAAATGTTTATCATTCATGCTAGAATTGTATTAACCGGAAACGTGATACATGTGTGAATACATAGACAAACATATAGTCACTAGTATGCCTCTACTTGACTAGCTCATTAATCAAAGATGGTTATGTTTCCTAACCATAGACATGTGTTGTCATTTGATTAATGGGATCACATCATTAGGAGAATGATGTGATTGACATGACCCATTCTGTTAGCCTAGCACTTGATCGTTTAGTATGTTGCTATTGCTTTCTTCATGACTTATACATGTTCCTGTAACTATGAGATTATGCAACTCCCGTTTACCGGAGGAACACTTTGGGTGCTACCAAACGTCACAACGTAACTGGGTGATTATAAAGGAGTACTACAGGTGTCTCCAAAGGTACATGTTGGGTTGGCGTATTTCGAGATTAGGTTTTGTCACTCTGATTGTCGGAGAGGTATCTCTGGGCCCTCTCGGTAATACTCATCACCTAAGCCTTGCAAGCATTGTAACTAATGAGTTAGTTATAAGATGATGTGTTACAGAACGAGTAAAGAGACTTGCCGGTAACGAGATTGAACTAGGTATTGGATACCGACGATCAAATCTCGGGCAAGTAACATACCGATGACAAAGGGAACAACGTATGTTGTTATGCGGTTTGACTGATAAAGATCTTCGTAGAATATGTAGGAACCAATATGGGCATCCAGGTCCCGCTATTGGTTATTGACCGAGAATGGTTCTAGGTCATGTCTACATAGTTCTCGAACCCATAGGGTCCGCACGTTTAACGTTACGATGACAGTTTTATTATGAGTTTATAAGTTTTGATGTACCGAAGTTTGTTCGGAGTCCCGGATGTGATCACGGACATGACGAGGAGTCTCGAAATGGTCGAGACATAAAGATTGATATATTGGACGACTATATTCGGACACCGAAAGTGTTCCGGGTGATTTCGGAGAAAACGGAGTGCCGGGGGGGTTACCGGAACCCCCCGGGAGAGTATTGGGCCTTATGGGCCTTAGGGGAAAGGAGAGAGGGGCGGCCAGCATGGGCCGCGCGCCCCCTCCCCCCTCTGGTCCGAATTGGACTAGGAGGGGGGGGGGGCGGCGCCCCCCTTTCCTTCCCCCTCTCCCCCTTCCTTCCCCCTCCTAGTAGGAGTAGGAAAGGAGGAGTCCTACTCCTACTAGGAGGAGGATTCCTCCTCCCTTGGCGCGCCCAAGGGGCCGGCCGGCCTCCCCCTTGCTCCTTTATATACGGGGGCAGGGGGGCACCCCATAGACACACAAGTTGATCTACGGATCGTTCCTTAGCCGTGTGCGGTGCCCCCCTCCACCATATTCCACCTCGGTCATATCGTCGCGGAGTTTAGGCGAAGCCCTGCGCTGGTAGAGCATCATCATCGTCACCATGCCGTCGTGCTGACGGAACTCATCCCCGAAGCTTTGCTGGATCGGAGCCCGGGGATTGTCATCGAGCTGAACGTGTGCTGAACTCGGAGGTGCCGTACGTTCGGTGCTTGGATCGGTCGAATCATGAAGACGTACGACTACATCAACCGCGTTGTCATAACGCTTCCGCTTACGGTCTACGAGGGTACATGGACTACACTCTCCCCTCTCATTGCTATGCCATCACCATGATCTTGCGTGTGCGTAGGAATTTTTTTGAAATTACTACGTTCCCCAACAGTGGCATCCGAGCCTAGGTTTTATGCGTTGATGTTATATGCACAAGTAGAACACAAGTGAGTTGTGGGCGATACAAGTCATACTGCTTACCAGCATGCCATACTTTGGTTCGGCGGTATTGTGAGATGAAGCGGCCCGGACCGACATTACGTGTACGCTTACGCGAGACTGGTTTCACCATTACGAGCACTCGTGCTTAAAGGTGGCTGGCGGGTGTCTGTCTCTCTCACTTTAGCTGAATTGAGTGTGGCTACGCCCGGTCCTTGCGAAGGTTAAGACAACACCAACTTGACAAACTATCGTTGTGGTTTTTTTGATGCGTAGGTAAGAACGGTTCTTGCTAAGCCCGTAGCAGCCACGTAAAACTTGCAACAACAAAGTAGAGGACGTCTAACTTGTTTTTGCAGGGCATGTTGTGATGTGATATGGTCAAGACGTGATGCTATATTTATTGTATGAGATGATCATGTTTTGTAACCGAAGTTATCGGCAACTGGCAGGAGCCATATGGTTGTCGCTTTATTGTATGAAATGCAAACACCCTGTAATTGCTTTACTTTATCACTAAGCGGTAGCGATAGTCGTAGAAGCAATAGATGGCGTAAACGACAACGATGCTACGATGGAGATCAAGGTGTCGCGCCGGTGACGATGGTGATCACGACGATGCTTCGGAGATGGAGATCACAAGCATAAGATGATGATGGCCATATCATATCACTTATATTGATTGCATGTGATGTTTATCCTTTATGCATCTTATCTTGCTTTGATTGACGGTAGCATTTTAAGATGATCTCTCACTAAAATTATCAAGAAGTGTTCTCCCTGAGTATGCACCGTTGCTGAAGTTCGTCGTACCCAGACACCATGTGATGATCGGGTGTGATAAGCTCTACGTCCATCTACAACGGGTGCAAGACAGTTTTGCACACGCGGAATACTCAGGTTAAACTTGACGAGCCTAGCATATGCAGATATGGCCTCGGAACACGGAGACCGAAAGGTCGAACGTGAATCATATAGTAGATATGATCAACATAGTGATGTTCACCATTGAAACTACTCCATCTCACGTGATGATCGGACATGGTTTAGTTGATTTGGATCACGTGATCACTTAGATGACTAGAGAGATATCTGTCTAAGTGGGAGTTCTTAAGTAATATGATTAATTGAACTTAAATTTATCATGAACTTAGTCCTGGTAGTATTTTGCAAATTATGTTGTAGATCAATAGCTTGCGTTGTTGCTTTCATATGTTTATTTTGATATGTTCCTAGAGAAAATTATGTTGAAAGATGTTAGTAGCAATGATGCGGATTGGATCCGTGATCTGAGGTTTATCCTCATTGCTGCACAGAAGAATTATGTCCTTGATGCACCGCTAGGTGACAAACCTATTGCAGGAGCAGATGCAGACGTTATGAACGTTTGGCTAGCTCAATATGATGACTACTTGATAGTTTAGTGCACCATGCTTAACGGCTTAGAATCGGGACTTCAAAGACGTTTTGAACGTCATGGACCATATGAGATGTTCCAGGAGTTGAGGTTAATATTTCAAGCAAATACCCGAGTTGAGAGATATGAAGTCTCCAACAAGTTCTATGGCTAAAAGATGGAGGAGAATCGCTCAACTAGTGAGCATGTGCTCAGATTGTCTGGGTACTTCAATTGCTTGAATCAAGTGGGAGTTAATCTTCCAGATAAGATAGTGATTGACAGAATTCTCTAGTCACCATCACTAAGTTACTAGAACTTCATGATGAACTATAGTATGCAAGGGATGACGAAAACAATTCCCAAGCTCTTCGCGATGCAAAAATCGGCGAAGGTAGAAATCAAAGAAAAACATCAAAGTGTTGATGGTGGACAAGATCACTAGTTTCAAGAAAAAGGGAAAAGGGAAGAAGGGGAACTTCAAGAAGAACAGCAAGCAAGTTGCTGCTCAAGTGAAGAAGCCCAAGTCTAGACCTAAGCCTAAGACTAAGTGATTCTACTGCAAAGGGACTGGTCACTGGAAGTGGAACTACCCCAAGTATTTGGCGGATAAGAAGGATGGCAAAGTGAACATAGGTATATTTGATATACATGATATTGATGTGTACTTTACTAGTGTTTATAGCAACCCCTTGGTATTTGATGCTAGTTCAGTTGCTAAGAGTAGTAACTCGAAACGGGAGTTGCAGAATAAACAGAAACTAGTTGAGGGTGAGGTGACGATGAATGTTGGAAGTAGTTCCAAGATTGATATGATCATCATCGCACACTCCCTATACTTTCGGGATTAGTGTTGAACCTAAATAAATGTTATTTGGCGTTTGCGTTGAGCATGAATATGATTTGATCATGTTTATTGCAATACGGTTATTCATGTAAGTTAGAGAATAATTATTGTTCTGTTTACATGAATAAAACCTTCTATGGTCATACACCCAATGAAAATGGTTTGTTGGATCTCGATCGTGTGATACACATATTCATAATATTGAAACCATAAGATGTAAAGTTAATAATGATAGTGCAACTTATTTGTGGCACTGCCGTTTAGGTCATATTGGTGTAAAACGCATGAAGAAACTCCATAAAAGATGGATTTTCGGAATCACTTGGTTATGAATCATTTGATGCTTGCGAACCATGCCTTTTGGGCAAGATGACTAAAACTCCGTTCTCCGGAACAGTGGAACAAGCTACTGACTTATTGGAAATAATACATACCGATGTATGCGATCCAATGAGTGTTGATGCTCGTGGCAAGTATCATTATTTTCTGACCTTCACAAGATGATTTGAGCAGATATGGGTATATCTACTTGATGAAACATAAGTCTGAAATAGTTGAAAGGTTCAAAGAATTTCAGAGTGAAGTGGAAAAATCATCCTAACAAGAAAATAAAGTTTCTGCGATCTGATCACGGAGACAAATATTTGAGTTACGAGTTTGGTCTTCAATTAAAACAATGTGGAATAGTTTCACATCTCACGCCACCTGGAACACCACAACGTTATGGTGTGTCCGAACGTCGTAACCACACTTTATTGGATATGGTGTGATCCATGATGTCTCTTATCGGTTTTACCACTATCGTTTTGGGGTTGTACATTAGAGACAGCTGCATTCACGTTTAAAAGGGCACCATCTAAATCCGTTGAGACGACACTGTATGAACTATGGTTTAGCAGTAAACCTAAGCTGTCGTTTCTTAAAGTTTGGAGTTGCGATGCTTATATGAAAAAGTTTCAACCTGATAAGCTCGAACCCAAATCGGAGAAGTGCGTCTTCATAGAATACCCAAAGGAAACTATTGGGTACTCCTTCTATCACAAATCCAAAGGCAAAACATTCGTTGCTTAGAATGGATCCTTTCTAGAGAAAGAGTTTCTCTCGAAAGAAGTGAGTGGGAGGAAAGTAGAACTTGATGAGGTAACTGTACCTGCTCCCTTATTTGAAAGTAGTTCATCACAGAAATCTGTTCCTGTGACTACTACACCAATTAGTGAGGAAGTTAATGATGATGATCATGAAACTTCAGATTAAGTTACTACAGAACCTCGTAGGTCTTACAGAGTAAGATCCGCACCAGAGTGGTACGGTAATCCTGTTCTGGAAGTTATGTTACTAGACCATGATGAACCTACAAACTATGAAGAAGCGATGGTGAGCCCAGATTCCGCAAAATGGCTTGAGGCCATGAGATCTGAGATAAGATCCATGTATGAAAACAAAGTATGGACTTTGATTGACTTGCCCAATGATCGGCGAGACATTGAGATTAAATGGATCTTCAAGAGGAAGACGGACGCTGATAGTGTTACTATCTACAAAGCTAGAATTGTCACAAAAGGTTTTCGACAAGTTCAAGGTGTTGACTACGATGAGAGTTTTTCACTCGTATCTATGCTTAAGTCTGTCTGAATCATGTTAGCAATTGCCGCATTTTATGAAATCTGGCAAATGGATAAACAAAACTGCATTCCTTAATGGTTTTCTTAAAGAAGAGTTGTATATGATGCAACCAGAAGGTTTTGTCAATCCTAAAGGTGCTAACAAATTGTGTAAGCTCCAGCGATCCATCTATGGACTGGTGCAAGCATCTCGGAGTTGGAATATATGCTTTGATGAGTTGATCAAAGCATATGGTTTTATACAGACTTTTGAAGAAGCCTGTATTTACAAGAAAGTGAGTGGGAGCTCTGTAGCATTTCTAATATTATATGTGGATGACATATTGTTAATTGGAAATGATATGGAAATTCTGGATAGCATAAAAGGATACTTGAATAAGAGTTTTTCAAAGCAAGACCTCGGTGAAGCTGCTTACACATTGAGCATCAAGATCTATATTGATAGATCAAGACGCTTGATAAGATTTTTCAATGAGTACATACCTTGATAAATTTTTGAAATAGTTCAAAATGGAACAGTCAAAGAAGGAGTTCTTGCCTGTGTTACAAGGTGTGAAGTTGAATAAGACTCAAGACCCGACCATTGCAGAAAATAGAAAGAGAATGAAAAGTCATTCCCTATGCCTCAGTCATAGGTTCTATAAATTATGCTATGTCGTGAACCAGACCTATTGTATACCTTGCTCTGTGTTTGGCAGAGGAATACAATTTTGATCCAATAAGTAGATCACTTGACATGGGTCAAGAATATCCTTAGTGAGGACTAAGGAGATGTTTCTCGATTATGGAGGTGATAAAAGAGCCCGTCGTTAAAGTTACAACGATGCAAGCTTTTACACCAATCTAGATGACTCTAAGTCTCAATCTGGATACATATTGAAAGTGGGAGCAATTAGCTAGAGTAGCTCCATGCAGAGCATTGTAGACATAGAATATTGGCAAAATACATACGGCTCTGAATGTGACAGACCCGTAGACTAAACTTCTCTCACGAGCAAAACATGATCATACCTTAGTACTCTTTTGGGTGTTAATCACATAGCAATGTGAACTAGATTATTGACTCTAGTAAACCCTTTGGGTGTTGATCACATGATGATGTGAACTATGGGTATTAATCACATGCAGATGTGAATATTGGTGTTAAATCACATAGCGATGTGAACTAGATTATTGACTCTAGTGCAAGTGGGAGACTGAAGGAAATATGCCCTAGAGGCAATAATAAAGTTATTATTTATTTCCTTATTTCATGATAAATGTTTATCATTCATGCTAGAATTGTATTAACCGGAAACATGATACATGTGTGAATACATAGACAAACATATAGTCACTAGTATGCCTCTACTTGACTAGCTCATTAATCAAAGATGGTTATGTTTCCTAACCATAGACATGTGTTGTCATTTGATTAATGTGATCACATCATTAGGAGAATGATGTGATTGACATGACCCATTCCGTTAGCCTAGCACTTGATCATTTAGTATGTTGCTATTGCTTTCTTCATGACTTATACATGTTCCTGTAACTATGAGATTATGCAACTCCCGTTTACCGGAGGAACACTTTGGGTGCTACCAAACATCACAACGTAACTGGGTGATTATAAAGGAGTACTACAGGTGTCTCCAAAGGTACATGTTGGGTTGGCGTATTTCGAGATTAGGTTTTGTCACTCCGATTGTCGGAGAGGTATCTCTGGGCCCTCTCGGTAATACTCATCACCTAAGCCTTGCAAGCATTGTAACTAATGAGTTAGTTATAAGATGATGTGTTACAGAACGAGTAAAGAGACTTGCCGGTAACGAGATTGAACTAGGTATTGGATACCGACGATCAAATCTCGGGCAAGTAACATACCGATGACAAAGGGAACAACGTATGTTGTTATGCGGTTTGACCGATAAAGATCTTCGTAGAATATGTAGGAACCAATATGGGCATCCAGGTCCCGCTATTGGTTATTGACCGAGAATGGTTCTAGGTCATGTCTACATAGTTCTCGAACCCGTAGGGTCCGCACGCTTAACGTTACGATGACAGTTTTATTATGAGTTTATAAGTTTTGATGTACCGAAGTTTGTTCGAAGTCCCGGATGTGATCACAGACATGACGAGGAGTCTCGAAATGGTCGAGACATAAAGATTGATATATTGGACGACTATATTCGGACACCGGAAGTGTTCCGGGTGATTTCGGAGAAAACCGGAGTGCCGGGGGGGTTACCGGAACCCCCCGGGAGAGTATTGGGCCTTATGGGCCTTAGGGGAAAGGAGAGAGGGGCGGCCAGCATGGGCCGCGCCCCCCCTCCCCCCTCTGGTCCGAATTGGACTAGGAGGGGGGGGGGCGGCGCCCCCCCTTTCCTTCCCCCTCCTAGTAGGAGTAGGAAAGGAGGAGTCCTACTCCTACTAGGAGGAGGATTCCTCCTCCCTTGGCGCGCCCAAGGGGCCAGCCGGCCTCCCCCCTTGCTCCTTTATATACGGGGGCAGGGGGGCACCCCATAGACACACAAGTTGATCTACGGATCGTTCCTTAGCCGTGTGCGGTGCCCCCCTCCACCATATTCCACCTCGGTCATATCGTCGCGGAGTTTAGGCGAAGCCTTGCGCTGGTAGAGCATCATCATCATCACCACGCCGTCGTGCTGACGGAACTCATCCCCGAAGCTTTGCTGGATCGGAGCCCGGGGATTGTCATCGAGCTGAACGTGTGCTGAACTCGGAGGTGCCGTACGTTCGGTGCTTGGATCGGTCGAATCATGAAGACGTACGACTACATCAATCGCGTTGTCATAACGCTTCCGCTTACGGTCTACGAGGGTACGTGGACTACACTCTCCCCTCTCATTTCTATGCCATCACCATGATCTTGCGTGTGCGTAGGAATTTTTTTGAAATTACTACGTTCCCCAACAGGTATAATGCCAGATGGTGTCAATGATACGGCGGTGGTATTAATACCGAAAATTCCACATCCTCATGAACTAAAGGATTTCCGCCTTATTAGTCTTTGCAATGTGGTGTATAAAAGCGTGTCTAAGTGCATGGTAAACAGGTTACGACCTTTCTTAGCAGAGCTAATTTCGGAAAATCAAAGTGCGTTCATTCCGGGCAGGCTTATTACAGATAACTCGATTATTGCCTTCGAATGTATCCATCATATACAATCTGTTAAGGAAAATTCACCGGCTTTGTGTGCTTACAAGCTTGACCTTTCGAAGGCTTATGACCGAGTTGATTGGGACTTTCTTGAGAGGGCTCTTCTCAAATGGGGCTTCTCCCAGTTCTGGGTCTCTCGTGTTATGGCGTGTGTATCATGTGTTAAATATTCTGTGAAGTTCAATGGCAAGCTACTGGAATCTTTTACCCCGTCCCGGGGTCTCTGGCATGGTGATCCTTTATCCCCCTTTCTTTTCCTTTTTGTTGTGGATGCCCTATCAAGGTTGATCAATAAATCTATGGAAGAGGATGGATTGAAAGGGGTGAAAATTTGTAGAGGTGCTCCGGAAATATCCCATCTTTTATTCGCGGATGATTCACTCTTGTTTTTTCAAGCTTCTGAACAGCAGGCAAATTTGGTTAAAGGTTTGTTGAACACTTATGCGGCGGCTACTGGCCAATTAATAAATCCTTGAAAGTGCTCCATCCTTTTTTCAGATCACTGCTCGCCCACAGTTGCTAATAATGTTAAGGGTGTTCTGGAAATTACACAGGAGGTCTTCGAGCCTAAGTATCTAGGCCTCCCTGTGCCGGAGGGAAGAATGCATAAGGGTAATTTTGAAACTATCCAGGAAAGATTAAGGAAGAGGTTAATCAACTGGAGTGAGCAATATATGTCATGAGGGAACAAGGAGATTTTAATTAAATCAGTTGCTCAAGCTATACAAGCTTATGTCATGAGTGTTTTCAAACTCCCAGCATCGATTTGTGATGAGTTAACCCGCATGAAGCGTCAGTACTGGTGGGGAGTTGAAAAGGGGAAGCGTAAAATGGCATGGCTGAGTTGGGACAAAATGCGCCTACCCAAATCTATGGGAGGCATGGGCTTCAGGGATATGCGGGCTTTCAACCAAGCCCTACTCGCAAAACAAGCATGACGCCTTCTAGATTCGCCAGAAAGTTTATGTGCTAGGCTTCTAAAGGCGAGATACTTCCCGACTGGTAATTTACTGGACTCGGTGTTCTCTAACAATGGTTCTGCAGTGTGGAAAGGGGTTGTATACGGTCTGGACCTCCTGAAGAAGGGGGTTATTTGGCGAGTGGGGGATGGGGCGCTCATACGTACTTGGCGCGACCCTTGTATTCCAAAAGCAACCTCGTTCCGCCCTATTACTCCTAAACGCACATCCCGGCTGAACCGTGTGTCAGAGTTCTTAGATGATAATGGTGCATGGCGGATGGATCGGTTGAGAGAAAATTTTTGGCCTATGGACATCGATTATATTGTGAAAATAAGGACATCCCCAAGGCAACGTTCTGATTTCGTATCGTGGTTCCTAGAGAAGAATGGCCAATTCTCGGTCAAGAGTGCTTAAAGACTTGCCACATATGATCATAACATAGCGTTTGCGGGGGGAGCTTCTTGTTCAGCACCAGATGGAGCGAGATCAATTTGGAATGCTGTGTGGAAATTGTCGGTACCTCAGAAGATGAAAATCATGGCTTGGAAGGTAGTTGCAGGCGCCTTGCCAACAACGCAATGTAAAAATTTCAAACATATTTCCACGAGCTCGACCTGTCCTTTATGTGGTGTGGAAGAGGAGGGTTCCTTTCATGCGTTAGTTACATGCACTAACGCGCGTCTGATTTGGTTGAATATGAGAACTAGGTGGCCTCTCCCCTCTAATGAAATTCTCATTGACAATGGCAAGGATTGGTTACTGCATGTGCTGGTTAACTGTACGGATGAGGTCCGGGATATGGTGATTATGGTAGTCTGGCGAATTTGGCAATTGCGGACATATCAATCACATGGCAAGGAAATCCCACCAACGGATGTCACGGTGGAGTTCCTCGATAGCTACTATAGGTCCATCAAACTTGCAGGTCGGTTTAGCATGGAGGAAATAATCAAGGGCAAGATGACAGTGTCTGCCGAGTGCTCAGGTTCTTTCGACAAAGTGAAGCCCCCGACCATGCCATGGCCAGCACCCCAGCCGGGCTACGTTGCCCTGTTCGTCGATGGGTCCTTCCTGGGCTCCGATGGGTCAGCTGCTGCTGGCATGATTCTTCGCGACGAGAAAGGCAAGATCATTTTTCCAGCGTACCGATATATCTTTCATTGCAACGATTCGCTGGAAGCGGAAATACACGCCCTCATGCAGGGCATGGCGTTGGCTATACAGAATACTTCACTTCCGGTGGTCGTTCAGTCAAATTCCGCTGAAGCACTCTCAATCTTATCTAACAATGGCCTGGTGAAGTCAGCTTATGGGCAGTTGGTGCTTGAGATTAAGGAGTTGATGAGTAGTAGGGTGTTTTTACCATAGAAAATTCACCGTAGTCAGAATTGTGTCGCAGATCGTTTGGCCACTTACAGCCGATCAGAGAGAACCACAGCTGTGTGGTTACAGTCGGCTCCACCTTGTATTGAGGACTTGTGGCCTCTTGATTGTAACACTATTACTTTTCAATAAAAACTCCCTTTACCCCACAAAAACAAAAGATTTATAGGAGAGACTCATACATGTGTCAAACAAGCGGTGCACGCATTAATATGATCATTTTGAGAACTAAGGCGACCGCGCCCCCAACATGAGAGGTAAGGCGAAGCTACGTGGCGTAACATAGCGACTCCGTCGATATCTTTTTTTTAGGCAATCTCGCGAAGCTTTTATTTCAAACCGTCACAATGTTTACATGGACGAAGGGAATTCCTTCTGGTTGGCCTAGCCAAACATGACGACCAGGCCCTAACTTTAAAGCATGCTTCGCTAAATTGTGAGCCTCCTTATTGGAGCTCCTAGATTCATGAGTTATATTACATGAATTAAAAGACGTAGCCGTCATCTTGATCTCCCGGATGATAGCTCCGTAAGCTGAACCACTTCCCTCCTTGATTTCAGTCACAACGCCTTGGCAATCTGAGGCTAGATGTACTCTGTTTACATTCAGATCTTGAGCTAAGGCCAGCCCTTCTCTGATAGCTAGTGCTTCAAGTGTTGCTGCTTCGTTTTGATTTATGAATACATAGACAGATGCACCAAGAAAAACACCGTCGCTGTTTCTGCATATTGTGACCATTCTTCCATGGTTTCTGCCCCTACTCACTGCTGCATCTACATTCAGTTTCATAAAATTCTCGGGTGGTGCTATCCATCCCGACCACCCAGCTGTTGCCGTTCCCTGGGACTCTTTCTTTTGGGTCATCATCGAAAGTTCTCCCAGATAAGAGTTAACGAAATTGTGAACTGCAAACGGGCTTTTGAAAATATCCTCGTATATTGCTTTGCGCCTCGCACCCCAGATGGCCCATAGAGTAATTGCAAACCTGATGAAATCCTCTGGTGGTAATGATCTACCTATGGTAAAGATCCAATCCTTTGCACATTCCTGCTGATTAATACTCATTTGATCCAGAATGGCTTCGGACGAAAGAGCCCACGTGCTTCTTGACACAGGACAGTCCAACAAAGCATGTCTCCATGAGTCATGAACTCCACACAAACTGCATGCTGCAGTTGTGGCCATATTTCGCCTCTGCAGCACCGCCATCGACGGGATCGAGTTCTTTGCTAATCTCCACAAGAAAACCCTGACCTTGGACGGGGCCTGCACCTTCCACAGCGATTTCCATTCTGCTCCTTCTGCTTCTACATTTGACGTCCCCTCTCGACCCTCTAGCCACGCTTCTCTGTTCAGCTTCGTGCGGATGAGCATACGGTATGTTGAGCTGACTGAAAAGTGAACCCGTGGTTCTTCGCTCCAAGCCCAAAAATCTGAAACCCTCCGAGTGCATAAAGGTATTTTTACAATCACCTCCGCATCAAACGGTGAGAAAACAGCCCGAACAAGATCTTCTCTCCAAGTAGCAGTTGTTGTCTCTATGAGTTCTGACACACGTCGAGGTGGGTTCTGAACCAAAGAAGTAATCGGCCTTCTGAAGCTCTCTCTTGGGATCCAGTTATGATTCCATATATTTGTCTCCTCTCCATCACCTATGCGCCGAATGATTCCTTGAGCAACTATATCCCTCCCATCTAGTATACCTCTCCAAATCTGCGATGGGTGAGAGCCAACTCTGCCTCCAAAAGAGAGCGATCAGGGAAGTATATAGCCTTCAAAATTTTCGCACTCAATGACTCAGGATCATCCATCACCCTCCATGCTTGCCTAGCCAAGAGAGATAGGTTGAAAAGCTCTAAATCACGGAATCCCATACCTCCCATATATTTTGGCATGGTCATTGTATCCCATGCAACCCATGCTGGTTTTCTCTTACCACCCTTGCTTCCCCACCAAAACTGCCGAATAATCGAAGTAACACTGTCACACAGCCCTCTTGGGAGCCTGAAGCAAGACATAGAATAGACCGGAATTGCCTGGGCCACTGCTTTAATTAACACCTCTTTCCCTGCTGCTGACAGTAATTTTCCCATCCATCCTTTCACTTTCTCCCAAACTCTGTCCCTCAGATACTTGAAAGTACCATTCTTGGAGTGCCCCACCTCAGTTGGCATGCCCAAATAACGATCACTGAGAGACTCATTGTGCACCTGAAGTTTGTCCTTCACCCCATCCCTTATAGTTTGAGAGCAACCTTTACTGAAGAAAATAGATGATTTTGCATTGTTGATTTTCTGTCCAGAGGCCTCACAATAGGACGTTAGTAGGTTTGATACCTTCTCTGCTCCCTCAACACTAGCCTTGAATAGCAACAGGCTGTCATCTGCAAACAGAAGATGGTTAACGGCTGGGGCCGTGGGTGCCACCTTGATACCTGCCAACAATGATGACTGAGAACTGGATTTCAGGAGGCACGAAAGGCCCTCTGCTGCAATCAAGAAAAGGTAAGGGGAGATGGGATCTCCCTGCCGAAGTCCTCTAGATGGGTGGAAACTCTCAAGTTTTTCCCCATTAAATAGAACTGAAAAAGAAACACTGGAGACCATCGTCATGACTGTGTCAATCCAAGCCTGTGCAAATCCCAGCTTGATCATGATGGCTCTCAAATAATCCCACTCCAATCTATCATAAGCTTTCATCATATCCAGTTTTAGAGCACAAAAACTATTGTTCTTTGATTTTTTTTCCTCTTCATAAAATGCAAGCACTCATAAGCACATATAATATTATCTATTATCAATCTACCAGGCACAAAGGCTGACTGTTCTGGAGATATGATATCTGGAAGTATTTGCTTCAACCTGTTGGCCACCACCTTCGAAGCTATTTTGTACAGAACATTGCATAAACTTATCGGTCTGAATTGCGAGAGAAGGGTGGGATTGTTCACCTTAGGGATGAGTACCAAGATGGTATTGTTAATGCACTCAGGGCTCTCTTCCCCTCTCACAATCCTTAAAACAGCATTAGTCACTTCTTCTCCACATACATCCCAGTGTTTTTGGTAGAACTGAGCAGGAAATCCGTCAGGACCCGGAGCCTTTGTAGGGAACATCTGGAAGAGGGCAGTTTTCACCTCATCACGCGTATATGGTGCGCAAAGATCTGCGTTCATTGCTGTTGTGACCTTAAGTGGGACATGTTCGAGTACCTCCTCCACTCCTTGCACCCCCTCTGATGTGTAAAGATTTTGATAAAAAGCATTCACCATCACCTTCAACTCCTCCGGATCGCTCACCCCCACACCCAGTGTATTTTCAAGAGCCCTTATCATATTCTTCTTTCTTCTCAGACTGGCTCGAAGGTGGAAGAATTTTGTGTTCTTGTCTCCTGAAGAAAGCCATTCAGCTCGAGCCCGTTGCCTCCACATGATCTCCTCTCTGTGATAAAGCTCTACCAGCCTCTCATTGATTTTGATCTCAGCATGCGATGGTGCAAAACGCAAAGGATCCCCCCTTAATTCCTCTAATTTCAGTTTTAGCTCTCTGATCTCCTTTCTCACGTTTCCAAAAGATTGCCTACTCCACCTGGTGATCCCTTTGGAAACAGCGGCCAATTTATCATGCAACTGCTGCACCGTCACACACAGTCCTGAGACTGCCCATTCTGTACTCACCGCCCCTCCAAATCCATCATGTTTCTCCCACATTGCCTCGTACCAAAAGGATCTCGTGGATGTTTCTGCTTGAGCTCGACCAAAATCCAAAAATATTGGGCCATGATCCGAGGTAGCCACTGCATGGTTCTCAAGACTCGCTAAAGGGAAGTGGGCCATCCACTGAGGATTAGCCAACGCCCTGTCCAGTCTGCATTGAGTGTAGGTACCTCCGGTTACCTTCTTTTCAAAAGTCCAAAATCTTCCTTTGTGTCCAATGTCTAGCAGCATGCAAACGTCCATTGCCTCACGGAACGCTTGGATTTGCGCATTGCTGCGTTGTCCAACACCCTCATGTTCGTTTGGACGCAAAACCTCGTTAAAATCACCCATACAAAGCCATGGTAATGAGCTCAAAGTACTAATGTTTTTCAGAACTGTCCATGTCTGATGCCTCAAATGAGTTTTAGACTCACCATATACACATGTCATTCTCCATATCTCTTGCCCCGGTTCCTCCACAGATACATCAAGATGATAGCAAGAATAACCCAAAACTTCAATCTTTATTTCATTATTCCAAAACAAACCCAAACCACCACTTCTGCCTTGACTATCAACTGCATAAGCTTTATCATAACCCAACATATTTGCTAAATTTTCTACCCTAGATCCTTCGATCTGTGTTTCAACAATGCATAAGAGGGTAGGGGAAAACTTCTTCGCAAACTCACGAAGTTCCTGGACTGTCGCGGCTTTGCCCACGCCACGACAGTTCCAACATAATGCACTCATTGGGCCCGGCGGTGCTCCTCGAAGGAGCCCGCCAAACTCTTTACCACATTGCTTGGGTTTTCATTGTCATCGCCTTCTTTCCTCGACCGCTTCTGGTCTCTGATCGGAGGGGGGCGAACCATGCTGGTACCCACCGGTATTGGCACGATTGCTAGCTTATCTGTAGCATCACCTTTTGTATTGTTGTGCGCATTGCCCTCCAGCGGCATCCCCGCCAACCTCTTCCTCGTGAGATCATCCATATCCGCATCTTTGCCATTGCCATCAACTACCATGTCATCCTTTCTCCTTCCCGTTTCCTGATAAACTAGGAACTTGTTCTTGTTGGCCTCGCGGCGGTTGCCTGATCGCCCCCCTGTCCGGCCTCCCCTGCGACCACCTCTGCCACCTCGGCCCTCTCCAGGATCTTGGCTCGCTTGCATGGCCCAGCTCGCTCATAAGTCCTTGAAGACTAGAGCCGAAGGGGGATGAATCCCAGTACCGTGTTACTTATAGAGATGACCCAACATACCACACACGGCGCACCAATCTGGCAGCTTCTCATACTTTACCCTGTAGATCTGTCTTTCCCCCCTCTGATCATAGATACAACGTTTTTAGGGGTTTAAACACATTCAATCGAATCCACACCCTATGGAAATTCCCAACAAAGTCATGAGACGGTTGTTCTGTGAATAGCACTTCCCCCACCTTTGAAGCTAGTGGGGTAACCAGGTGAGCAAACAGATCAGGAACATCATGTATCTAGATCCATATGTCAATCGTCTCCAGCTTGATAGATGAAGGTTTTGAGACCCCATCATAAGGCGCAAGAAGCACTGCATCCCCTCGGAAATTCCAAGGCCCCTCATGCATAACTCTCTCCCAATCTCCTAAACAGGATAGTTGAACTGAGTACAGATTATCTTCCAAGGGCTTAAACTTGGCCTCCTGCGCTATATTCCATGCTGACCGCATGTTTCTGTAGAACCACGTCTTACTATACGATTTGGAGGTGTCTACCCTAGCCAACGCAATCCATCTGGGTCCCTGTGGAGGCGCATCTTTCTCATCGAAGATCACATCATCAAGATCTTCTTCCATCAGCCCCAGTTCTGCCATCATCCGCTCGACGTCGCTTGTGCCCGAGGAGCCCGAGGCCCCATCAGCAGCCATCATAAGAACCTTACCCGATGCAAAACTGACCGGGTATATTGGGGAAACCCTAGAACCACCGTTCCCTGCCTAGCCTCGCGTCTGGTGAGCGACGGAGGAGGACGGAGAGAGATCGGCGATAGGGAAGGAAACGATCTACTCGACGGCGTTGTAGTCGCTGCCGCGAGAAAACAAAACCCTAACTCGAGGGAACCCAGCACCACGGGAATATCTTTCCGTGAAGGGAAAGAAGTAAGTTATGGGCCGACTGGCTATAGCCCGTTGTTAAGAATGTCCCAGCAAAGCCATCGGGCCGACCTGCCTTTACCTGACCGTTCAACGGCCCATACGGGTCTCCCCAAAGAAATGCAACTGCAGACAGCGACGGCGGGAGCAACTAATTAACGAGCGTTCCTTCGGGAGCCTCGCAACGATCAGCATCACTTGGCACGCTCTCAGCCATTCGCCATGTGTCACGCTCTGGGTGCTCCATTCGGATTTTTTTCCGCACACGTTTTCGGCTTTTTAACGATTTTTTTCCGGGGTTTTTTTGACGTTTTGGTTTTCCACCGGTCTTCCCTAGCTTTTCGACCAATTTTTTTTCAAAAAAAATATATTTTTGCGCAAAAAAAATCATTTTTTTCGCGAGTCACGGTTCTGTTTTCACGAGAGGCACGGTTGTGCTTTCGCGAGAGGCACGACCATGCCTCTTGGAAACGGAAAAAAACATGTTTCCTATTTATTTTTTCTTTCGCGAGAGGCACGGTTTTGCTTCCGCGAGAGGCACGGTTGTGATTTCGCGAGAGTCACGGCCGTGCCTCCTCGAAACGAAAAAAACACGTTTTCTGTTTTTTCGCAAGAGGCACGGTTTTGCTTCCGTGAGAGGCACGGTTGTGCTTTCGCGAGAGGCACGGGCGTGCCTCTTTCGGAAAGGGAAAAACGTGTTTTTTTTCTTAGGCGAGAGGCACGGTTTTGCTTCTGCGAGAGGCATGGTTGTGATTTCGACAGAGGCACGGTTGTGCCTCTTTCGGAAAGGAAATAAAACCCGTGTTCCCGGTTCGGTTTTTTCGTCGGTATTTTTGTTCGGTTTTTTCGTGAAAAAAAGTTCATCAAAACCTATCAACATGGGATCTAATTTTGAAGATCTTGATGCGAGGAATCCAACGGCGAAACCGGCTCAAGATTTGAACGCACGATTTTAAGAGATAAAACGTTTTGAATAAACGAATCTACGAAAAAAGGGAAAACTCTCAGGTTGCGACAAGTGGCGCACATACAGCACGCCACTT
This sequence comes from Triticum dicoccoides, assembly GCF_002162155.2. NCBI lineage: Eukaryota > Viridiplantae > Streptophyta > Magnoliopsida > Poales > Poaceae > Triticum > Triticum dicoccoides. The sequence goes on from NC_041385.1 coordinate 11,453,347, forward strand.
GTCGTAACCTGGGGAAGTTGGAGTGATCTCTGCAAGGAGTACTCCTTAACTAGTGATTTCGAGCGGCGGCTCCCTCCGGGGAGGCGAGGGCCAGAAAGGCGGCGAAGCTTCCGCTTCACTCTGGTAGAGAGGTTAGGCACCTTCATGGCTCCGTTTACTTGCCCAAATCCACTCTCATGCTCCATGCTGTAGCATCTGTACTGTTTGTCAGCAGATCCTGCAAGAAATTAAGCCGTTCAGGAACACAAAACTTGATTATCTTCAAAAAAGAGAACGGAAACACTAACGCCCACATGTGTGGGCGTTTGCATCTCTCCCACACGCATGGATCCACGTCCGCTTGTGGGTGCACGAATCTTGGCATGTTCGTGGTGCCATGTAGGACTAGGCTGGTGTGTGGGCATTCACCCGGTCGCCCACACGTCCGTTTCACCACACGGAAGGGCCGATGTGTGGGCGTTTAGCAGTTCGCCCACACGCTAGTTTTCACTCACGCACAAGGGCTTGTGTGTGGGCATTTGTCATCTCGCCCACACGCCCGTCTCCTCTTCCACACCCAAGCTCCCAGTTGCCATGTGTTTTGCAATGTACATGACAACTGCCCTAGTGTACTTGTAAGCAGATGACAACTCTCTTTTTTTACCCGAGCATGTCAGTTGCCATGTGTTTTGCAGGGTACACGACAACCGCCTAGTGTGCATGTAAACAGATGGCAACTCTCTTTTACCTGAGTTGTCATGTGTTTTTGCATGGTACATGACAACTGCCCTAGCGTACACGTAAGCAGATGGCAACTCTTCCTTTTACATGGCAACTGCCCTAGCGTGCTTGTGAGCACATGGCAACTCTCTCAACTGCCTAGTGTTAGTAGGTGGCAACTCCTAAAGTTTTGAAATCATGGCAACTACAGTAGACCAAACCATACATGGCAACTGTAGTTGAGCAAGCATGGCAACTTTAGTTGTCCGACATGGCAACTGTAGTTCAGCGACATGACAACTGCAGTTAAATGAACATGGAAGAGGGTTCAGACCATGGCAACTGCGAGGACGATGGTGACTATCACGCGGGGCGTGCGGGGCCATAAGGTAGGAGGCTTGACGTACGGGGGTGTGGGCGTTATCTATTTTGCCCACATGCAGGCATGTGAGAGGGACCGCGAGAAAAAAAGAGACGTGTGGGCATTACTTGTTTTGCCCACACGTAGGCGTGTGAGCTTTTTTTTTTTGAGTTTCAAAGCCTTGTCCTATTTATTCATAGTAGGCAGGAATCTCTGCCGCTAAAGTATGCAAAATACAATCAGGAGGTTGGTGTAACCAAACCTTACACATCTCACTAGATACTCCTTCCCTAGCTAGGGCGTGAGCAACATTGTTTGCGGAGCGACGAACCCAGCTGATCTTCCATTGATCTCGCTCCCGCAGCATCATTTTGACTTCTTCGATGACAGGTCCCAACGCCGACATATCTCTCTCCATGCTCTGTAACTTGCTTACTATTTCTTGGCTGTCCGTCACAATGTGCAGTTGGAGTGCATTGACCTCATCCGCTAGTTGGACCGCCCTGCGACACGCGTGAAGTTCAGCAACTACAGAGTCTGAGTGAGGGAGTTCCGGACTAGGGGGTGTCCGGATAGCCGAACTATCATCATCGGCCGGACTCCAAGACTATGAAGATACAAGATTGAAGACTTCGTCCCGTGTCCGGATGGGACTTTCCTTGGCGTGGAAGGCAACCTTGGCGATACGGATATGTAGATCTCCTACCATTGTAACCGACTCTGTGTAACCCTAGCCCTCTCCGGTGTCTATATAAACTGGATGGCTTTAGTCCATAGGACGAACAACAATCATACCATAGGCTAGCTTCTAGGGTTTAGCCTCCTTGATCTCGTGGTAGATCTACTCTTGTAACCCACATCATCAATATTAATCAAGCAGGACGTAGGGTTTTACCTCCATCAAGAGGGCCCGAACCTGGGTAAAAACATCGTGTCCCTCGTCTCCTGTTACCATCCGCCTAGACGCACAGTTCGGGACCCCCTACCCAAGATCCACCGGTTTTGACACCGACATTGGTGCTTTCATTGAGAGTTCCTCTGTGTCGTCGCCAATAGGCTCGATGGCTTCTTCGATCATCAACGACGATGCAGTCCAGGGTGAGACCTTCCTCCCGGACAGATCTTCATATTCGGCGGCTTCGCACTGCGGGCCAATTCGCTTGGCCAGCTGGAGCAGATCGAAGGCTACACCCCTGGCCGTCGGGTCAGATTTGGAAGTTTGAATTTCACGGCTGACATCTGCGGGGACTTGATCCTCGACGGATTCGAGCCATAGCCGAGCGTGCCGTACTGTCAGGATGGGCATGATTTAGCTCTGCAGCCGGACAGTACCCTGGAGGCCGCACTCGAACCCGCTCCGATCTTCGACTCGGAGCCGGCTGCGCAGACTAAGGATGGATGGCTAGACACCACCTCGGGGGCTGCAACCTCTAAGGTGATAGAGCCGAACACCGATCTTGTCCCCCATGAAGCTCGTGACTCCGAGGTGCCGGACTCCTTGCCGGACTCCGGACCTCCCGCGCCCGCTCCAGTCGAATCCGATTGGGCGCCGATCATGGAGTTCATCGCGGTGGACATCTTTCAACACTCACCTTTTGGCGACATCTTGAGTTCGCTAAAGTACCTCTCGTTATCAGGAGAGGCCTGGCCGGACTGCGGCCAGGACGGTTGGGATGCGGACGACGAAGAAATTCAGAGCCCACCCACCACCCACTTGGTAGCCACTGTCGACGATCTAACCGACATGCTAGATTACGACTCTGAGGACATCGACGGTATGGACGACGATGCCGGAGACGACCAAGAACCAGCGCCCACCGGGCACTGGAAAGCCACCTCTTCATACGACATATACATGGTGGATATCCCAAAGGATGGGAACAGCGAAGGAATAGCGGAGGATGACCCCTCCAAGAAACAGCCCAAGCGCCGGCATCAGTGGCGCTGCTCTAAATCCCGCCATAGCAAGAATGAGGATTCCGGCACCGGAGACAATAGTACACCGGATAGCGCCGAAGACAACCCACTCCAGCAAGATCCAGCACAGGAGGAGGGGGACGCCAGCCCTCATGAGAGAGCGGCCGAAGAAGAGGTAGAGGACTATATGCCTCCCTCCGGAGACGAGGCAAGCCTCGACGATGACGAATTCGTCGTGCCTGAGGATCCCGTCAAACAGGAGCGTTTCAAACGCAGGCTTATGGCCACGGCAAACAATCTCAAGAAAAAGCAGCAGCAGCTTAGAGCTGACCAAGATCTGCTAGCCGACAGATGGACCGAAGTCCTCGCGGCCGAAGTGCATGAACTCGAACGCCCCTCCAAAAGCTACCCCAAACGTAAGCTACTCCCCCGATTAGAGGTGGAGGCATATGATCCTGCTTCACCAGGAGACAATACGGCCGATCGACCACCCCGTGGTCGCGATAGAGAGGCCTCAAGGCCCTTCACTAGACTCGTACCCCGGCATCGCTCGAAAAGCACAAGGCCACAGGGGAACACTCCGTACCTGCGAGACATATTGGAGGATAAGGCAAGACAATCAAGATCGATCTATGGATCACGTGGGCGCCCCACGATACGTGACGATCACCGTCACCCCGGACACAGTAAGTCCGGTCGGGCTGAACACAACAGACAAAGCTCTTTTGAGCTCCCTCGTGATATCGCCCAGTACAGAGGCGCCGCACACCCACTGTGCTTCACAGATGAGGTAATGGATCATCAAATCCCAGAAGGGTTTAAACCCGTCAATATTGAATCTTATGATGGCACAACAGACCCCGCGGTCTGGATCGAGGACTATCTCCTCCACATCCACATGGTCCGCGGAGACGATCTCCATGCCATCAAATATCTCCCACTCAAACTTAAAGGACCAGCCCGGCACTGGCTTAACAGCTTGCCAGCAGAGTCAATCGGGAGTTGGAAGGACCTGGAAGCCGCATTCCTCGATAACTTCCAAGGCACGTACGTGCGACCACCAGATGCAGATGACCTAAGCCACATAATTCAGCAGCCAGACGAATCGGCCAGACAATTCTGGACACGGTTCTTAACCAAGAAAAACCAAATCGTCGACTGTCCGGATGCCGAGGCCCTCGCGGCCTTCAACATCCGCGATGAGTGGCTTGCCCGGCACCTGGGACAGGAAAAGCCGAAATCCATGGCAGCCCTTACATCACTCATGACCCGCTTCTGTGCGGGTGAGGACAGCTGGCTAGCACGCAGCAACAACCTCAACAAAAATTCTGGCAGTCTGGATATCAAGGACCGTAGTGGCAGGTCGCGTCGCAACAAAAACAAACGCCGCATTAACGGCGATAACAGTGAGGATACGACAATCAATGCCGGATTCAGAGGCTCTAAACCCGGTCAACGGAAAAAGCCATTCAAAAGAACAACTCAGGGTCCGTCCAATTTGGACCGAATTCTCGACCGCTTGTGCCAGATACATGGCACCCCTGAAAAGCCAGCTAACCACACCAATAGGGACTATTGGGTGTTCAAGCAGGCAGGCAAGTTAATTGCCGAAAACAGTGACAAGGGGCTACATAGCGACGACGAGGAAGAGACCCGACCGCCGAACAATAGAGAACAGAAGGGTTTCCCCCCACAGGTGCGGACGGTGAACATGATATATGCCACGCACATACCCAAAAGGGAGCGGAAGCGTGCGCTCAGGGATGTATACGCGATGGAGCCAGTTGCCCCGAAGTTCAATCCATGGTCCTCTTGCCCGATCACCTTTGACCGAAGGGACCACCCCACCAGCATTCGCCATGGTGGGTTCGCCGCATTGGTTCTAGACCCAATTGTCGATGGATTTCATCTCACCAGAGTCCCGATGGACGGCGGCAGCAGCCTAAACCTGCTATCAGGACACGGTGCGCAAAATGGGCATAGACCCCTCAAGGATTAAACCTACCAAGACGACCTTTAAAGGCGTCATACCAGGTGTAGAAGCCAATTGTACATGCTTAGTTACACTGGAAGTGGTCTTCGGATCCCCGGATAACTTCCGAGGCGAGGAGTTAATCTTCGACATAGTCCCGTTCCGCAGCGGCTATCATGCCTTGCTCCGACGTACCGCGTTCGCAAAGTTCAACGCGGTGCCGCACTACGCATACCTCAAGCTCAAGATGCCAGGCCCTAGAGGAGTCATCACGGTCAACGGAAATACTGAATGCTCCCTCCAAACGGAGGAACACACAGCGGCTCTCGCGGCAGAAGTACAAAGCAGCCTTTTAAGGCAATTCTCGAGTCCGGCTGCTAAGCGGCCGGACACAGCTAAGTGTGCCCGGAGTAACCTACAACACGACCACCTGGCACGTTCCGAGCACGCGTAGCAGTGCGGCCCCAACCCCAGCCCCTGTACAACATTAAGACAGACCCTTCGCGTACTCCATTACGCTCTGAATATACCATGGGCATGGGGCAAGGGGCTCGACCACGATAAGCCCAAACTGTGGCTCAACCGCACCAGAGGCTCTTAAGTGTGTCATTTCTTTTTTCTTTTCCTTTTATTTTTTACCTACAGGACTCCGTTCGTTAGAGGCCCTGTCCGGCAGCAGACATGCCGAACCCACGATACAACAGCCAGGGAAGGAGAAAGGCTACAACGAAAATCCAGGTGGTCTCCATTATGAGCATTAAATCTATTTTATGCATTATTCCATAGCCTACCCCTGGAGGGGGACATGTTAAACAGTCCCATCCCTTGCTTACCGCACCACTTGTATCGTCCTGCACTTACAGCAGTTTTTATTTGAATAAAGCAATGCAGCACATTTTTGCTTCCAATTGCATTTCTTTCTTACACATATGTTCATATATGACATGTTGCATCCGTACGTTTTGGTATGGCTAAATACACCAGGGGCTTATGTTTCCCGCATTATGGTGTGATAAGTCCGAACACTTTCACAAGTGCGGCACCCCGAACTTATAGCATTATATGCATCGGCTCCGAATCATGTTCTTGGGTCAATAGTTGGGTTTGCCCGGCTCCCATGTTTTGGTACCTTACGTTCCATTTTATCGGCTAAGGTAGCACTGGGAGAACCACTGCGATTGCGCCCCAGTTGAGCTGGGTTAACGCCTCAGTGGAGAAAGCTAAAACTGACCGTCATGATGAGGCGAGAGCTGGTCGCTGTTCGAGAGGTTCTTTGCGAGTCCCTAAAGACTTATGCCGCTTCGAGCGAGGAGCCGGATTCTGTCCGGCCAAGGCGTGGATAGCGCCCCAAATTCGGCCTTTCGAAAACTAGGGGCTTCGCCGAAATTTAAAATTATAGAATTCTATGGCTAAGTGAGAGTGTTCAAGCATTATAAGTCCGGTTGCCTTGTTCGTTGTGTTGAGCGCCTCCCTAGATGGACCCAAAAATGGGAACAAGAGCGCTCGAGTTTATCCCGAACACCCCAGCACTTGTGGCATGGGGGCTGAAGCCAACGACTTGCCATCTCTCAGATTTGATAAACAGCCGCACAGAAGGTAATATTTTAAATTAACAAGCGTTGCTTAGCGCATATGAACCAAGTTTTCAGCGCACAGGATAACAAAATGCGAGTCTACTTAAATATTACATCTTTGGAGCACTCATCCGCAATAGTGCGGGCGCCCTTCAGCACACTCCTATAATACATCTCGGGCGTGCGATGCTCCTTGCCCTCTGGTGGGGGGTCCATCACAAGCTTCTGGGCATCCATCTTGCCCCAGTGCACCTTTGCGCGGGCAAGGGCCCGACGCGCACCTTCAATACAGGCGGAGTGCTTGATGACTTCAACCCACGGGCACGCATCCACCAGCCGCCGCACCAGGCCGAAGTAGCTCCCAGGCATGGCCTCCTTAGGCCACAGCCGAACTATGAGGCCCTTCATGGCCTGTTCGGCCGCCTTGTGGAGCTCGACCAGCTGCTTCAGCTGGTCGCTAAGGGGCACCGGATGTTCGGCCTCAGCATACTGAGACCAGAAGACCTTCTCCGTCGAGCTCCCCTCCTCGGCCCGGTAGAATGCGGCAGCATCGGACACGCTGCTAGGAAGATCTGTGAACGCTCCTGGAGAGCTCCAAATTCGGGTAAGCGACAGGTAATTAACACTCACATGCTTACTTTGCATGAAAAATGCCTTACCCGCTGCTATTTTCTTTACCGCCTCAATCTCCTGGAGGGCCTTGTAGGCTACGGCCTTAGCGGGTTTGGCACTCTCAAGAGCCGTTGCAAGCTCAGACTCTCGAGTCTTCGAGTCACGCTCCAGGCTCTCATGTTTCCTCACGAGATCCTGGAGCTCTTGCTGTACCTCCGCCATCCGCGCCTCCTGTTTCTCTCGCTCGGTGCGCTCCGCAGCCGCATTGCGTTCGGCCGCGGCCACCGCCTCCTTCAGGGTCGCCACCTGTGGCCCCTGCAATACCCCAGTTATCCTTGTCATTTTTCTTGCAACCAAATCCTTTTCTATAAGGTACAATTTTCATAAGGTATTACTCACCTTCTTTTTCCTCGAGCTGCTTCTTGGCATGGCCGAGCTCGTTCTCGGACCGCTCAAGGTTTTCCTTCAAAGTTTTGACCTCCGCAGTCAGTGCGGCAGAGGTCAGCAGCACAGCCTGCAATCCCATATTGACATATTTTCATGGCTCCTGCGTTTATCTTTTTAAAGATTCTCAGTCCGGCTTTTCTTTCCGAACACCGAACCGAGCATCGGGGGCTACTGTCTATGCGGTACCATTTTACATATATTGAAATTCTTACCTCAAAGCCTGTTAGAAGGCTGTTGCAGGCTTCGGTCAGCCCGTTCTTGGCGAGCTGAACTTTCTGAATCACCGCACTCATAACAGTGCGGTGTTCCTCTTCAATAGAGGCGCTATTGAGCGCCTCTAGCAAATTATCCAGCACCTCCGGTTGGACGGAGGCAGCCGGCGTCGCGGTCTTGCCCTTCTTACGAAGGTGTCGCCCGCCGGACTCCGGAGCCACTATGGGTTCCGGGGCTGAGTCTGGTGCAAAGTCCGGGAGGTTGTCCTGCAACACCTCCGGGGCCCTCTCCTCCTGGTGGGTCCCTTCCTGGGATCCCACCTCGGCATTGTCCGCATCACGGGGGGTGGAGGTAGTTGGAAGAGAATCCATGTCTGACACCCCTAAGGACCCGCTCGACGAAGTGGGGAGATCATCCTTCGGCGGACTGCAGGGTTGTATGCGGCATTAGAAAGACATAATGTGGCGGAAAACGAAAACCTTGAAGTTACTCGGGAGTCCGGATACTTACGATCTCGCCAGAGGCTTGGCCCTTGGAGGCCAGTCCTCGTCATCGTCACTGGCGTTGGTGGAACAGTCCGGGGGAAGAGCTTTTCCCCCGTTGGACCCTTCGGCCTCCCTTGTTGGGGAGGCCTTCCTTTTCTTCCCTCCCCCCGCTGGGGGAGAGGCTTTCTTATTCTCCTCCTCGCCTTGGTGGGAGGAGTCGGCCTCGGATTCATCGTCCGATAGCACCTGAAAACTAGAACTCTTCCGAGTCCTCGTGGCCTTCTTCTTGGCCTTCTTCTCCGGCACCACGTGGGGTGTCGGAGCCAGCAGCCCCGTTAGGCGGGCGTCAGCTGGGTCCTCTAGCAATGGGGCCGGACAGATAGCCTGTGCGGCCTTCTTCAGCCAGTCCTGTCAAAGGAAAGGGAGTTTAGATCCCACATAGAGTCAAACTATGAATAACAAGCGTCCCGTAAAGGACAATATCACTTACCTCGTCAGCTGAACGCTGTGAGCTGAATCCGCGATCTTCGGTAGCAGATGCGGGAGCCTCGGCACCCTTGAACAGCACCTTCCAGACCTCTTCGTACGTAGTGTCGAAGAGCCCATTCAAAGTCTGGTGCTGCGCCGAATCGAACTCCCACATGTTGAAGCCCCGTCGTTGGCACGGGAGAATCCGACGGATGAGCATGACCTGGACTAAGTTGACAAGCTTGAGCTTCTTGTCCACCAGCTTTTGGACGCAGGCTTGGAGTCCGGTCAGCTCCTCCGGATCGCCCCAAATCCGGCCGCTCTCTTTCCAGGAGATGAGCCGTGTGGGGATGCCGGATCTGAATTCGGGGGCCGCTGCCCATTCGGGATCACGCGGCTCAGTGATGTAGAACCACCCCGATTGCCGCCCCTTGATGGTTTCCACAAAGGTGCCCTCCAGCCACATAACGTGGGACATCCTGCCCACCATGGCGCCTCCGCACTCCGCTTGGCTGCCCTTCACAACCTTCGGCTTGACACTGAAGGTCTTGAGCCACAAGCCGAAGTGGGGCTGGATGCAGAGGAAGGCCTCGCACACGACGATAAACGCTGAGATGTTGAAAATAAAATTCGGGGCCAGATCATGGAAATCTAGGCCGTAGTAGAACATGAGCTCCCGGACAAAGGGATGAAGTGGGAAGCCCAGTCCGCGGAGGAAATGGGGAAGGAATACTACCCTCTCATGGGGCCTGGGGGTGGGGATGAGCTCTCCCTCGTCGGGGAGCCGATGCGCGATGTCGCTGGACAAGTATCCGGCGCTGCGCAGCTTCTGGATATGCCCCTCCGTGACGGAGGAGGCCATCCACTTGCCTCCCACTCCGGACATATTTGGAGAAGGTTGAGGTGAGATGTGCGGGCTTAGGCGCTAGAGCTCGAGTTCGCAGAGATGGATAAGCCAAGGAGGAAGAAGGCGCAGGTAAAAAGGTTGGATCTTTATCCCCTTATATGGGCGGACAGAAACACGCGTCCCCACCGGCCTGGTAAAACTCGCTTATCTCCCAAGCGTCACAATCAATGGCGCGGTTGGGTTACCCACGTCCGTATTGATGGGAATCCCAGAATAAGGGGAACACTATCTCTGCTTCGACAAGACATGCCAAGGAAACCGCCTCGCTAAACGCGCTGAGGTGGAACAATAAAAACAATTCGAGTAAAGGCTTGGAAGTGGTGTGACGTCACGCCACAGAATACGTCAGCAGATTGATCTTGTGTAATATTATTCTCTCTACGGTGGTATGTGGAATTTATTTTTGCAGAGCCGGACACTATCCTGGTGTTCACAATCTTCTATAAATTATTCGGAGGAGGAACCCGCCTTGCAATGCCGAAGACAACATGCGCGCCAGACTCATCGTCATTGAAGCCTGGTTCAGGGGCTACTGAGGGAGTTCCGGACTAGGGGGTGTCCGGATAGCCGAACTATCATCATCGGCCGGACTCCAAGACTATGAAGATACAAGATTGAAGACTTCGTCCCGTGTCCGGATGGGACTTTCCTTGGCGTGGAAGGCAAGCTTGGCGATACGGATATGTAGATCTCCTACCATTGTAACTGACTCTGTGTAACCCTAGCCCTCTCCGGTGTCTATATAAACCGGATGGCTTTAGTCCATAGGACGAACAACAATCATACCATAGGCTAGCTTCTAGGGTTTAGCCTCCTTGATCTCGTGGTAGATCTAATCTTGTAACCCACATCATCAATATTAATCAAGCAGGACGTAGGGTTTTACCTCCATCAAGAGGGCCCGAACCTGGGTAAAAACATCGTGTCCCTCGTCTCCTGTTACCATCCGCCTAGACGCACAGTTCGGGACCCCCTACCCGAGATCCGCCGATTTTGACACCGACACCGAGCATCCCTGAAACCAATGGCAGGCACCACCAAGGAAGGCTCCTTCATGATTTCTGAATACCACACCCGCTCCTCCCTTTGTCCCTGCTTTGGACGTGGCACCGTCGACATTTGCCTTAACCCAGCCCTGTTCCGGAGGTTCCCATTTCTATACTGGAGTGGGTTTAGCTATCCTGCTGGTACGTCCATTGGTAGCTTGCCATTGCTCCATCACACTGAGGACAGTTCTTGCAATGTCTCCCGCCTCCTCCATCTTCCTTCCATCTCTCGCATTGTTCCTAGCCAGCCAGAGCCCATAAACTCCTTGCAACATAACTGCTTTCTCATTGTCCGACGCAACAGCGAACCAACCTAACAGACAGTTGGTGAGATCACCCTGGGAGCTTACAGTAACCGGTGGGATCGCCACCGGAACCCCCATTTCCGAGTGAAGGATTTTCCAAAACTTTGCTGAATGATCGCAGGCCCAGAATCGGTGGTAGTTGGTTTCTTCCCTTCCGCACGCAACACAGACCACTCCTTTCTTAATACTTCTCCTTTGGAGCTCCGAACCGACAGCTAGTCCGTTCCTGATGAGTCTCCACATGTGCGTTTTAACCTTTCTAGGGGCGATCGAGTCCCACAGCCCTAACCATGCTCGATGCTTTGCTACAAACGACGATGACTCCGGCTGTCCGGACTTTACACGCTTTTGCATCATTCTCAAATGGTAAGCCGATCTCATGGTAAATATCCCGTTCTTTGTAAAGTTCCAGGCTTGATAATCCACAACTCCCGGGCCCCCAATCTGAATTTGCAGTATTTCTTGCGCCTCGTCAGGAGGAAACATCTCCTCAACCTTGGCGCGGTCCCAGGCAGTACCATGAGCATTCAGTAAATCTGAAACCTTGTTCCTACCGTGGATGTAGGTTTGGCCCAGTGGCTTAAGACTACCTTTCCTCGGTATCCAATTATCATGGTGGATCCTGATCTTGCTCCCATCTCCTATTCTCCATATAAGGCCGTCAAGCAGCAGATTTCTTCCATGGATTATGCTCCTGAAAGCGAAAGACCCCCCTTGAGGGCATGTTGCACTCAGAATTGAACTATCAGGGAAGTACCGGGCTTTGAGAACACGTGCACAGAGAGAGTTTGGACTCTGTAGCATCCGCCAAGCCTGCTTTGCGAGCAACGCTTGGTTAAACACCTCTGGATCTCTAAACACCAGTCCTCCTTCATGCTTCCTCGTGCACATTTTGTCCCATGCTATCCAATGCACCTTCTTCTCATCGTTCACTGCACCCCACCAGAAGTTTGACGAAATAGATGACAATTTCCCGCACATTTTCTTTGTGAGTTGAAAACAGCTCATGGTGAAAGTTGGTGTGGACTGAAGCCCGGATTTGACGAGTACTTCTCTAGCAGTTTTTGACAGACCTTGCCCTTTGTATCCCGCCACCTTTTTCCCGCACTCTCACTAACATACTGGGTGTTCTTACGACAGATGATGGAGAGACTTGGCTTTGATGGCCAATGGATAGATATGATCATGCGTTGTGTAACTTCTTCCAAGTACAAAGTTAAGCTGAATGGGGGCCTCTCGCGAAGTTTTGTGTCATCTCGAGGTCTTCGGCAAGGTGATCCACTATCACCCTATCTATTTCTCTTTTGTGTAGAGGGGTTCTCAGCCCTACTACAACATGCCCAAGAAAGGAAGGAGATCAAGGGGGTGTCGTTTGGGAGCACTGGCCCCACGATAACTCACCTTTTATTCGCAAACAATAGTGTGGTATTCCTCGAGGGCTCCATAGAAAACCCGGAGGTGCTACGAACTATTTTGCAGAACTATGAGAGGGCTTCCGGCCAAAAGGTAAACTTGCAAAAGTCGGCCATTTTTTTCGGTAAAGGAACAAGGGAGGAGGATAAAACACTATTGAAGCAAACGATAGGCATCAATTCGGAGGCCTTGAGTGAGAGATACTTGGGGCTGCCCACCGTGGTGGGGAGGTCCAAAGATGGGACCTTCATTCCACTCTATCATAGGCCTTCATCATATCCAGTTTCACCGCACAAAAAGGTTTCCTACGTTTCCTTTTCCGAATAGCATGTACACATTCATAGGCAACCAGAACTTTGTCCGTAATTAGTCTCCCCGGGACAAAGGCGCTCTGCTCCTCAGATATCAATATGGGCAGCACCACTTTGAGCCTGTTCGCCAGCACCTTCGCCGCTATTTTATATAGGACGTTACATAGGTTTATGGGTCGAAATTGTGAAAGTAACTCCGGTGAGTTTACCTTCGAGATCATAACAATAATGGTGTCGTTGAATCCACTAGGTGCTGCGTTGCCTGCCAGAAATTCTTTCACAACCTTGCACACATCTTCCTTTACCAACGACCAGTGTCGTTGGTAAAACATGGCCGGAAAACCATCCGGACCCGATGACTTTGTTGGTCCCATTTGGAACAGCGCCCTCTCAATTTCGTCATCAGAAACAGCTTCCAATAACTTAGAATTCATATCAGGAGTAACTATCGGTGCAAACAGCGCCAAAATCCGTTCACTCTCCGCTGATCCTTCTGATGAGAAAAGCTGTTCGTAGAAAGCGGCCGCCATTTCTCTCATTCCCACATCATCTGTGCACTTAGAGCCGTCTTCCCGTCGTAGTGACTTAACTGTATTTTTCCTCATTCGATGGGATGCTCTATTCTGGAAATACCTTGTGTTCCGATCACCTTCTGAGTAGCCAATCCATATGAGTCCGCTGCTTGTAATACACCTCCTCCCTCTCATATAACTCATGTAATTGGTCTTCTATGTCCTTCACTTCCTGCCCGTATCCAGTGACACGAGCCCGTTCTTTAGCATTCATCAGCTGACCTTTTAGGTGTTCAATCTGCCTCTTGAACGAGCCAAAAACGTTTCGACTCCATGTTTGCATGGCGCTGGATAGCTGATGTAGTTTGTTGCATGTCGCTCCTATCCCCCCTTGCTCCCTATTGGTTGCATGCGCCTCACTCCATGCAGCCTCCACCATCTCCTCATATTGCTCATCCTAGCCCAAGCAGCCTCATACTGGAAAGGCCTCTTCATTCGTTGTGTCCCACCGGCCAGTGCCGACGAGACACGCACAATCAGAGCCTGATGGTCTGACTCCTTGGTAATTACGTGTTGAACTTCAGAACCGGGGAACAATTGCATGAACTTAGCATTGCTGGTGGCTCGGTCTAGTCTCACCTGAATATTCTCGCTCGCATCCCTCTTGTTGTCCCAAGTGAACGGATAGCCTGAGAATCCCATATCAGCTAGATCGCAATCCGTGAGACAGTCCCGAAAAGCTTCAATCTGCCGTAGACTCCTTGGTTTACCTCCTTGTTGCTCCGACTGCTCCAAGGCTTCATTAAAGTCACCTGCACACAATCAAGGTAGATCATCTTGTCGGCGCAGGTATCGGATAACCTCCCAAGTTCTCTGTCTCTTTTCCACGCATGGTTCATCATAGATTCCAGTGAATCTAAAAGTGTTCCCATCTGCCACTATTTCTGCATCAATGTAGTACTGGCTCCAAGGCCTTACCGTAACATCCAGATAGTCTCTCCACCATAGTGATAAACCTCCGCTTTTCCCGTCACAATCCACCGCCACCCCCTTATTGAAGCCAAGGCTCCACTGTATTTTCTGCATCGCTCGTGACCTCTTCTTTGTTTCAGATAAGAACACCACCGCTGGGTTGTAGGACCTTACCAGGTCTCGTAATTCGCCTACTGTCGAGTCCAACCCCAGTCCTCGACAGTTCCAGGCTAGGATATTCATTGGTCCCGGCGGCCCTGCTCCCGGGCAGGGTCCGCCGCTGTATTTTCATACTCCGAAATACGATCAAACACCGTAGCCGTCCTCCTCCTAGTGTCACGAATGAAAGTATCATGCCCATCCATCCTGTCACTGTCTTCCTTCGGTACCCATACTTGCTTCGGCCTCCTCTTCCCTATGGTGGTTGAGGTTTTGGGGCTCTCCCCCCTGACCCTCCTAGCTTCATGATCCTGTCGTGGCTTACGCACGTAGTAGCCCTTCTTTCTTTCTGTAGGGTAGATCTCACGATGGTCATAGTTCCCCTCTATGTGCCTGGATGCGGCCATTGCGTGCTCCCGCTGCCTCCACTTGTCAGCTTGTTCCCTTTCATATTCCCGCTGCCTTTGCTGTCTTTTTAGCTGTTCACGAAGCTCCCATTCCCTTTTCCTTTCCAACTCGTGCCTGAGATCTCTTTCAGACGTCCACTCTCCTCGAAGATGGTTCTTTCCTGGACTATTGACCTCTTCACGATCATGCCTCCTCTCGACGCCAGTGCGCGAGCTAGCCGGATGATTAAATTCTGCCTGCAAGTTCCGCTTTGTAGGAAGATCCCTCACCCTAGCCTGGCTCTCTTGTTCCTTGTGTTTATCATTTGATTGAGAGCTTGCAAAGCTGCTGCTATTTACTTTTCCTCCCTTGGGTTCATTCATGGAGCCAGTGCTCTTGCCCGGAGAGGCCCT
>NC_041385.1:11468795-11491149 GCF_002162155.2 Triticum dicoccoides
CTGTAGAGATGAATCAACCGGAGGGACACACTGACCATCGCCATGCACCAGCCTGCCACACTCAAAGCAAAAGTGTGGTATTTTCTCATATTGGAACTGAAACCAAGTGCCAGTTTTGTCCTCCGCTGAAGTTTTGAGGTTGAAACCTCGAACCAATGGCTCAGTTATCGGGATTCTAGCTCTAACTCTTAGCTGATTGCCTCTGGCCATTCCATCTCTATCCACATCTACCTTGACAACTTCACCTAGCCAATCACCAAGGGCTTTCCCAAAAACCTCAGTTCGCTTTCCTGGCGGCAGATCTGAGACTCTGACCCACACGTCCACATGATCAAATACCATCTCAGACGGCCGGATACTCTCATACTCCTTCAGGACTAAAACATTGAAATCATACTGCCACGGTCCATTGTTCATCGCATGCCTCCAATCTCCCTCGCTCCCGAAGTGTACAACGAATATGTTATCTCCCATGTCTCGGAATCGAGCTTCTTTATGCAGTCCCCATGCCCTCTGCATCGTACGTTCAAGCACGACTTTGTTGATCGGTCTCGGGGAAAAGGATTTCCCAACTGCAGACCACTTCGTCATCTTGGGCATACTCTGATCTGTTTCCTTGAAGACAAAGCCTGCCGCCTCCTTGTCCATCAGCACCATACCTCCCAGTCGTGCTGAGAGGCTCGACGAGGGATCCGGCGTTTTACTCTCAGTCGGGGACTTTGCATGATCCCCGCTCCCCGATCTACCCGGAGTCACCACCGCCGCCGGGTTCGCCTTTTCCGCCGGAGTCCCTGTCAGTTTTCCGCTCGCTCTGTCCGCCATGGCTCCGCCCGTGGAGGAGAGAACTTGCACCGATCTGTGCCAAGGAAGACGCCGTCATCTCCCCAGCACACCACCGGAAACACACCACCCCCGTCTGGAAACCCTAACCCTAGCGAAGGAAGTAGATCGCCACGCAATCGCCTTCACAATCGCCGCTCAGCGTTTCCTACGTGGTGGACCCTCTAAAACTCACGTAGGCGTGTGATCTGATCCTCTTAAACACCACATAAATTGTGTGAGTAGACCCCTTAACGCCTACACGTGTGGGCGTTATCGGCGTCCAAAGAGAATCATTCAACATCAGCCCTAATTTGACAAAGCTGCTCGCGAACTTCAAAAAAGAGTTGAGTTGGGATCGACCACCATGAATCGCGGAGATAACACACACAAACTTGGGGCCGGGGCGCTCTCCATAGGGCAACGTACCGCAGTCTCTAATCGCCCGGTTGTGCTGACACAAAGCCTCGCCTCTCGTTAGCCGCGAGATCCCCCGTGCAGGGTGGTGCTTAATCGGCGAGGCGCGAGGAGGGTCGAGACGAGGAATCGGGCCGAGACGAGGAATCTGACCTTGCAGCGAGGAGCTGGGCGGCTGCGCGGCCACCGGGGAAGTTCACGGCCGCATCAACCACGGGATCTCGCCGACGACGAGGACGGGCGGCGGCGGCGGAACCGCGGAAGTGCATAATAGCAGGGCCGGAGAGAGTACGTTGGTCACGTATATTCACACGTGCTTTATCTTCACATGAAAATATGGAGAGAAAAGACGCACATGGGAGCATATGCTCCTGCCATCGAAAAATATATTTCAAAATGTCAAAGAATACAGAAAAGAACTCTACGCACATATTGAAATAACTCTTTAAGAGGTTAACCTGTTCTATATAACTTATTTATTTGCACCTTACCAACGGAGGGTATTATTCATTTACGCCATTAACTAAGCTGTAAGAACTACTATGGTATATCTTTGTCCAGGTTCGCTCAAATACAATGTGTGTTGAAACTAAAAGTTATGTCAGAACTCGATCAAGCTCTCTCTTCAAAAGGAAAGGACAGTCGCGCTTGCTTGTAATCCACATGCATGGTGTCTAATGAAACACACCAGATAACTCGTAATGGTAGCGTTTTCGAGAACTGCAGCCGTGAGTTCTTCAAGTGTTGCTCGACTTGGGACGAAGGCCTGGCACCATAATCATTTCAATCCCGTCGGAGTTGTCACGGTCGCTCCACCTCAATTACCGATGCCTCATATTTCCATCGTGTGCTCATTAATCTTTTCAGCTTCTCTCAGGCGCATGCACCTCTATTGTTTATATGACTACGACCTATTTGATGAACTTGGCTAATGTTACCAACAAGAGTGGCTTATATAAAAGGGGAAATCAATGTTTGAGCAGGTGAAAGTTGGTGAAGAACTAATTTATCTACATGTGATAAATTTTCTTTAGTTGCGGAATAGGTATATTTTTCTTAACTAATATTGATTTCACAGACATCTTAAAGCTTGAATTGATGAAGTAATTGTTATTTTTTGCCGTTGATGAAGTAATTGCTAAGGTGCTACATGTTTCACCTTACAGAAGAATAATCGGACCCACACATGTGCCAAACAAGAAGTACACACATCACTGATGGGGCCGATCCCTAGCAACCCACTTGACTAGCATGGAACCCAACCATTAGATAAACTCTCTAGATTGTTTGGATTAGTGAATGTATGTCCGCTCTCTTCTTTGCTTTCATCTGAAGCTCCCTCGGCAATTATTTGTTTTTAGAAAAATGCTGCTCTTGATCGCAAAAAAAAAATCCTGCTCTTGAAAATCATATAAAGACATAATCGCAGTTTCATTTACTCTTCGCGAATATGATTTGATCCTCTCTTATTTCTGAATAGAATCTTGTTCCCAGTGATTAAAATTTTGATTCCATTTATTCATGTTCCTCATCGAGAAACCTACCCCCCCACACACACACTTTCCAATTTCATAATGAACCATCAGGTTGCATGCGAAGCAGATCGAGCCGACAAAAACTTTCAGTATTGTCCAACTGCAAATCATCTAGTCGAAAGAAATGAAGGGTGTAAAATTATCAAGCAAAAAATGAAACTTTTTTTTAGAAAAGGAGGTTCAACCCCCGGCCTCTGCATCAATTGATGCATGCAACCATCTTTATTAATCATTCCACAAAGATCTGACAACAACATACATCAATCCATCCAAAGCCGTCACTCACACCTAAAAACTCGATAATATGGAGTGCTCTCACTCCCTATATCTAAAACTGGTGTCGTCGCCGGTCCATCCATATAACGTATCAAGACCAACAGCCGGTGCAGCCTACCTAAAGCCCACACCACATGCACACGTTTTAAAAGCCGCCATCATCATCGGACCACTGACCCATCTTCAGGAGAGATATCCGCATTGTCTTTGTCAGTCTGGACATCCGTCGACGCCACCACGGCGCCCAACGACGCCACCGCCCTGCGCTCATTCGCCTTGACGGGAAGACTCTGGAAGATCTGTCGTGTGTAGCACCTGCCAACCAGGCATGACTCAGCGTAGCACCTGTCGGCCAGGCATGACTTGACAGCTCCACCGAAGCTCCGTGCAAGACGAAGCCGCTCCACCTCCTGCCTCTGTCTTCCGGCGCTGCTCCACAAATAATGCTCCCAAGAGAGAAACAACACCGTAGTGCTGCCATCGTCCGATCTGGAAGACCAGATCTAGGGTATCCCCCGGAACAACACGAGTGGGTCGACAATAGTTACACGACGATGCCTTCATCAAGGTCATGGTGCAGAACGCCGCCATTACTTGCCGTCGACTTGGTTTTCACCGGCAACCATGTTTCCCCGACTCGTAGCCGGGACTAGATGACGGATCTGGAGATCCGACCACCCAGCCTCAGGCCGACCACCTCTGACGGAGGAGATGACCACCACCGCCATGTCCCGCCTCCATGCCGAGAAGGGCCGTCGGACTCCACCGCCGTCAGTAGCTGCACCCGACACCAGGCCAAACACAGCCACCAATAGCACATCACGAGCACCCCGGGGATGCCTCCCCGACCTGCCTCGGCGCCGATCCAGAAGGCCGAGCGCAAGCAACAAGACGAATCCGGCGAGCAACCAGCAAAACCGCGTGCACCACGGATGCCAGCCCGAAGGGGATCTCGCCCGACTCTGCCTAGCACAGGTGCCACCGCCCCAGCGTCGTCCAGATCTGGCAAATCGACCACCGGCCGCCGTAACCATCACCACCACGCAGCCCACCTTGTGCAGCCCTCCACGCCCGCCACCGTGGCAGCCCAGCATCGCCGCGCCCCGCACAACGCCGCGTTCCGGCCAGGGTAGATCGCCCCACGGCGATCCCACCTCGCAAGAAGGATAAAGCGCCCCGCCGCCGCCCATGCCGGGCGGGCTTCGCCCGCCGACACGCCCTGGCGGCGGTGAGGGGAGGGATGGGTAGGAGGTCGCGGTTCGGTGGCGGCTAGGGTTTCCTCCCCTGCCACCCATGGGAGCGCAAGAGGAGGTCGTGAGAGGAGCGAGCAGTTAGCAAAAAATGAAATAGAAACTATATTGAACGACTCCCGCCACCGCATGGCCCGACAGCGGCACTGGCAAGGGCTAGGGGCTCCATATGATCAAGCACTAGTCTCGTACAATTCTCAGAACCAACTTCATCAAGTCAGTACTCTGATGCATTCGATGAATTAGGTTTGCACCTATAGACGCATTAGAAGATTTAGGTTAGTTTAAGAGAAAGTTGAACAAACTTGTTATTGCCTAGAATCTTTAGTTCAGCAGGAATTCCTCCTGGTATCAAGTTTGTGTATACATTTCTCCTCATATGCTCTTAATGTTATATACTACTCCCTCCGTCCGAAAATGCTTGTTGGAAAAATGGATGTGATGTATCTAAACGTATTTAGTTCTAGATACATCCATTTTATCCATTTCTCCGGCAAGTATTTTCGGGCGGAGGGAGTACTTATTATTGCCTCGAATTTTCATCTTATCCATTTATTTGTTCCGCTGGCGTGAAAGATCCAACAAGTGGGTGCTGGAGAAACTAAACTGAGTGTGTGCTAGGTCTCATTCTCCCTAGAATTTTACAACCTGACAAATAGATCATGTGCCAGGAATTTCACAGATATAATCTTCTGTCTACAAAATTTTGTATTCTTCGCACAGAAGCAGAAAGTCCATGCTCCAGGAGTGTTACATCCAGTGTGGACCCCATCCGGTAATTCGATGCAATAAAATGACAATCCCAGATAATGGTGAATCCAAGTCATTACTCTGATTGAAACAAATAAGAGAGTAGTAACAAGTTTCATGAAGAGCTCAATTATAATTTATGGAGGCTAGCTAATTCATGGTTCCATCACTCATAGATAAATGACATCGACAAATAATCTGCACAGAGAACTGCTTTGTCGTATCTAGAAGCCCAAGACCGGATTCAACGGCATCATCAATGATGGCAACCATAAACAAGAAGAAAACAAACCAGAGCCGGCCTAGATGCCGCAATAATAGAGGGCCGGCACATAGAGAAGAAGAAACTTGGAGAAAATGGACATTATACATGGCGAGGATGAAACCCCGAAATTTTAAGCCTTGTCTCCAAAAAAAAGTAACGCTGAAATCAATCTGACAAACTTGGGTGGTCCTCTCCACTCTCTAGAGGGAAACCACGGTATCTAATTGCCCGGTTTTGCTGATACAAACCATCGCCTCTCATTCCCCACGAGATTCCCCACTCAGGGTTCCCAGACAACTCAAGAACTCGTGGAGGTTTTGGCCAGGTGGGTTAGGAATCTGACCTTGCGGCGAGGAGCTGCGCGGCTGCGCGGCCATCGAGGGAGTTCATGGCCACATCAACCACAGAATCTCGCCGACGATGAGGACAACGACGACGGACGGCGACGGCGGCTGGAGTGGGCAATAGCAGGACCGGAGAAAGTATGTGTGTCACGTATATTCACACGTGTTTTATCTTGAAATGAAAATATGGAGAGAGACAAAATAGCAAAAAGAACTCCATGCACATATAAATATAATTGTTCAAAGAGAAATTGGCCATGGTAGCAATTTAAGAGTTAACTTTTCTATAATGATTTTCAAACAAATTGTGCATCTTAGCAATGGAGGTTATTGTTTTTACTTTAAAAAAAATAAGTTGTAAGAACTATATGGAACATTTTTGTTGTGGTGATGCTCGAGTGGTGGCGGTACAAATTCTGATGCAACTGAAAGTTACATCAAAACTCGACCAAGCGCCTCTCTCTAACAGGAAGGTCCTCCGTGCTTGCTTCTAATCCATGTGCACGGTGTCTAATGAAACACACAAGATAACTCGTAATGGTAGATGTTCCGAGATTCATAGTTGTACGTTTTACAGATCCGGCTCGGCTTGGCACGAAGACCTAGCACCATACTCATTTTGATCATGCGACATTCAAGATCATCACTTCACGCCGATTACCGATGCCTCCTATTTTCATTGCGTGCTCATTTGTCTCTTTAGTTTCTCTCATGTGCATGCCCTCAATGGGCTAATGCTACCAACAAGTTAAAACAAAGTGAAGCCGCCCAATATATCCATCTACTCCCATTAAAGGGGGTGGCTTATATAAAGGAACAAATCAATATTTGTGCTGGTGAAGATTGTTGGAGAATTTATTTATCTACATGTGATAATTTTCCTTTAGTTATGGTAGTTGTACTTTTCTTAACTAATATAGATTCTACACATCTTAAAGCATGAACCGATGAAGTAAATTGCTAAGATGCTACATGTTTCACCTTACAAGATGCAGAGATCTAAGACTTATAGAAGAATAATCGGACCCACATATGTGCCAAACAAGCAGTACACACATTAAATATGATCATTCCAAAGAACTAAAACTGGGGACAACCACGGACGGAGCTGATCCTTAGACTAGCATGCAACCATTGGAGGAATCTCTTGATCGTCTGGATTAATAGCAGGAATGTGCACCCTCTATCTTCCTTGTTCTCTTAATTGTCTGTTCTGCTGATACAAACCCTCGCCTCTCGTTCCCCACAAGATCCCCACAGGTTCCTGGGCAGCTCAAGAAATCGCGCCGAGGTTTTCGCCCGGCGGGTTAGAAATCTGACCTTGCGGTGAGGAGTTGGGCGGTTGTGTACCATCGGGCGAGTTCACGGACGCATCAACCACGGGATCCCGCCGCCGACGAGGTGCGGCGGCTGAAGTGGCTAATAGCAGGACCGCAGAGAGTACATGTGTCACTTATATTCACATGTGTTTTATCTTCAGATGAAAATATGTAGAGAAAAGAAAAGCAAAAAGAACTTCATCCACATATAAATAACTTTTCAAAGAGAAATTGGCCAAAGTAGCAATTTAAGAGTTAAACTGTTCTATAACGATTTTCATTTTTTTGTTTAACTTAGCAATGAAGGTTATTTTTTATTACATTATTAAATAAGTTGTAAAAATATATGGGACATTTTTGTTCTGATGATGCGCTCGAGCGATGGCGATACAAACTGTGATGAAAGTGAAAGTTACGGCAAAACTTGATCGGCCTCTCTCTCTCTCTCTCTCTCTCTCTCTCTCTCTCTCTCTCTCTCTCTCTCTAACAGGAAGGTCCTTCATGCTTGCTTCTAATCCACATGCCCAGTGTCTAATGAAGCACACAAGATGACTCGTAATGGTAGATGTTCTGAGACCCTTAGTCGAATGTTTTCCAGATCCAGCTCGACTTGCACGAAGGCTTAGCACCATACTCATTTTGATCATGTGGCATTCGACATCGTCGCTCCACCCCGATTACTGACGCCTCCTATTTTCATCGCATGCTCATTTGTTTATGTGACTACGACCTATTTGATGGGCTAATACTACCAACAAGCTAAAACAAAGTGAAGACGGCGCCCAACGTATATATCTACTCCCGTGAAAAGAGAGTGGCTTATATAAAGGAAGAATTCAATATTTGTGCAGATGAAGGTTGGTTGATAAATTTCCATTAGTTGTGGTAGCTGTAATTTTCTTAACTAGTATAGATTCTACACGCCTTAAAGCATGAACCGATTAAGTAAATTGCTAAGATGCTTATGTTTCGTTCCACACAAAAAAGATGCTACATTTTTCACCTTACAAGATACAGAGATGTAAGACTCATAGAAGAATAATTGGACCCACACATGTGCCAAAGAAGCAGTACACACATTAACAAATTAAAGTGATCATTCCAGAGAACTAAAATTGGGGAAAATCGCGGACGGGGATGATCCCTAGACTAGCATGAAACCATTGGAGGACTCTCTTGATTGTCCGGATTAATAGTGGGAATGTGCACCCTGTATCTTCCCTGTTTTCATCTGAAGCTCCCATCAATTGTGATTTGTTTCAAAAAATGTTGCTCCTGGAAATCATTCAAGGACGTAATCACAGTTTCATTTATTCTTCACTCTTTTGATTCGGCCCTCTCCCAATTATGAAAATAAATTTTGTTCGCAGTGATATAAAATTTTGCTTGCATTTATTCATGTTCCTACTCAAGAAACCAAACCACACACATTGATCTAATTTACAATTTCATAATGAATCATTGGGTTGCATGTGAAGCGGATCGAACTGACAAAAACTTTTAATATGATCAAATTGAACATTAGTTAGCTGGAAGATAGCAATGGTGTAATGTTATCAAGCAAAAAAAAAAACTATATGGAACGGCTCCGGCCACTGCATGGCCCGACAGCGGCAGTGGCAGTGTTTAATCTTCAGATCAAAATATGAAGAGAGAAAATATCAAAAAGAACTCCAGGCACATATAAATAACTTATGAAAGAGAATTAAAAAGCGTAGCTATTTAAAAAAATTTGTTCTATGGTGATTTTTATGCATCATAGCTATGGAGGTTATTATTGATTGACACCATTATCACTAAATTATAAGAACTATCCTTTCACAAAAAAATTATAAGGACTATATTAAACATTTTTTTGCGAATCCCTAGAGTGGTAGCAACACAAATTGTGGATGGAACCAAAAGTTACGTCAAAACTGGCTCAAATCGGTCTCCCTAACAGGAAGGCCCTTCATGCTTGCTTGTTATCCATGTGCACAGTGTCTAATGAAACGCACGTGATGACTCGTAATGGTAACGTTTTCTAACCTTCCAACCTTGCAGTTTTGAGAGATCGCTCGATTTGGCAAGAAGACTCGATACCATGATCATTTAGATCCCATGGCATATGAAGTTGTCGCTCCACCATGGCTACCGATGCCTTCTATTCTTGGTGATGTGCTCATTTGCCTCTTTAGCTCACCTTTGTGATGATCTAAGCTAATGCTATCAACAAGTTAAATCAAAGTGAAACCACCCAACATGTGTATCTACTGCAGTGAAGAGAGAGTGGCTTTATAAGGGGAAAATTCAATATTCATACATGTGAAGGTTGGTGGAGAACTTATTTATCTATAAGTGATAAATTCCCTTGAGTTAGGGTAGGTATATTTTTATTAATTAATATAGGTTTTTACATATATTGAAAGCTTGAGATGATGCAATAAATCACAAAGGTGCTACGGCTAGGGCTGGAAAAAAAGCTCGAAGCTCGTGAGCTAAACAAGTAGCTCGTGACTCGGCTCGAATCGACTCGAACTCGAAGAATAACGAGTTGAGCCGAGCTTTAGTTTAAGATCGTTTATAGACCAAGTTAAACGAGCCAATCTCACGAATACTCGTGTAACTCGCTAGGCTTGATACAATAGATCAGCCACTCCCAATACAAAAAAAGATCAGCCATGAAACAGCCTACATCCCAGGCACACAACCCAAAACCGAGCAGTTGAAGGCCTAGCCTCCTAGGAGACTCACGCGTTACAAGAAAATTACAATTGTTTAGTGATATATATGTTTAATATATACATAATTATTTTTATCATATTTGAGGGATTTATGTTTATATCTTAAACGAGCTTAACAAGCTAAACGAGCCAGCTCGTGAGTTATACGAGTCGAGCCAATCTTGGGTTTGAGCTCGTTATAGTAACGAGTCGAGTCGAGCTAGCTCGTTAACAAAACGAGCTCTAGCGAGTCGAGCCGAGCTGGCTCGACTCGGCTCGAATTCCAGCCCTAGCTACGGCTTTCACCCTATAAGGTATGCAGGTGTAAGAAGGTGACTAATCATACCCACCCATGTGCCAAACAAGCAATACACACATTAGCATGATCGTCTGAGAGAACTAGAACCATACATGATCGGGATTGGGTCGATCCCTAGCGATCCATCAAACTAACATGCAATCATTGGATGGACTCTCTTGATTGTTTGGATTAGTAATTAGAATGTGTACCCTCTTTTCTCTTCCTTATTTCCGCCTAAGGCTCACACCAATTGCGATTTATATAAAAAGAGTTGATACTGAAAATCATTCAAGGATGTAAGCGTAGTTTAATTTAGTCCTCTCTCTCATTTTCGAAATGGAATTTTGTTGCCATTTTTTTTAAAAAAAATTGTTCAACGCCGCAACACAAATTTGCTTCCATTCATTCATGTCCCTCCTTGAGAAACCAAACCACACACGCGTGCATCTGATTTTAAATTTTGTAAAAAAAAATCATCCAGATGACTGCATAGTGGATCGAATTGCAAAAAACTTTGAATAATACAGAATTAAAAGTTAGCTAACTGGAAGATAGCAATGTGTAAAGATATCAAGAAAAAAGAACAAAAAAAAGTGTACAAAAGTATGCATAGCCACATATAAATGACTTTTCTAAGAGAAATTGGCTAGAGTAGCAAAATAAAAATATCTGCTCTACATTGACTTTTTGTGTGCATCTTGACAATGGACATTATCATTATTTTGCATAGTTAACCAAATTGTAAGAACATTGCTTGCTTGATTTCTTCAGCTGCTAGCGACACAAATGTGATGAAACTAAAAGTTATACCAAAGCCCTTCAAACCTGTTGTACCTACAAGAAATTAGCCTTGACCCAACATTCGACGGCTCTCGTTCACGACAAGATCCCCACACAGTGCACTGGTTAATCAGCAAGGCGCGAGGAAGGTTCCCATGGAGCTAGCGGAATTGAGAAGGTTTTGGCCCGGTGGGTTAGGAATCTGACCTTGCGGCGAGGAGTTGGGCGGCTGCATGTCCATCGAGGGAGTTCACAACCGCAGCGCATCAACCACGGAATTTCACGGACGACGCGCGAGAACAACGACGGGCGGCGACTGAACTAAATAACAACAGAGCCGGAGAGTATGTGTGTGTGCCGTGTATATTCGCAGGTGTTTTATCTTTACAGAAAAATATGGAAAAGAATAAAAAGAACTTGGCTAGAGTAGTTGGATAGCAATGATTTTTCAAGGAGAAATTGGCTACAAAACCAATTAAAAATTATCTGGTATATAATAATTTCTGTCCATCTTAGCCCTGGAAGTTATCATCGATTTGTGCTATTAACCCAATTCTAAGAAGTATATGGAACATTTTTCTCCTGATGTCCCCAAGAAGAAGCGGCACCAATTGTGAGGAAATTAAAAGCTACACCAAGGCCTTCTCAATCTTCTCTCTCGTGTAGTGAAACATACGAGGTAATTCGTAATGGCAGCCATTTTTTGACACATTAGCGTTTTTTGCAAATTGTCAGCACAATACCGGTGGGTTTTTGCAAAAAAAAAAATGAAACATGGTGGTTTTTTGATTTAGGGTCCACAAATGTGGTGGTTTTTTGCAATTTGCTCTTGCGGCGAGGAGCTGGGCGGCTGCGCGGCCATCGGCGGAGTTCACGGCCGCATCAACCACGGGATCTCACCGACGACGGGCGGCGGCGGCGGAAGTGGATAATAGCAGGACCGGAGAGAGTATGCGGCTATGCGCGTCACGTATATTCACACGTGTTTTATCTTCAGACGAAAATATGGAGAGGAAAAATAGCGAAAAGAACACTATGCATATATAAACAACTTTTGTTTTTTTATTATGTGAATCATATTAAACAACCTTCCAAAAAGAAATTGGCTAGAGTAGAAATTTGGTTAGCAAGACTGCGTCTTCCTTTGACATCTCATCCCTCTCCCTCCCGCGTCGTTGCCGCAGGCGACCGGGGGGAAATCCTAGGACACCGCCGGCCGGGGGCCTCCACCCTTTTTGTTCCTCCCTCGTCGCGCCCGTTCGCACCATCGGGTGAAGCCCATTTTTGTGCTGGTGGTGGCGGGGATTCGTTTCTCCCCTGCCCCCGAGGCGGCGGCGCGGGGTGTCGTGTTCGGGCGGCGGGGCTGTCGGCTCCGTGTGGTGGCGTGAACGGCCTCGCAATGGGTGGCACGCTCATTGCGGCGGCGGGCTCTCCTTCTGGATCTCGCGTGGCAGGGTGCGGGAGAGCTGGATCCCGGCCATTTCCTGCCGGATCTGTCACCGGGAGGCTGCGGGTGTCGCGGGGAGGTGGAAGGGACCCTCTTGTTGGGCTCGTCTAGGTTCGTATGTCG
Source organism: Triticum dicoccoides (assembly GCF_002162155.2). NCBI lineage: Eukaryota > Viridiplantae > Streptophyta > Magnoliopsida > Poales > Poaceae > Triticum > Triticum dicoccoides. The sequence goes on from NC_041385.1 coordinate 11,481,124, forward strand.
GTAGTGGGCAGGCGACATGGACTGCCCGCCGGGTATAGAGTTTGGCATGGTCCTCCTGCCCGGGGTTGGGTGCTCGTCGAGCGAGGTCCGGCGCGTTATCACCTTGAAGTCAGACTTCTTGGCTCTAGGTTGCCGCCGGTCAAGCTAACGTGGGAGCTTGCGGCTTGGTTGCTGAGTCTGTCTTCTTGTTGTAGCGTCGGTGTCGGTCTGTGGATGTGGTGGACGAGACAACGCTATGCCTATTTATGTTCCTCGTCGAGAAACCAAACCACACACCCGCATCCAATTTTCAGTTTGATAATAAATCACCGGGTTACCTGCAGAGCAGATCAAAATGACAAAAACTTTACATATTATCGACTTGGAAATCAACTAGCTGGAAGAAAGTAAAGGGTGTAAATTTATCAAGCAAGAAAACAAAAAGAACCAGTTCGATTCACATCAATCTGACAAACTTGGGGCCTCTCTAGAGGGAAACTACAGTGTCTAATAATGGTTATGTTGATACAAAACCCTCGCCTCTTGTTCCTGCACAAGATCCCCACGCGGCTGGTGCTTAATCAGCACGGTGTGAGGAGGGTTCCCAAGCAGCTCAAGAAATCGCGTCGAGGTTTTGTCCCTGCAGGTTAGGAATTTGACCTTGCCGCGAGGAGCTGGTGGGCGACGGCGGCTGAAGTGGATAATATTCACACATGCTTTATCTTCAGATGAAAATTTGGACAGAGAAAATACCAAAAAGAACTCTATGCATATATATAAATAACTTTTCGAAGAAAATTTGGCCCGAACTTTAAAAGAGAAATTTGTCAAATATTTCTGTAATAATGATTTTTTTTGGTGTGCATCTTAGCAGCGGAGGTTATTATTGATTTACGCCATTAACTAAGCTATGAGAACTATATGGAACATTTTTGTCCTGATATTTTAGAGCGTGGCAGAACATATTGTGACGAAACTAGAAGTTACGGCAAAGCCCCTCAAAGTTACTCTCTCTAGCAGGAAGGTCCTTCAAGCCTGTAATCTACGTGCATAGTGCCTAATAAAACATACAAGATAAGTCGTAATGGTAGCTATTATGAGGCATTTAGCCGTGTATTGTCGAAACCATGCTCAAATTGGCACGATGGCATGCCTTCATAGTCATTTCGATCATGTGGCGTATGCCATAGTCGCTCCACCCCGAATAACGACGCCTCCTATTTCCATTGCATTCTCATTTATCTCTTTAACTTCTCTAATGTACCCTCTATCGACCTGTTTGATGAACTAGGTAAATGATACCAACAAGCTAAAACAAAAGTGAAATGGCCTAGCATATCTATCTACTCCCGGAAAAAATAGTAGCTTATATAAAGGAAGAAATCAATATTTACACATGTGAAGGTTGGTGGAGAATTTATTTATCGAGATGTGATAAATTCCCTTGAGTTGCGGTAGGTATATTTTCCTTAGTAACTACTATAGAATTTACACATCTTAAAGCTTTACTCGCCAAAATGATCCAGATCAATTATTAAAATTCACCGTAGGTACAAAGCATCTCAGATATAATAAAAATTACATCTAGATTCCGAGACCAGCGAATGACCGATACATTTTTCTTAGTAACTAACTAGCAAACATGCCCGTGCGTTGCGACGGGAAAACAAAATATATCATATGCCTCTAGTCCAATAGTACACAAATCATGTAAGGCATCTTTTGCATTTTGTCAACCTGAGAAAAGTGGAACGCGTGATGATTCTATCATTAAATGTTACACTAAGACTAACTACTGACTAATTTCCGTCCTTATAATGATGAACATGTGGACCATTATCAGCTGAAGACAACCCAAAAGCTTCAATAAATCTTTGAGCTATGTATATCTTTCTGCACTTATCTGCGAAAGAATGAATGACCAGCTCTGTTTTCAATTATTATTTGTTTATTTTAAAATTTACATGTATTGGCATGCCACATTTAACAATGCTGGTTTGGTAGCTCCCTGTAAAAAAAGGAAAAAAAACTTGGTTTGTACTCAAATTTTAAAAATGCGAACATTTTTTTAGGTATTCAAATTGATTGTAATAACAATTTATATTATGGGAAGGATGAAATAGCCTTTTCAAACTGATTAATATTTTTAGAGAATAGCTATTCAAATCAATCATGGGATAAGTTCATATACACTTCATAGTGTCCATGAAATTTTGTTAAGTTCAAATGCCGCTGGTGAGTTCTCTCCAACATTGGTAATGTATATATCTTTCTCAAAGAGGTTGCTGGAAACTACAATAACTATCACGTCACAAAAACTCTTAACATGGTGCTGTGGCCAGTGCATATATATACAGAATTAATTGCATTCTGTTCCATACTATTAAAAAAATATTATGGTATACTTTTATATGACAAATCAAAGTTTATTAGAGGATGCACGACATCATGTTTAGTTTTCGTGTGGCACAGGAGATGCGGAGACGGGTTCCAACCTACTCCGTAGTACTTAAAATTCTTCGGGACTGTCTATTTAGCATTTGACCGTTTTTTAATTCGAGAACATTCAAATTTCCGGACAAATAGACAGCTAACACATGTATGTCCAAAACCCTCCACCCCGAGACAACTGTATGTTTTGTATTTGAAGAGAAAATGGTTCGGCCTAATCTCTAACCCGGTTCGCCTGGACACAGCTCTCCTACTCCAATTGAAACAGGATGATCCACAGGTCAGCAACACTCCTACTCCAATTCCTTAAAAAACACTCCTACTCCAATTGTTCACTCTCTTTACCTCTTGCATGAACAAATTAGGAGGATCTTTCTTCATCTACAAAAGAGACAAATCAATAGCAAACTTTAAATCTAGGAAATTACATGAACTTTGCAAGCTACATTTAGCAATTACGGTGTCATGAGTATGGAAATTACACAGAAATTCTGATGTAGTTTCAATGTAAGCGGGTAAAAACAGTGTAAATACAAGACATATCAACAACAACTGTAAATCTGGGAAATTACATAACCTTCGCATGCTACATGTAGCAGTTACGGTGACATGAACATGGAATTACTCTAAAATATTGAGGTAGTTCCAATATAAAATCTGGGGTAGTTTTCAAAAACATTAAGTTGGAGAAACTGATGACAATACAAGTAAAAATGGATGACACTGAAAATACCCAAGACTTACACTGAAAGTGACCAAGATTTACAGTATAAATCCCCCTATAAATTACATAGTATATACACATTAATTTCACTGCAAGCACACAAGGAATTACACTTGTAAATACTGATGAGCTTACACTAAATTACAGTGTAAGTGAGCAGGAATTACAGTGTGAAACCCAAGAATCCAAAGCTTGTAAATAATGTGCAAGTGACCAAGAATTACATTGTAAAACCTCTATAAAATACAGTATACATACAATGGAATCACAAAGCAAGTACCCATGGCTTACACTGTAAATACCCAAGCATTACGTTGAAAATGCTTACAGTGCAATACCCTCGAAAAAATACAGATAAAATACACAGGGGATTAGAATGAAATTATGTAGGGATTTGCCGTGATGAAGTTATGTGGTAAAACCCCAATAAATTACAATAAAACTTCAGAGCTACTTCACTATAATATACAGTGTTAGTTCCGAGGATACATTTGGAATACCCCAACTATTGGCAGCAAAAATACATAAAGTACAACAGTTTAAGTACCCAGCAAAATTCAACTATGTCTAAATGGTTTGTTGCTCAATATTATGTTGATATGGACATTTTTTGTTCAAATATGCCAGATGAGGAGCATGATAAAGACTCTAACTAAAGAGGATCTATTGAGATTGTCACAGGAAGAACTCATTCTAAATGTGAGTTACACATTTGTTTCAGAATATGTTGAAAGACACTATAGGAACATTCTAAATACATAAATAATTTTTTGAGAACTAAATACATTAATAATAAAAGCTCACAACAAATATGCTGCAGGACATATTTTCTGTCCCCGTGCTTCTACATTCCGACATTATATTCAAGGTAAAAACAAAATTCAAATACCACAGAACTACCAATCTGAGAAAAGCACAACTATAGAAAACAAATTGCCCTTTCGCTTGCAGGTACACTCAGGAGATGGGCCTATGAACATGGAAGCAGATGATAATTTCCTTTCAAGCATTTTACTTTCTGAAATGACAAAAACACAAGGGTCACCCAAATAAAATACCCAAAACAAAATCAAAATAGTACAAGAAAAGAAAAACACACTTGATTCAGATAGAACTTCAAAAGAGCTTTGTCAAACCCTCCTTCATCACCAGATAGTTCCTGCAAAAAAAATTTAAAAGTCGACAGACTAAAATTAAATAAAACAATCTCAATAACTAAGAACAATAAAATAAAGCTAGATAAGAAGAAAGGAATAACTACCGTAGACATAGGATAAGAACCATCTTCCGCAAAGTCGTTAGGCACAATAGGTTCACCCACAAAATCTGCATTCTCAAGAGATGATACTAACCAATTGTCCGGATGAGAGACTTTCCATAGCCTACTCAATAAACTAAAACCTATAAATAGATTACATGAAGGAGGAAAAAAGAAAAAAAGTAAAATAGTAGAACAAATTTCCATACACTTCATTAAAGAATACACATGAACAACTAATGCAACACTATCTACTAGACAAATCTAGAAAGAACACAAAAACAATCATCAACCTAAAACATGACCTCGCTCAATACTACTGCAACAGAGACACACTAGCACAAGAAAAGAAGAAAATAAAAAAAAGAGTAAGAAAATACATGAATTGCAGTCCTAAAAGCATGCTAATTACACTGCAAAATCAGAGGTAAATCAACTGTGATATATCTGACAAATACGTTGTAAGCCCTACAACAGTTACAGTGTTGAAGCATTCAAACTACAGTGTAACTGCAGTAAATTACAGTGTAAGCCCTCCAGTTCAAAGGTAAAATTCACTGTAATCTACCTCCCAAATATCTACAACAAATACAATGGCGAACCATACAAATTATAGTGTAAACTATGGTATACTACAGTGTAAGCCCAGACGAAAAAGCCAATGTAATCTATCTGAAGCCTATAACAATTATAGTTCTGAAGCATATAAATTACAGAGAAAATCTAGGGTATATTACAGTGATGAAGCATTTGAAAGTAGTCTATCTGACAAAAACTGAAAGCCCTACACCAATTACAGTGCTGTACCATGCAAATTATAGTGTAAAACTGGGAAATAATACAGTGTAACCATGCAACAATTACAGTCCTGAAGCATACAAAATGCAGTGAAAATCTGGAGTATATTACATTGTAAATCTGGGGTAAATTAAAATGCAATTTTAGGCATATACAATGCAATCTGGGCTACAATACACTGTGATTTTAGGGTACATTACACTGTAATTACAATAAAGAAGCATGGGGATCACACTCCAATTATGGGATAAATTACACTTTAACTCTGAGGTATATTGCACTGACAAAAATAAGAAAAATTTCTAGACTAACACTACATCAGCACTACCGGCCTAGTACACACAAATTCATTGAGATTCAGAAACCAGGGAAACTAAACACCTACATCTAACAACAAAAATTCATGAGGGATTCAGAAACTACAAGAGCAAACATGTGCAGGTACTAAACACATAAGGAGCCAACAATTAAGAAACCAAAATAGAGCAGGAAACTTAAACAAATAGCACCTACATCTACATCACAAAGGGCCGGCCACAATCAAACTAGAAAGGGCAAACAAATTCAGAGGAATGATGCACAAATTAGCTACTACATCCACATCGCATATGCCACCAGAATCCCAGGCCAAGCCATCGACAACTACACCTACCGATAAAAATGCAGGCGGAATAGATACCCATCCTAGCAGAAATATAATCAACAGCGGATCCACCACTACAACTACAACTTCGGCTACCTCTACATCTACAGTAGAGGAAACAAATCAGCAGGGGTGAAAACGACCACAACCACCAGATGACCTAGAACACCCACCTACCAGCGCCTACACCCGATGACTGACAGAACAAATCACACATCTCAGGCGAGTAGAAGGGGAGCAAAATGGCGGACTACAACAACACGGCGGCAACATGCACCTGCCACGGATCCAAACAAGAAACTCAGCCTAGATTTTGAAGCTACACAGCCACACCACAAGCAAAATCACACCGGGGAGGGCGAGAGACAAGAACAACCGACCGCGACAGCAGGGGATCAAAGAGAAAGGGAAGAGAAATCAAGATCGAGCAGTGGAATATCTCGGAATCGACATGAACAGAAGGAATCGCCTCCTCTGCTCCGCCTCTCGAACTCTCTCCCCTCGGCATATTCTATAACTAAATAGCTAGCCCCCACTAACTATTTCTCTCAATATGCAAGCATGCCACATCATCCCACATCATGCATGAGAAAAGGCCCACTACCACTATCATGTCTCCCAACATACAAGCATGCCCCTTCATCAGTAAACATGGATGGAAAAAAGACTCATCTGAACATGCAAACATACCTAAGAAATTCATTATATTAAGCTATTTATATTTCATAAACATTTTACAACTATACAGTAATCGAACATAACTAATCTATGTTGCAAGTATTTTCGCAACAACATGCGGGGTATCATCTAATTATCAAAACAGAGCCACCAAATGAAAGGGGAAATGACACCCACTCCCTGATATAAAAAAAATCAATAGTGCCAGGCCGGGGCAACGATAACGGGCTGAGACACAAAACCTCGCCCGACAAAAGAAAACCAACCCGAACAAAACAGAACCTAGCGCGAATCTCCGGGCGAGAACGGACGAACATAGATTTGAATGTCGACGAATTGAAAAACACTCGACTGTAAAATAGCAAACCCGAATTCTTCAGCACATAAAAACAGCATCTTCTCTCTCCTTCTAAGTTTTCCCAGGTGCTAGAAAAATCTTCATGCTTCTCGTTTCTTCACCGGAGTTCCACCACCATAATTCCCCACCTTTTCTTCTTCCAATCATTCTCCAGAGGCAAAATCAACTGAGTATCTCCTCCCTCGATCTCCTGCTGCTTGGTCTATCCTTGCTCTGCTCAGCCACGGGAGGCTGCAGAGCTTACACCTGCGCCCGAGCGTGTCTATCTACAGCCGCATGAGAGGAAACAGAACAGGGGAGCTGGTGTTGTGCTAGTGGCTGCCCCGAGCATGGCCTGCATGGAGCCGGCAAGCGTCGTTTCCGTAACAGGTCGTGAGCCACACTGGATGGGAGAAGACAGGGTTGTGGAGCTGGCGAGCAGCGAGCGCCAGACGGCGTGCGGCGGCATGCGATGGCGCATGGTGGTGCCAGGGAGACGCCGGGGGAGGCCGGCGGGTGGAGATTGGACACCGGTTGGAAGGCGTGCCTGAAAGTTTTAACCGTACGTCCGTCGTGAAAGGCCGCGTCGAGAGGAGCGTCAACGGGGCCGAGGGCGGGCGTGTGCTGCGCTCTGTGGGCTGCCTCTGCCTGGTGACCGGACTGGAGTCCTTTGTGCGGCGAGATGTCGCAAGTCAAAGGTCGTCTTGTCACGCAGGCCGCGCGGCCGGCCTCTACTTTGACTTCGCGGTAGCTACTGTGCTATGGGATTTTGAGGAGCCAGCAGCACGCACACGTACACAATGATGTGGCGGGTATGTTGTGTGGTGATGGAGATTCAATGTCAGCGCCACACAAGAAGGGGATGCTGCCGTGTTGCTGGATCCATGGGAGGGGTCCCATGCTGGCCGCCGGGGAGTTCGGGCCGAGGGCGTCATGCGTGACAATGACGAAGCTGTGCGCCACCATGGATGTAGACGTCGAGTCCCGGGCTTCGAGGCTGACCTTGATGATCTCCAAGCACGGTGTCGCTACTGGCATTATTGTCGTGCTGGCCCTGACCGTTACTGGTCCGCCGGCGGCCACGGTATCCAGCATCTGGTCCTTCCTCTTTTCATTGAATCTGGGGCTTCGAGGAACATATTTAAAAGAGAAGAAACCATGTCGTATGGCATCGGGACATGAGGTCAGATGGCATGAGGATCTTGAGTCCGCGTGAGAGAGATAGCGAGCTACTCCCTCCGTTCCTAAATATAAGTCTTTGTAGAAATTCCACTATGAACTACATACTGATATATATAGATGCATTTTAAGTGTGGATTCATTCATTTTGCTCCATACGTAGTTCACCTAGTGGAATCTCTACAAAAACTTACATTTAGGAACGGAGAGAGTAGTTGATATGGGCCAAAGCAATACTTGCATGGACTTGGCCCAGGCCCATGCGGACAACAGCGACACTAGCGAGGCGAGGGACATACGAATAAAATAGATAGGTCCCAAAATTAGTACCACCTCGCATATATATGTTAAATAGAAATACAATAACGTATGGAGAACTATGAAATTCTTCGTCCTTTAATATTAGGTAAAGATAAAGATATAGCTCTTAGAGCATCTTCAACAGCCGCGCTAAACAAGCGCTGTGCCGCAAATTTGACCATTTTAGCGCGCGCGCAACCGGTAGAGTGGCTCCAGCGAGTGCGCAATAACCGCGCGCGCGGCATATGGAGCTGGGCACGCGGTCCGAATCGCCATCTCGCGTTGTGTATTTGGGGCGCCCACTTCCGCACGCGGCACACACGAGCGCTCGCGCCGCACTCTTTCCTCCCCGCCACCTTCGCCCCGCGCGCGCCGGCGCCGGCGAACTTGACCCGATGGACGCACGCGCCGGCACCCCGCCCATCCCATCCTACAGCCGCGACCCCTCCACCGCCCCCCGCTGCCACCGCAAACCCTAGCGTGGGGAGCGGTTGGCCTCGCCTCCGCCGGAGCTCCTTGGAGCATCGGCCTCGCGCGCGGCCTCTTCATGCTGCCGCGGATGACCTCGGCGGCGGGTGGCATCGCGCCGGCGCCGCCCCGTGCCCCCTCCCCCCTCGAAGCTCCCCAATGCGGCGCGGCCGAAGAAGGCCAAAACATCCGCGAAGAAGAACGAGGCGGCGGACGGCTCCGACACCTCGAAGGCGAGGAGGAAGAAGCTTGCATGGCATGTGACGGGCGCGGCGGCTACCGAAGCGCCGGCGAGCTCACTCGTTGAGGCGGCGGCCAACGCGCACAACGTGTTCGACGATATGCCCCAAAGGTAGAAATTTTTTCCAACTTTTATTTTTTTGTTATTTTTTGAATGCATTCATATAGATAGTTATTTGCATTGTTCTATATATTTTGTAGCCTCAACGATGATGCATACATGTCAAATATGGGTGTTGGCTCCAACAATTCGCATTGGTCTCAAACCAATGACATGCATTTCAAAGACCATGAATTCGAGGTGGACGAGGATGGTGAGGGCATTGTCGACGCGCCGAAAGAAAGAGCGGGCAATTACACCAACGCCGAAGAGCTGGCAATTACATGCATTTTGAACTTGTGGGCATGAACTTTTATTCATCAACTTGTTTATGTGAAATTTATATGCCATGTTCATTGTATTTTGAATGTTTGCAATTCATTTTGTGTCCAAAATGCAATATATGGCAATGCCACGGCGAGTCGCGCATGCTGCATTTTTTGCGCGGTGCTGGAATGGCGCGCGCGCGTTTCATTTTAGCGCGGCTGTTGGAGCCAGCGCTGCCGGCATCGCAAAACCAGTCGAAGGGTGCGCGGGAAAGTGGTTTTTAGCGTGCGGCGTGTTGGGCGGCTGTTGGAGATGCTATTACACATCTTAAAGCTTGAACTGGTGAAGTGAATTGCTATGGTGTTATGTGTTTCACCTAACCATATAGACAAGTGTAAGGCCAACTCCACCGCGCGACCCTATCCTGTCCGCCCCCGTTCGTTTGGAGTAAAAGGGACAAACGAGACGGCCCAGCGCGCGGGCGCAAACGGACTTTTGTCCGCTTTATGTCCGCTTTCGACCCATCCCCGGCCCAAACTTGCGCCGGTTTTGGGGTGAAACGAACAGCGCGCGGACGGGCGGGGCGCGCGCGCTTGTCCGCCTC
>NC_041385.1:11491604-11493196 GCF_002162155.2 Triticum dicoccoides
CCTCCCGCCGCCCCCTCTCTCCCCCGTCCATGGCCGACGCCCCGCCGAGTTCCGGCGGCCTGGCCGTCTACCCGCCCGCAAAGGTGAAGAAGAAGGCGCCAAGGAAGCCACGGTCGGAGTGCACGCCGGAGGACATACGTGATGCCTCATCCATGGCCTTGCATGAGACTTTGCATGGCATGATGTCCCAAAAGGATGTGAGGGACGAGAAAAAGCGGCAAAGCAAGGACAAGCAAATGAAGCAATACCTAGACCTTCAAAGACAGAAGCTTGAGATGGAGGAGGCGGCCAAGAGGAGGAAGATCGACATGGAGGAGGCGGCCCGACAAAGGCAGCTCGACATCGAGGCCGACAACGTCAAGGCCAGGCAGAGGCAGCTCGACATCGAGGCCACCAATGCCGCCACCAAAGCGAAGGAGGTAGCCCTTGCGATCATGAGCGTGGACTTGTCGAAGATGAGCGACAAGACGAGGGCCTGGTTCGAGGCCAGGCAGAAAGAGATGCTCGATGCCGAAGGCCTGAACTAGGTCGTCCGATCGGCGTGGCCGTTCTCTTTTGAGGCTGGCATGGGTGTCGCCCGCCCGTCGGGCCGCTGTCAGTGTGCCGGCGAGAAAACATTCATTTTGGAGGCTGGATGTGTTGCCGGCGAGGAGAACTATTCATTTTGGAGGCTGCTGTGTTGCCGGGCGCTGGCTGATGCCGGCGATGTACGTGTAGGCCGCTGGCTCTGTTGCCGGCGTGATGAACCGGGGCCGCTGGCCTAAAGCATTTGAAACGTTGCTTTTAGTTTTTTAAGTAGACGCGGACAGGATGGGGCAAATGGATGCGGCCGCGCGCTGGGCGCACGGCCACCGCATCCCAGAACACGCCCGGACACAATCCCAAACCCCTACCCAAACGGACAGAATTCGGATAAAGCGAACGTCCGTTTGGAATCGCGCGGTGGAGTTGGCCTAATACTTACCGGAGAATAATCAGACTCACGCATGTGCCAAACAAGCAGTACACCCACTAATACGATAATTCCAGAGAACTAAGACCGGGCACAACTATGGACGGGGTCGATCCGTAGCAACCCACGGGACTAGCATGCAACCACTGGTTGGATCTCTTGATTGTTTGGATTAGTAGTGGGAATGTGCACCCATTCTCTTTCTTGTTTTTTCCTATGGCTCCCATCAATTATGACTTGTTTCATTAAAATGTTGCTCCTGAAAATCATTCAAGGATTTAATCACAGCTTCATTTATTCTTCAATCTTATTATTTGGTCCTCTCACTTCTGAATAGAAATATTGTTCCCAATTGACAGTGTTACGACCTAGGGGTACCTCGCCATGTCGTTTGTCGGCCTGGTGGTCCAGCCCAAGCACCGGTAGGTCGGTTCTGCCCTGGGCCATCGTGTCGAACCATGGCACCCAAGATAGAAGATTTCGGAGGCCTAGCCGTTCTACACCTCTTGGGAAAACAATTAGTGAGAAAAGGACTTTAATTGCAACCCGTGATGCTTTAAACCTCTAAATTTTCGGCCTTGCTTAAAGTTGGAGCATCATTTCAGGAACCTACTTTGATTCGGATCAATCTGACAAACTT
>NC_041385.1:11493432-11507287 GCF_002162155.2 Triticum dicoccoides
TCCACTCTCCAGAGGGCGGCCATGGTACCTAATCGCCCGGTTCTACATGTGTCAAACAAGCAGTGCATGCATTAATATGATCATTTTGAGAACTAAGGCGACCGCGCCCCCAACGTGAGAGGTAAGGCGAAGCTACGTGGCGCAACATAGCGACTCCGTCGATTTCTTTCCGTGAAGGAAAAAAAGTAAGTTATGGGCCGACGGGCTATAGCCCATTGTTAACAATGTCCCAGCAAAGCCATCGGGCCGACCTGCCTTTACCTGACCGTTCAACGGCCCATACGGGTCTCCCCAAAGAAATGCAACTGCAGACAGCGGCGGCGGGAGCAACTAATTAACGAGCGCTTCTTCGGGGGTCTCGCAACGATCATCGCCACTTGGCGCACTCTCAGCCATTTGCCACATGTCGAACTCTGAGCGCTCCATCCGGATTTTGTTTTTTTATTTTTCCGCACGCGTTTTCGGCTTTTAAATTGTTTTTTCCGGGGTTTTTTTGACGTTTTGGTTTTCCACCGGTCTTCCCTAGCTTTTCGACAAAAAAAAATTGAAGCGCAAAAACGCATTTTTCCGCGAGAGTCACGGCTTTGTTTTCGCGAGAGGCACGGTTGTGCTTTCACGAGAGGCACGGCCATGCCTCTTGGAAACGGAAAAAAATGTGTTTTCTGTTTTCTTTTTCTTTCGCGAGAGGCATGGTTTTACTTCCGCGAGAGACATGGTTGTGCTTTCGCGAGAGTCACGGCCGTGCCTCCTCGGAAACGAAAAAAAACACGTTTTCTGTTTTTTCTTTTATGAGAGGCACGATTTTGCTTTCGCGAGAGGCACGATTGTGCTTTCGCGAGAGGCACGGGCGGAAAGGAAAAAAACACGTTTTCTGTTTTTTTTTCTTTCGCGAGAGGCACGGTTTTGCTTTCGCGAGAGGCACGGTTTTGCTTTCGCGAGAGGCATGGTTATGATTTCGTCAGAGGCACGGGTGTGCCTCTTTCGGAAAGGGGAAAAACCCTGTGTTCCCAGTTCGGTTTTTTCATCCGGTTTTTTCGTGAATTTTTTTTTGTCAAAACCTATCAACATGGGATCTAGTTTTGAAGATCTCAATGCGAGAAATCCAACGGTGAAAGCGGTTCGAGATTTGGACGCACGGTTTAAAAGATAAAATGTTTTGAATAAACGAATCTATGAAAAAAAGGAAAACTTCCAGGTTGCGACAAGTGGCGCACATACAGCGCGCCACTTGTCGTAACCTGGGGAAGTTAGAGTGATCTTCGCAAGGAGTACTCCTTAACTAGTGATTTCGAGCGACGGCTCCCTCCGGGGAGGCGAGGGCCCGAACGGCGGCGATCCGCAGTCCGACGCCGGCGGCGAAGCTTCCGCTTCACTCCGGTAGAGAGGTTAGGCACCTCCATCGCTCCGTTTACTTGCGCAAATCCACTCTCATGCGCCACGCTGTAGCATCTATACTGTTTGTTGGCGGATCCTGCAAGAAATTAAGCCATTCAGGAACACAAAACTTGATTATCTTCAAAAAAGAGAATCATTCAACATAAGCCCTAATTTGACAAAGCTGCTCGCGAACTTCAAAAAAGAGTTGAGTTGGGATCGACCACCGCGAATCGCGGAGATAACACACACAAACTTGGGGCCGGGGCGCTCTCCATAGGGCAACGTACCACAGTCTCTAATCGACCGGTTGTGCTGACACAAAGCCTCGCCTCTCGTTAGCCGCGAGATCCCCCGTGCAGGGTGGTGCTTAATCGGCGAGGCGCGAGGAGGGTCGAGACGAGGAATCGGGCCGAGACGAGGAATCTGACCTTGCAGCGAGGAGCTGGGCGGCTGCGCGGCCACCGGGGAAGTTCACGGCCGCATCAACCACGGGATCTCGCCGACGACGAGGACGGGCGGCGGCGGCGGAACCGCGGAAGTGCATAATAGCAGGGCCGGAGAGAGTACGTTGGTCACGTATATTCACACGTGCTTTATCTTCACATGAAAATATGGAGAGAAAAGACGCACATGGGAGCATATGCTCCTGCCATCGAAAAATATATTTCAAAATGTCAAAGAATACAGAAAAGAACTCTACGCACATATTGAAATAACTCTTTAAGAGGTTAACCTGTTCTATATAACTTATTTATTTGCACCTTACCAACGGAGGGTATTATTCATTTACGCCATTAACTAAGCTGTAAGAACTACTATGGTATATCTTTGTCCAGGTTCGCTCAAATACAATGTGTGTTGAAACTAAAAGTTATGTCAGAACTCGATCAAGCTCTCTCTTCAAAAGGAAAGGACAGTCGCGCTTGCTTGTAATCCACATGCATGGTGTCTAATGAAACACACCAGATAACTCGTAATGGTAGCGTTTTCGAGAACTGCAGCCGTGAGTTCTTCAAGTGTTGCTCGACTTGGGACGAAGGCCTGGCACCATAATCATTTCAATCCCGTCGGAGTTGTCACGGTCGCTCCACCTCAATTACCGATGCCTCATATTTCCATTGTGTGCTCATTTATCTTTTCAGCTTCTCTCATGCGCATGCCCCTCTATTGTTTATATGACTACGACATATTTCATGAACCGGACTAATGTTATCAACAAGTTCAAACAAAGTGAAGGCGTGCAACATATCTATCTACTCCTATGAAAAGAGAGTGGCTTATATAAAGGGGGGAATCAATGTTTGAGCAGGTGAAAGTTGGTGGAGAACTTATTTATCTACATGTGATAAATTTTCTTGAGTTGCGGTATAGGTGCATTTTTCTTAACTAATATTTTTTTCTAGAATATGCACGAGTGTGCATATCATATATTATAGAAGGAAGTGGGCGAAGAAACCCTCCATAAGGTTATTTACAACCGCTTTACATGACTATTCTAAGCCGCCACACGAGAGTTCCAAAATATACGATTACTCGCCTACTTAGTCCACCAAAGAAAAACTCAAGGTCACCCTTTAGCCGGCCCGCCGTTTTCCATGTTCTTCCTTCACGGTCAATGTCTTGCCAGAGTAGTTGGATTGATGGGGACTCGCCGTCAAACACAATGGCATTTTAATGTTTCCATAGTTCCCATAAGCAAAGAGTGATCGCCGCCCGTAGGTCTCTTGGTGCGCATGTCGTCGCGGTCCGCGTGGTGCACCACTCTACCAACTCGCAGTCCACAACTGGAGCTTGGTTCGGTGCGTCGAGGGATGTCCAAATTGCAAGCCAAGAGGTTCTCGCCAAAACGCAAGTGAGAAGGATGTGGTTAATTGTCTCCACCTGTTGGTTGCAAAACGGGCATGAGGCTTGATGTGGCAGGCCTCGGCGTGCCAAACGGTCAGAGGTCCAGCAATGATTCCACATGGCTAGCCACGCGAAAAAACGGCATTGTAGTGGCGCCTTGTGCTTCCAAACGAACTCCACGTATGGTGCCACTTCTCGTCCAATGAACTTTGCCGCGTACGCAGATCTAATCGAGTAGGATCCATTTTGCTCCCAAGCCCACACGATGGAATCCGATGCCTCCGCTTGCAATTCCACCTCCAATACCTTCAGCCATAGTTGTATATATTCCTCAATGTTTTGTAGTCCTAAGTTGGGTCCCACATCCATTGCCCAGCGGTTCTCCTGAATGCCTTGCCGCACCGTGCGTGAGAACCTGATTCTCGGGGCAACTGTGTCATAGATATTTGCAGCCATTTGTCTTCCCAGAATAGAGTATTGTCTCCATTCCCCACTGTCGCGTGCGTAGCCGCTTGGTAGATCATTTGCGCCTCTCTAGTCACATTGAAGTCAAACTCCGCCCAAGGTCTCTGTAGGTCGTCGGTGCGACGAAGTCATAGACAACGCGCCTGTAATGCGGCATTTAGCCACCGCAAATTGGGGATTCCCAGTCCACCAGCCCAACGTGGGGTGCAGACCTGGGATGAGACTTGCCTGCTCCCCGCGTGTGTGTCCATCCGTGCTCCCGCATACGTGGCATGATTTGATTGAAACAAAATAAGGCCCGGCCCCACCCCTTAAAATCAGTTGCCCCCTTGGGCCCAAGCAACGGAGCAGTTGCCCCCTTGGGCCTCTCGCTTGGCACACCACAGGAAACCACGACAGATCTTCTCCTAAGCTCTTATTGTTATTGGTGGGAGCTCCAAGGCCATGAGTGCATGGATGGGGATTGCGCACAGAACCGATTGAACCAACAGTAACCTTCCACTCTTCGGGAGCGATGTTCCCCTCCACGTCGGCAGCTTGTTTGCCAACTGATCCACCAAATATTGGAACTGGGGCGCCGCTAGTTTCCTGATGCTAAGTGGCAGTCCCAGATGCTTGCAAGGGAATGAGCCGATTGTACATCCGAGTAATTCACTAGCCATCTCGATCTGGTCTGCCGAACACTATATGGGCATAGCTGCGCTCTTTTGGAAATTTACTCGCAGACCGGAAGCCATTCCAAAGCTGTCCAAAATCTCAGCAGTCGAGCGAAGTTCCTGCACTGTCGGTCTTAACTAATGTAGATTTCACAAACCTTAAAGCTTGAATTGATGAAGTAATTGTTATTCTTTTTTCCGTTGATGAAGTAATTGCTGAGATGCTGCATGTTTCACCTTACAAGATAACAGGTGTGAGACTTACAGAAGAATAATCGGACCCACACATGTGCCAAACAAGAAGTACACACATTAATATGATTATTCTAGAGAACTAAAACTGGGCACGTCCACGGATGGGACGGATCCCTAGCAACCCACTGGACTAGCATGCAACTCATCCATTGGATGGACTCTCTAGATTGTCTGCATTAGGGATGTGTCCGCTCTCTTCTTTACTTCCATCTGAAGCTCCTGGCAATTATTTGTTTTAGAAAAATGCTGCTCTTGAAAATCATTGGTCCTCTCTTGTTTCTGGAATACAATTTTGTTCCCAGTGATTAAATTTTGATTCCATCAGAGACAAACACACGCACGCACGCACACACACGTCTCCCGCCACTGCATGGCGGGCTAGGGGCTCCATATGATCAAGCACTAGTCTCGTGCAATTCTCAGAACCAACTTCATCAAGTCAGTACTCTGATGCATTCGATGAATTAGGTTTGCACCTATAGACGCATTAGAAGATTTAGGTTAGTTTAAGAGAAAGTTGAACAAACTTGTTATTGCCTAGAATCTTTAGTGCAGCAGGAATTCCTCCTGGTATCAAGTTTGCGTATACATTTCTCCTCATATGCTCCTAATGTTATATACTACTCCCTCCGTCCGAAAATGCTTGTTGGAAAAATGGATGTATTTAAACGTACTTTAGTTCTAGATACATCCTTTTTTATCCATTTCTCCGACAAGTATTTTTGGGCGGAGGGAGTACTTATTATTGCCTCGAATTTTCATCTTATCCATTTATTTGTTCCATTGGACAAACTAAACAGAGTGTGTGCTAGATCTCATTCTCCCTGGAATTTTACAACCTGATAAATAGTTCATGTGCCAGGAATTTCACAGATATAATCTTCTGTCTGTACAAAATTTTGTATTCTTCACACAGAAGTAGAAAGTTCATGCTCCCGGAGTGTTACATCCAGTGTGGATACCACCTGATAATTTGATGCAACAAAATGATAATCCCAGATAATGGTGATTCCAAGTCATTACTCTGATTGAAACAAATAAGAGAGTAGTAACAAGTTTCATGAAGAGCTCAATTATAATTACAATTATGGAGGCTAGCTAGTTCATGGTTCCATCACTCATAGATAAACGACATTGACACATAATCTGCACGGAGAACTGCTTTGTCGTATCTAGAGGCCCAAGACCGGATTCAACGGCATCATCAATGATGGCAACCATAAACAAGAAGAAAAAGAAACCAGAGCCGGCCTAGATGCCGCAATAATAGAGGGCCGGCGCATAGAGAGGAAGAAACTCGGAGAAAATGGACATTATACATGGCGAGGATGAAACCCCGAAATTTTAAGCCTTGTCTCCAAGAAAAAAAGTAAAGCTGAAATCAATCTGACAAACTTGGGTGGTCCTCTCCACTCTCTAGAGGGAAACCACGGCATCTAATTGCCCGGTTTTGCTGATACAAACCATCGCCTCTCATTCCCCTTGAGATTCCCCACTCAGGGTTCCCAGACAGCTCAAGAAATCGGGGAGGTTTCGGCCAAGTGGGTTAGGAATCTGACCTTGCGGCGAGGAGCTGCGTGGCTGCGCGGCCATCGAGGGAGTTCACGGCCACATCAACCACAGAATCTCGCCGACGATGAGGACAACGACGACGGACGGTGACGGCGGCTGGAGTGGACAATAGCAGGACCGGAGACAGTATGTGCGTCACGTATATTCACACGTGTTTTATCTTCAAATGAAAATATGAAGAGAGACAAAATAGCAAAAAGAACTCCATGCACTTATAAATATAACTATTCAAAGAGAAATTGGTCACGGTAGCGATTTAAGAGTTAACTGTTCTATGATGATTTTCAAACAAATTGTGCATCTTAGCAATGGAGGTTATTTTGTTTACGTTTTGAAAAATGAGTTGTAAGAACTATATGGAACATTTTTGTTGTGATGATGCTCGAGTGGTGGTGGTACAAATTCTGATGCAACTGAAAGTTACATCAAAACTCGACCAAGCGCCTCTCTCTGACGGGAAGGTCCTCCGTGCTTGCTTCTAATCCATGTGCACAGTGTCTAATGAAACACACAAGATAACTCGTAATGGTAGATGTTCCGAGATTCATAGTTGTACGTTTTGCAGATCCGGCTCGGCTTGGCACGAAGACCTAGCACCATAGTCATTTTGATCATGCGACATCTAGATAATTGCCCCACCCCGATTACCGACGCCTCCTATTTTCATGGCGTGCTCATTTGTCTCTTTAGTTTCTCTCATGTGCATGCCCTCGATGGGCTAATACAAGCAACAAGTTAAAACATAGTGAAGCCACCCAACATATCTATCTACTCCCGTGAAAACAGGGTGGCTTATATAAAGGAAGAAATGAATATTTTCGCTGGTGAAGGTTGGTGGAGAACTTATTTATCTACATGTGATAATTTTCCTTTAGTTATGGTAGTTGTACTTTTCTTAACTAATATAAATTGTACACATCTTAAAGCATGAACCGATGAAGTAAATTGCTAAGATGCTACATGTTTCACCTTACAAGATGCAGAGATGTAAGACTTATTGAAGAATAATTGGAGCCACATATGTGCAAAACAAGCAGTACAAACATTAATATGATCATTCCAGAGAACTAAAATCGGGGAGAACCACAGACGGGGCTGATCCAAAGACTATCATGCAACCATTGGAGGACTCTCTTGATTGTGCAGATTAATAGTGGGAATGTGCACCCTCTCTATCTTTCTTGTTTTGATCCGAAGCTCCCATCAATTATGATTTTCTTCAAAACTGTTGCTCCTGAAAATCATTCATGGACATAATCATAGTTTCATTTATTCTTCATTCTTCTGATTTAGTCCTCTCTCAATTACGAAAAGAAATTTTGTTTCCAGTGATATAAAATTTTGCTTGCATTTATTCATGTTCCTCCTCGAGAAACCAAACCACACACACATGGATCCAATTTACAATTTCATAATGAATCACCGGGTTGCGTGCGAAGCAGATCAAACTTACAAAAACATTGAATATTGCCGAATTGAATACCGGTTAGCTGGAAGATAGCAACGGTGTAAAGTATCAAACAGTGGCGGCAGGAGCCATTCCATATAAATAACTTACTTTATATGGAATGGCTCCTGCCGCCACTGCATGGACCGACAGCGGTAGTGGGAGTGTTTTATCTTCAGATAAAAATATGGAGAGAGAAAAATATCAAAAAGAACTCTAGGCACATATAAATAACTTACCAAAGAGAATTAAAAAGAGTAGCTATTTAAAAATTATCAGTCCTATGTTGATTTTATGCATCATAGCAAATTAGCAATGAAGGTTGTTATTGATTGATGCCATTATAACTAAATTAGAAGAACTATAGTGAACATTTTGCTACTGAATCCCTCGAGCGGTAGCAACACAAATTGCCAATGGAGAAGATTATTGATTTACGCCATTAACTAAGTTGTAAGAGCTATCGGGCATATCTTTGTCCAGGTTCTCGAATACATAGTGTGATGAAACTAAAAGTTACATCAAAAACTCGATCAAGCTTTCTCTCTAATAGGAAAGGACAGTCGTGCTTGCTTGTAATCCAAATGCATGGTGTCTAATGAAACGCACAAGATACTTGTACCGGTAGCGGTTTCGAGAATTATAGTCGCGGGTTCTTCAAGTCCTGCTCGACTTCAGACGAAGGCCCGACAACATAATCATTTCAATCACGTCTGAGTTGTCACGGCCGCTCCACCTCAATTACTGATGCCTCATATTTCCATCGTGTGCTCATTTATCTTTTTAGCTTCTTTGGTGCGCATGCCCCTCTATTGTTTATATGACTACGACCTATTTGATGAACTGGGCTAATATTACCAACAAGTTAAAACAAAGTGAAGGCGTGCAACATATCTATCTACTCCTATGAAAAGAGAGTGGCTTATATAAAGGGGGGGGTCAATATTTGAGCAGGTGAAAGTTGGCAGAGAACTTATTTGTCTACATGTGATAAATTTTCTTGAGTTGCGGTATAGGTATATTTTTCTTAACTAATATAGATTTCACACATCTTAAAGCTTGAGTTGATGAAGTAATTGTTATTCTCTTTAGCCGTTGATGAAGTATTTGCTAAGGTGCTACATGTTTCACCTTACAAGATAACAGGTGTGAGACTTGCAGAAGAATAATCCGACCCACACATGTGCCAAAGAAGAAGTACACACTTTAATATGATTATTCTAGAGAACTAAAACTGGGCACGTCCACGGATGGGGCCGATCCTAGCAACCCACTGGACTAGCATGCAACCATTGTATGAACTCTCTAGATTGTTTCCCCCGCAAAAAAAACTCTCTAGATTGTTTGGATTAGTGATGTGAATGTGTGTCCGCTCTCTTCTTTGCTTTCATCTGAATCTCACGACAATTATTTGTTTTAGAAAAATGTTGCTCTTCAAAATCATTTAAGGACATAATTGCAATTTCATTTATCCTTCACGAATATGATTTGGTTCTCTCTCATTTTTTAATAGAATTTTTATTCCCAGTGATTAAAATTTTGATTCCATTTATTCATGTTCCTCATCAAGAAGCCAAACCACACACACACACACACACACAATTTTCAATTCGATAATGAATCAACGGATTGCATGCGAAGCGGATCGAACTGACAAAAACTTTCAATAATGTCAAATTGAAGGAAATCATCTAGTCTGAAGATATGAAGGGTGTAGAATTATCAAGAAAGAAGTAAAATAAAAACTACATTGAATGGCTCCCGCCACTGCATGGCCCAACAACGGCACTAGCAAGGGCTAGGGGCTCCGTATGATCAAGAACAAGTCTCGTGCAATTCCTAGAACCAACTTCATCAAGTCGGTACCCTGATGCATTCGGTGATTTAGGTCTGCTCCTATAGATGCATTAGAAGATTTTGGTTAGTTTAAGAGAAAGTTGAACAAACTTGTTATTGCCTCTTAATGTTATATACTACTCCCTCTGTCCGAAAATGCTTGTTGGAAAAATGGATGTGATGTATCTAAACGTATTTTAGTTCTAGATACATCCATTTTATTCATTTCTCCAACAAGTATTTTCGGGCAGAGGGGGTACTTATTATTGCCTCGAATTTTCATCTTATCCATTTATTTGTTCTACTGGCGTGAAAGATCCAACAAGTGGGTGCTGGACAAACTAAACTGATTGTGTGCTAGGTCTCATTCTCCCTAGAATTTTACAACCTGATAAATAGCTCATGTGCCAGGACTTCCACTGATATAATCTTCTGTCAGTACAAAATTTTGTATTCTTCGCACGGAAGTAGAAAGTCCATGCACCAGGAGTGTTACATCCAGTGTGGACCCCATCCGGTAATTCGATGCAACAAAATGGCAATCCCAGATAATGGTGATTCCAAGTATTACTCTGATTGAAACAAATAAGAGAGTAGTAACAAGTGAGCTCAATTATAATTTACGGAGACTAGCTAATTCATGGTTCCATCACTCATAGATAAATGACATCGACAAATAATTTGCACAGAGAACTGCTTTGTCATATCTAGAAGCCCAAGACCAGATTCAACGACATCATCAATGATGGCAACCATAAACAAGAAGAAAAAGAAACCATAGCCGGCGATGCCGCAATAATAGAGGGCCGGCGCATAGAGAGGAAGAAACTCGGAGAAAATGGACATTATACATGGCGAGGATGAAACCTGGAAATTTTAAGCCTTGTCTCCAAGAAAAAAGTAACGCTGAAATCAATCTGACAAACTTGGGTGGTCCTCTCCACTCTCTAGAGGGCAACCGCGACATCTAGTTGCCCGGTTTTGCTGATACAAACCATCGCCTCTCATTCCCCACGAGATTCCCCACTCAGGGTTCCTAGATAACTCAACAAATCGGGGAGGTTTCGGCCAGGTGGGTTAGGAATCTGACCTTGCGGCGAGGAGCTGCGCAGCCATCGAGGGAGTTCACGACCACATCAACCACAGAATCTCGCCGACGATGAGGACAACGACGACGAACGGTGACGGCGGCTGGAGTGGACAATAGCAGGACCGGAGACAGTATATGTGTCACATATATTCACACGTGTTTTATCTTCAAATGAAAATATGAAGAGAGACAAAATAGCAAAAAGAACTCCATGCACTTATAAATATAACTATTCAAAGAGAAATTGGCCACGCTAGCGATTTAAGAGTTAACTGTTCTATGATGATTTTCAAACAAATTGTGCATCTTAGCAATGGAGGTTATTTTGTTTACGTTTTGAAAAATGAGTTGTAAGAACTATATGGAACATTTTTGTTGTGATGATGCTCGAGTGGTGGCGTTACAAATTCTGATGCAACTGAAAGTTACATCGACCAAGCGCCTCTGTCTGACAGGAAGGTCCTCCGTGCTTGCTTCTAATCCACGTGCACGGTGTCTAATGAAACACACAAGATAACTCGTAATGGTAGATGTTTTGAGATTCATAGTTGTACGTTTTCCAGATCCGGCTCGGCTTGGCACGAAGACCTAGCACCATACTCATTTTGATCATGCGACATTCAAGATCATCGCTCCATGCCGATTACCGATGCCTACTATTTTCATTGCGTGCTCATTTGTCTCTTTAGTTTCTCTCATGTGCATGCCCTTGATGGGCTAATTCTACCAACAAGTTAAAACAAAGTGAAGCCGCCCAATATATCTATCTACTCCCATGAAAGGGGGTGGCTTATATAAAGGAACAAATCAATATTTGTGCTGGTGAAGGTTGCTGGAGAATATATTTATCTACATGTGATAATTTTCCTTTGGTTATGGTAGTTGTACTTTTCTTAACTAATATAGATTCTACACATCTTAAAGCATGAACCGATGAAGTAAATTGCTAAGATGCTACATGCTTCACCTTACAAGATGCAGAGATCTAAGACATATAGAAGAATAATCTGAAGGAAATGTGCCCTAGATGCAATAATAAAGTTGTTATTTATATTTCCTTATATCATGAGAAATGTTTATTATTCATGCTAGAATATTATTAACCAGAAACTTAGTACATGTGTGAATACATAGACAAAAACAGAGTGTCCCTAGTATGCCTCTACTTGACTAGCTCGTTAATCAAAGATGGTTATGTTTCCTGACCATAGACATGTGTTGTCAGTTGATGAACGGGATCACATCATTAGAGAATGATGTGATGGACAATACCCATCCTTTAGCTTAGCATAATGATCGTTTAGTTTTATAGCTATTGCTTTCTTCATAACTTATACATGTTCCTCTGACTATGAGATTATGCAACTCCCGAATACCGGAGGAACACCTTGTGTGCTATAAAACGTCACAACTTAACTGGGTGATTATAAAGATGCTCTACAGGTGTCCTTGAAGGTGTTTGTTGGGTTGGCATAGATCGAGATTAGTATTTGTCACTCCGTGTATCGGAGAGGTATCTCTGGGCCCTCTCGGTAATGCTCGTCACTATAAGTCTTGCAAGCAATGTAACTAATGAGTTAGTTACGGGATGATGCATTACGGAACGAGTAAAGAGACTTGCCGGTAACGAGATTGAACTAGGTATGAAGATAACGACGATCAAATCTCGGGCAAGTAACATACCAATGACAAAGGGAACAACGTATGTTGTTATGCGGTTTGACCGATAAAGATCTTTGTAGAATATGTAGGAAACAATATGAGCATCCGGGTTCCGCTATTGGTTATTCACCGGAGATGTGTCTCGGTCATGTCTACATAGTTCTCGAACCCGTAGGGTCTGCACGCTTAACATTCGATGATGATTTGTATTATGAGTTATGTGTTTCGGTGACCGAAGTTTGTTCGGAGTCCCGGATGAGATCACGGACATGACGAGGAGTCTCGAAATGGCCGAGAGGTAAAGATTGATACATTCGAAGGTTACATTTGGACACCGGAATGGTTTCGGGAAGTATTGGATAAGTTTCGGAGTACCGGGAAGTTACCGGAACCCCCCCCCCTCCCCACCGGAAAGTAATGGGACAACATGGGCCTTAGTGGAGGAGAGAGGGCCGGCCATAGGAGGTGGCGCCCCCCTGCCAATCCGAATTGGACAAGGGGTGGGGGCGGCGGCCCCCCTTTCCCTCTCCTACTCCCTCTCTCTTTCCCCCTTTGCTACTCCGAAAAAAAGGAAAAAGGTGGGGGGAATCCTACTAGGTTTGGAGTCCTAGTAGTGAAGGAAATATGCCCTAGAGGCAATAATAAAGTTATTATTTATTTCCTCATATCATGATAAATGTTTATCATTCATGCTAGAATTGTATTAACCGGAAACATGATACATGTGTGAATACATAGACAAACATAGTGTCACTAGTATGCCTCTACTTGAACTAGCTCATTGATCAAAGATGGTTATGTTTCCTAACCATAGACATGTGTTGTCATTTGATTAATGGGATCACATCATTAGGAGAATGATGTGATTGACTTGACCCATTCCGTTAGCTCAGCACTTGATCGTTTAGTATGTTGCTATTGCTTTCTTCATGACTTATACATGTTCCTATGACTATGAGATTATGCAACTCCCGTTTACCGGAGGAACACTTTGTGTGCTACCAAACGTCACAACGTAACTGGGTGATTATAAAGGTGCTCTGCAGGTGTCTCCAAAGGTACATGTTGGGTTGGCGTAATTCGAGATTAGGTTTTGTCACTCCGATTGTCGGAGAGGTATCTCTGGGCCCTCTCGGTAATAATCATCACCTAAGCCTTGCAAGCATTGTAACTAATGAGTTAGTTATGAGATGATGTATTACGAAACGAGTAAAGAGACTTGCCGGTAACGAGATTGAACTAGGTATTAGATACCGACGATCGAATCTCGGGCAAGTAACATACCGATGACAAAGGGAACAACGTATGTTGTTATGCGGTTTGACCGATAAAGATCTTCGTAGAATATGTGGGAACCAATATGAACATCTAGGTTCCTCTATTGGTTATTGACCGAGAATAGTTCTAGGTCATGTCTACATAGTTCTCGAACCCGTAGGGTCCGCACGCTTAATGTTACGATGACAGTTTTATTATGAGTTTATAAGTTTTGATGTACCGAAGGTTGTTCGGAGTCCCGGATGTGATCACGTACATGACGAGGAGTCTCGAAATGGTCGAGACATAAAGATTGATATATTGGATGACTATATTCGGACACCGGAAGTGTTCCGGGTGTTTTCGCAGAAAACCGGAGTACCGTAGGGTTAC
>NC_041385.1:11507666-11562112 GCF_002162155.2 Triticum dicoccoides
CTAGAGGAGAGAGAGAGGGGCCGGCCAGGGCAAGAGGCACGCCCCCTCCCCTTGAGTCCGAATAGGACAAGGAAGGGGGGGCGGCGCCCCCCTTGCCTTCCCCCTCTCCCACTCCTTCCTTTCCCCTCCTTCTTGGAATAGGAAAGGGAGGGGGCAAACCTACTTGGAGTAGGTTTCCCCCTCCTAGGGCGCGCCTCCCCTTAGGTCGGCCTCCTCCTCCTCTCCCCCTTTATATACGGGGGAGGGGGGCACCCCATAGACACACAAGTTGATCTACGAATCGTTCCTTAGCCGTGTGTGGTGCCCCCCTCCACCATATTCCACCTCGGTCATATCGTCGCGGAGTTTAGGCGAAGCCCTGCGCCGGTAGAACATCATCATTGTCACCGCGCCGTCGTGCTGACGGAACTCATCCCCGACGCTTAGCTGGATTGGAGCCCGGGGAACGTCATCGAGCTGAACGTGTGCTGAACACGGAGGTGCCGTACGTTCGGTGCTTGGATCGGTCAATTCGTGAAGACGTACGACTACATCAACCGTGTTGTCATAACGCTTCCGCTTAACGGTCTACGGGGGTACGTAGACAACACTCTCCCCTCTCGTTGCTATGCCATCACCATGATCTTGCGTGTGCGTAGGAAATTTTTTGAAATTACTACGTTCTCCAACAGTGGCATCCGAGCCTAGGTTTTATGCGTTGATGTTATTTGCACGAGTAGAACACAAGTGAGTTGTGGGCGATACAAGTCATACTGCTTACCAGCATGTCATACTTTGGTTCGGCGGTATTGTTGGATGAAGCGGCCCGAACCGACATTACGCGTACGCTTACGCGAGACTGGTTTTACCGCCGTGCTTTGCACACAGGTGACTAGCGGGTGTCTGTTTCTCCAACTTTAGTTGAACCGAGTGTGGCTACGCCCGGTCCTTGCGAAGGTTAAAACAGCACCAACTTGACAAACTATCATTGTGGTTTTTGATGCGTAGGTAAGAACGGTTCTTGCTAAAGCCTGTAGCAGCCACGTAAAACTTGCAACAACAAAGTAGAGGACGTCTAACTTGTTTTGCAGGGCATGTTGCGATGTGATATGGTCAAGACGTGATGAGATATAAGTTGTTGTATGAGATGATCATGTTTTGTTGAAGTTATCGACAACTGGAAGAAGCTCTATGGTTGTCTCTTTGTTGCATAAGATGCAAGTGCCAAATAATTGCTTTACTTTATCGCTATATGATAGCAATAATTGCAACTTTGCAAGAGCAATAGTTGGCGAGACGACCATGTGACGACACATTGATATAGATCAAGATGATGAAGATCATGGTGTCGTGCCGGTGACGATAGAGATCATGACAGTACTTTGGAGATGGAGATCAAAAGGCGCAAGATGATCATGGCCATATCATGTCACATATTTTGATTGCATATGATGTTTATCTGTTATACATCTTATTCTGTTTTGTTTGACGGTAGCATTATAAGATGATCTCTCACTAATTATCAAGAAGTGTTCTCCCTGAGTATGCACCGTTGCAAAATTTCTTCGCGCTGAGACACCACGTGATGATCGGGTGTGATAGGCTCTACGTTCAAATACAACGGGTGCAAAACAGTTGCGCACACGGAATACTCAGGTTAAACTTGACGAGCCTAGCATATACAGATATGGCCTCGGAACACGGAGACCGAAAGGTCGAGCGTGAATCATATAGTAGATATGATCAACATAGTGATGTTCACCATTGAAACTACTCCATCTCACGTGATGATCGGACATGGTTTAGTTGATTTGGATCACGTAATCACTTAGATGACTAGAGAGATGTCTATTTAAGTGGGAGTTCTTAAGTAATATGATTAATTGAACTTAAATTTATCATGAACTTAATCCTGGTAGTATTTTGCAAATTATGTTGTAGATCAATAGCTTGCGTTGTTGCTTTCATATGTTTATTTTAATATGTTCCTAGAGAAAATTGTATTGAAAGATGTTAGTAGCAATGATACGGATTGGATCCGTGATTTGAGGTTTATCCTCATTGCTGCGCAGAAGAATTATGTCCTTGATGCACCGCTAGGTGACAAACCTATTGCAGAGCAGATGCAGACGTTATGAACGTTTGGCTAGCTCAATATGATGACTACTTGATAGTTTAGTGCACCATGCTTAATGGCTTAGAATCGGGACTTCAAAGACGTTTTGAACATCATGGACCATATGAGATGTTCCAGGAGTTGAAGTTAATATTTCAAGCAAATACCCAAGTTGAGAGATATAAAATCTCCAACAAGTTCTATAGCTAAAAGATGGAGGAGAATCGCTCAACTAGTGAGCATGTGCTCAGATTGTCTGGGTACTACAATCGCTTGAATCAAGTGGGAGTTAATCTTCCAGATAAAATAGTGATTGACAGAATTCTCTAGTCACCATCACCAAGTTAGTAGAACTTCGTGATAAACTATAATATGCAAGGGATAACGGAAACGATTCCCAAGCTCTTCGTGATGCTAAAATCAACGAAGGTATAAATCAAGAAAAACATCAAGTGTTGATGGTAGACAAGACCACTAGTTTCAAGAAAAGGGCAAAGGGAAGAAGGGGAACTTCAAGAAGAATGGCAAGCGAGTTGCTGCTCAAGTGAAGAAGCCCAAGTCTGGTCCTAAGCCTGAGACTAAGTGCTTCTACTGCAAAGGGATTGGTCACTGGAAGCGGAACTACCCCAAGTGATTGGCGGATAAGAAGGATGGCAAAGTGAACATAAGTATATTTGATATACATGTTATTGATGTGTATTTTACTAGTGTTCATAGCAACCCCTCAGTATTTGGTACTAGTTCAGTTGCTAAGAGTAGTAACTCGAAACGGGAGTTGCAGAATAAACAGAAACTAGTTAAGGGTGAAGTGACGATGTGTGTTGAAAGTAGTTTCAAGACGCACACTCCCTATACTTTCGGGATTAGTGTTGAACCTAAATAAATGTTATTTGGTGTTTGCGTTGAGCATGAATATGATTTGATCGTGTTTATTGCAATACGGTTATTCATTTAAGTAAGAGAATAAACTGTTGTTCTGTTTACATGAATAAAACCTTATATGGTTACACACCCAATGAAAATGGTTCATTGGATCTCGATCGTAGTGATACACATATTCATAATATTGAAACCAAAAGATGCAAAGTTAATAATGATAGTGCAACTTATTTGTGGCACTGCCGTTTAGGTCATATTGGTGTAAAGCGCATGAAGAAACTCCATGTTGATGGGATTTTGGAATCACTTGATTATGAATCACTTGATGCTTACGAACCATGCCTCATGGGCAAGATGACTAAGACTCCGTTCTCCGGAACAGTGGAGCAAGCAACTGACTTATTGGAAATAATACATACTGATGTATGCGATCCAATAAGTGTTGATGCTCGTGGCAAGTATCGTTATTTTCTGACCTTCACAAAATGATTTGAGTAGATATGGGTATATCTACTTGATGAAACATAAATCTGAAATAATTGAAAGGTTCAAAGGATTTCAGAGTGAAGTGGAAAAATCATTGTAACAAGAAAATAAAGTTTCTACGATCTGATCACGGAGACGAATATTTGAGTTACGAGTTTGGTCTTCAATTAAAACAATATGGAATAGTTTCACAGCTCACGCCACCTGGAACACCACAACGCTATGGTGTGTCCGAACGTCGTAACCGCACTTTATTGGATATGGTGTGATCTATGATGTCTCTTACTGATTTACCATTATCGTTTTGGGGTTATGCATTAGAGACAGCTGCATTCACGTTAAAAGGGCACCATCTAAATCCGTTGATACGACACCGTATGAACTATGGTTTAGCAGTAAACCTAAGCTGTTGTTTCTTAAATTTTGGAGTTGTGATGCTTATATGAAAAAGGTTTTCAACCTGATAAGCTCGAACCCAAATCGGAGAAGTGCATCTTCATAGAATATCCAAAGGTAACTATTGGGTACACCTTCTATCATAGATCCGAAAGCAAGATTCGTTGCTAAGATGGATCCTTTCTAGAGAAGGAGTTTCTCTCGAAAGAAGTGAGTGGGAGGAAAGTAGAACTTGATAAGGTAATTGTACCTTCTCCCAAATTGGAAAGTAGTTCATCACAGAAATCAGTTCCAGTGATGCCTACACCGATTAGTGAGGAAGTTAATGATGATGATCATGAAGCTTCAGATCAAGTTACTACCAAACCTCGTAGGTCTTCCAGAATAAGATCCGCACCAAAGTGGTACGGTAATCCCGTTCTAGAAGTCATGTTACTAGACCATGATGAACCTACGAACTATGAGGAAGCGATGATGAGCCCAGATTCCGTGAAATGGCTTGAGGCCATGAAATCTGAGATAGGATCCATGTATGAGAACAAAGTATGGACTTTGATTGACTTGCTCGATGATCAGCAAGCCATGTTAAATAAATGGATCTTCAAGAGGAAGACGGACACTGATAGTAGTGTTACTATCTACAAAGCTCGACTTGTCACAAAAAGGTTTTCGACAAGTTCAAGGTGTTGACTACAATGAGATTTTCTCAACTGTAGCGATGCTTAAGTCTGTCCGAATCATGTTAGCAATTGCCACATTTTATGAAATCTGGCAAATGGATGTCAAAACTGCATTCCTCAATGGATTCTTTAAAGAAGAGTTGTATATGATGCAACCAGAAGGTTTTGTCAATCCTAAAGGTGCTAACAAAATGTGCAAGCTCCAGCGATCCATTAATGGACTGGTGCAAGCATCTCGGAGTTGGAATATACGCCTTGATGAGTTGATCAAAGCATATGGTTTTATATAGACTTTTGGAAAGGCCTGTATTTACAAGAAAGTGAGTGGGAGCACTGTAGCATTTATGATATTATATGTGTAAGACATATTGTTGATCAGAAATGATGTAGAATTTTTCTGCAAAGCATAAAGGAGTGTTTGAAAAGAGTTTTTCAAAGAAAGACCTCAGTAAAGCTACTTACATATTGAGCATCAAGATCTATTGAGATAGATCAAGACGCTTGATAAGATTTTCAATAAGTACATACCTTGACAAGATTTTGAAGTAGTTCAAAATAGAACAGTCAAAGAAAGAGTTCTTGCCTGTGTTGCAAAGGTATGAAATTGAGTAAGACTCAAATCTCGACCACGGCAGAAAATAGAAAGAGAATGAAAGTCATTTCCTATGCATTCAGTCATAGGTTCTATAAAAGTATGCCATGCTATGGACCAGACCTATTGTATACTCTGTCCTGGTTTGGCAAGGGAGTACAATAGTGATCTAATAGTAGATCACTGGACAGCGGTCAAGAATATCCTTAGTGAGGACTAAGGAGATGTTTCTCGATTATGGAGGTGATAAAAGAGCTCGTCGTAAAAGTTACATCGGTGCAAACTTTTACACTGATCCAGATGACTCTAAGTCGCAATCTGGATACATATTGAAAGTGGGAGCAATTAGCTAGAGTAGCTCCGTGCAGAGCATTGTAGACATAGAATATTTGCAAAATACATACGGCTCTGTATGTGACAGACCCGTTGACTAAACTTCTCTCACGAGCAAAACATGATCATACCTTAGTACTCTTTGGGTGTTAATCACATAGCAATGTGAACTAGATTGTTGACTCTAGTAAACCCTTTGGGTGTTGGTCACATGACGATGTGAACTCTGGGTGTTAATCATATACAGATATGAATATTGGTGTTAAATCACATGATGATGTGAACTAGATTATTGACTCTAGTGCAAGTGGGAGACTGAAGGAAATATGCCCTAGAGGCAATAATAAAGTTATTATTTATTTCCTCATATCATGATAAATGTTTATTATTCATGCTAGAATTGTATTAACCGGAAACATGATACATGTGTGAATACATAGACAAACATAGTGTCACTAGTATGCCTCTACTTGAACTAGCTCATTGATCAAAGATGGTTATGTTTCCTAACCATAGACATGTGTTGTCATTTGATTGATGGGATCACATCATTAGGAGAATGATGTGATTGACTTGACCCATTCCGTTAGCTCAGCACTTGATCGTTTAGTATGTTGCTATTGCTTTCTTCATGACTTATACATGTTCCTATGACTATGAGATTATGCAACTCCCGTTTACCGGAGGAACACTTTGTGTGCTACCAAACGTCACAACGTAACTGGGTGATTATAAAGGTGCTCTACAGGTGTCTCCAAAGGTACATGTTGGGTTGGCGTAATTCGAGATTAGGTTTTGTCACTCCGATTGTCGGAGAGGTATCTCTGGGCCCTCTCGGTAATAATCATCACCTAAGCCTTGCAAGCATTGTAACTAATGAGTTAGTTAAGAGATGATGTATTACGGAACGAGTAAAGAGACTTGCCGGTAACGAGATTGAACTAGGTATTGGATACCGACGATCGAATCTCGGGCAAGTAACATACCGATGACAAAGGGAACAACGTATGTTGTTATGCGGTTTGACCGATAAAGATCTTCGTAGAATATGTGGGAACCAATATGAACATCCAGGTTCCGCTATTGGTTATTGACCGAGAATAGTTCTAGGTCATGTCTACATAGTTCTCGAACCCATAGGGTCCGCACGCTTAACGTTATGATGACAGTTTTATTATGAGTTTATAAGTTTTGATATACTGAAGGTTGTTAGGAGTCCCGGATGTGATCACGGACATGACGAGGAGTCTCGAAATGGTTGAGACATAAAGATTGATATATTGGATGACTATATTCGGACACCGGAAGTGTTCCGGGTGTTTTCGGAGAAAACCGGAGTACCGGAGCGTTACCGGACCCCCCCAGGAAGGGGGGGCGGTGCCCCCCTTGCCTTCCCCCTCTCCCACTCCTTCCTTTCCCCTCCTTCTTGGAATAGGAAAGGGAGGGGGCAAACCTACTTGGAGTAGGTTTCCCCATCCTAGGGCGCGCCTCCCCTTAGGCCGACCTCCTCCTCCTCTCCCCCTTTATATACGGGGGAGGGGGGCACCCCATAGACACACAAGTTGATCTACGGATCGTTCCATAGCCGTGTGCGGTGCCCCCTCCACCATATTCCACCTCGGTCATATCATCACGGAGTTTAGGCGAAGCCCTGCGCCGGTAGAACATCATCATCGCCACCACGCCGTCGTGCTGACGGAACTCATCCCCGACGCTTAGCTGGATTGGAGCCCGGGGAACGTCATCGAGCTGAACGTGTGCTGAACACGGAGGTGCCGTACGTTCGGTGCTTGGATCGGTCGATTCGTGAAGACGTACGACTACATCAACCGCGTTGTCATAACGCTTCCTCTTAACGGTCTACGAGGGTACGTAAGCAATACTCTCCCTTCTCGTTGCTATGCCATCACCATGATCTTGCGTGTGCGTAGGAAATTTTTTGAAATTACTACGTTCTCCAACAAGTAGGACTCTCCCCTCCATGGCGCGCCTCCTGGCCGTCGGCCTCCTCCCCCCTCCTTTATATACGGGGGCAGGGGGCACCCCAGAAGCACAACATTGTCTTAGCCGTGTGTGGTGCTCCCTCCACCGTTTACTCCTCCAATAGTATCATCATAGTGCTTAGGCGAAGCCCTGCGCGGATCGCATCACCAACACCATCATCATGCTGTCGTGCTGATGAAACTCTCCCTCGACCCTCTGCTGGATCAAGAGTTCAAGGGACGTCATCGAGCTGAACGTGTGCTGAACTAGGAGGTGCCGTACGTTCGGTACTAGATCGGTTGGATCGTGAAGACGTTCGACTACATCAACCGCGTTAATCTAATGCTTCCGCCTTCGGTCTAAGAGGGTACGTGGACACACTCTCCTCCTCTCGTTGCTATGCATCTCCTAGATAGATCTTGCGTGAGCGTAGGAATTTTTTAAAAATTGCATGCTACGTTCCCCAACATAATCGGACCCACATATGTGCCAAACAAGCAGTACACACATTAAATATGATCATTCCAAAGAACTAAAATTGGGGACAACCACGGACGGAGCTGATCCCTAGACTAGCATGCAACCATTGGAGGAATCTCTTGATCGTATGGATTAATAGCAGGAATGTGCACCCTCTATCTTTCTTCTTCTCTTAATTGTCTGTTCTGCTGATACAAACCCCCCACAGGTTCCTGGGCAGCTCAAGAAATCGCGCCAAGGTTTTTTCCCGGCGGGTTAGGAATCTGACCTTGCGACGAGGAGTTGGGCGGTTGTGTACCATCGGGCGAGTTCACGGACGCATCAACCACGGGATCCCGCCGCCGACGGGCGGCGGCGGCTTAAGTGGCTAATAGCAGGACCGGAGAGAGTACGTGTGTCACTTATATTCACATGTGTTTTATCTTCACATGAAAATATGTATAGAAAAAAAAGCAAAAAGGACTCCATCCACATATAAATAACTTTTCAAAGAGAAATTGGCCAAAGTAGCAATTTAAGAGTTAAACTATTCTATAATGATTTTCAGTTTTTTGTTTATCTTAGCAATGAAGGTTATTTTTATTACATTATTAAATAAGTTGTAAAAATATGGGACATTTTTTTTCTGGTGATGCGCTCTAGCGGTGGCGATACAAACTGTGATGAAAGTGAAAGTTACGTCAAAACTTAATCGGCCTCTCTCTCTCTCTCTTTCTCTCTCTCTAACAGGAAGGTCCTTCGTGTTTGCTTCTAATCCACATGCCCAGTGTCTAATGAAACACACAAGATGACTCGTGATGGTAGATGTTTTGAGACCCTTAGTTGAATGTTTTCCAGATCTGGCTCGACTTGCACGAAAGCCTAGCACCATACTCATTTTGGTCATGTGGCATTCGACATCGTCGCTCCACCCCGATTACCGACGCCTCCTATTTTCATCGCGTGCTCAATTGTTTATGTGACTACGACCTATTTGATGGGCTAATGCTACCAACAAGTTAAAACAAAGTGAAGCCGGCGCCCAGCATATATATCTACTCCCGTGAAAAGAGAGTGCCTTATATAAAGGAAGAATTCAATATTTGTGCAGTTGAAGGTTGGTGGAGAACTTATTTATCTACATGTGATAAATTTCTGTTAGTTGTGGTAGTTGTAATTTTCTTATCTAGTATAGATTCTACACGTCTTAAAGCATGAACCGATTAAGTAAATTGCTAAGATGCTTATGTTTCGTTCCACACAAAAAAGATGCTACATTTTTCACCTTACAAGATACAGAGATGTAAGACTTATAGAAGAATAATTGGACCTACACATGTGCCAAACCAGCAGTACACACATTAACAAATTAATATGATCATTCCAGAGAACTAAAATTGGGGACAACCACGGACGGGGATGATCCCTAGACTAGCATGAAACCATTGGAGGACTCTCTTGATTGTCCGGATTAATAATGGGAATGTGCACCCTCTATCTTCCCTGTTTTCATCTGAAGCTCCCATCAATTGTGATTTGTTTCAAAAAATGTTGCTCCTGGAAATCATTCAAGGACGTAATCACAATTTCATTTATTCTTCACTCTTTTGATTTGGTCCTCTCCCAATTATGAAAATAATTTTTGTTCCCAATGATATAAAATTTTGCTTGCATTTATTCATGTTACTACTCAAGAAACCAAACAACACACATTGATCTAATTTACAATTTCATAATGAATCATCGGGTTGCGTGTGAAGCGAATAGAACTAACAAAAACTTTGAATATCATCAAATTGAACATCAGTTAGCTGGAAGATAGCAATAGTGTAAAGTTATCAAGCAAAAAACCTATATGGAACGGCCCCGGCCATTGCCTGGCCCGACAGCGGCAGTGGCAGTGTTTTATCTTCATGTCAAAATATGGAGAGAGAAAATATCAAAAAGAACTCTAGGCACATATAAATAACTTATGAAAGAGAATTAAAAAGAGTTGCTATTTAAAAATTATTTGTTCTATGGTGATCTTTTATGCATCATAGCTATGGAGGTTATTATTGATTGACGCCATTATCAGTAAATTATAAGAACTATCCTTTCATAGAAAAAATTATAAGAACTATATTAAACATTTTTTTGCGAATCCCTAGAGTGGTAGCAACACAAATTGTGGATGGAACCAAAAGTTACGTCAATACTGGCTCAAATCGCTCTCCCTAACAGGAAGGCCCTTCAGGCTCGCTTGTTATCCATGTGCACGGTGTCTAATGAAATGTACGTGATGACTCGTAATGGTAACTTTTTCTAGCCTTCCAACCTTGCAGTTTTGAGAGATCGCTTGATTTGGCAAGAAGACTCAATACCATGATCATTTAGATCCCGTGGCATATGAAGTTGTCGCTCCACCATGGTTACCGACGCCTTCTATTCTTGGTCATGTGCTCATTTGCCTCTTTAGCTCACCTTTGTGATGATCTAAGCTAATGCTATCAACAAGTTAAAGCAAAGTGAAACCACCCAACATGTGTATCTACTGCAGTGAAGAGAGAGTGGCTTTATAAAGGGAAAATTCAATATTAATACAAGTGAAGGTTGGTGGAGAACTTATTTATCTATAAGTGATAAATTCCCTTGAGTTAGGGTGGTGTATTTTTCTTAATTAATATAGGTTTTTATACATATATTGAAAGCTTGAGATGATGCAATGAATCACAAACGTGCTACGGCTTTCACCCCATAAGGTATGCAGGTGTAAGAAGGTGATTAATCATACCCACCCATGTGCCAAACAAGCAATACACACATTAGCATGATCGTCTGAGAGAACTAAAACCATACATGATCGGGATTGGGTCGATCCCTAGCGATCCATCAGACTAACATGCCATCATTGGATGGACTCTCTTGATTGTTTGGATTAGTACTTAGAATGTGTACCCTCTTTTCTCTTCCTTATTTTTGTCTAAGGCTCAAACCAATTGCGATTTATTTAAAAAGAGTTGCTTCTGAAAATCATTCAAGGATGTAAGTGTAGTTTCATTTTAGTCCTCTCTTTCGTTTTTGAAATGGAGTTTTGTTGCCATTTTAAAAAAATTGTTCAACGCCGCAACACAAATTTGCTTCCATTTATTCATGTCCTTCCTTGAGAAACCAAACCACACACGCGTGCATCTGATTTTAAATTTTGTAAAACAAAATCATCCGGATGACTGCATAGTGGATTGAATTGCAAAAGACTTTGGATAATACAGAATTAAAAGTTAGCTAACTGGAAGATAGCAAGGTGTAAAGATATCAAGAAGAAAAGAAAAAAAGTGTAGAAAAGTATGCATAGCCACATATAAATGACTTTTCTAAGAGAAATTGGCTATAGTAGCAAAATAAAAATATCTGCTCTACATTGACTTTTTGTGTGCATCTTGACAATGGACATTATCATTAATTTGCATAGTTAACCAAATTGTAAGAACATTGCTTGCTTGATTTCTTCAGCTGCTAGCGACACAAATGTGATGAAACTAAAAGTTATACCAAAGCCCTTCAAACCTGTTGTACCTACAAGAAATTAGCCTTGACCCAACATTCGACGGGTCTCGTTCACGACAAGATCCCCATACAGTGCACTGGTTAATCAGCAAGGCGCGAGGAAGGTTCCCATGAAGCTAACGGAATCGAGAAGGTTTTGGCCTGGTGGGTTAGGAATCTGACCTTGCGGCGAGGAGTTGAGCGGCTGCATGTCCATCGAGGGAGTTCACAACCGCACCGCATCAACCACGGAATCTCACGGACGACGAGGACAACGACGGGCGGCGGCTGAACTAAATAACGACAGAGCCGGAGAGTATGTATGTCTGCCGTGTATATTCGCAGGTGTTTTATCTTTACAGAAAAATATGGAAAAGAATAAGAAGAACTTGGCTAGAGTAGTTGGGTAGCAATGGTTTTTCAAGGAGAAATTGGCTACGGTAGCAATTAAAAAATTATCTGCTATATAATAATTTCTGTGCATTTTAGCCCTGGAAGTTATCATTGATTTGTGCTATTAACCCAATTGTAAGAAGTATATGAAACATTTTTCTCCTGATTTCCCCAAGCAGAAGCGGCACTAATTGTGAGGAAATTAAAAGCTACACCAAGGCCTTCTCAAGCTGCTCTCTCGCATGCATGGTGTGTAATGAAACATATGAGGTATTTCGTAATGGCAGCCATTTTCAGCTTTCCAGCCATGCAATTTGGAGGTCTTGCTTATCGTGGCAAGAATGCAAATGGTTACCGATGCCTCCTATTCCCTGCCAATGTTCTCATTTGTCTTTTAGGCTTCTCTCATGTTATCCTCTGTTGTTTATGTAATTGGCACATAATTAATGAACTAAGCTAGTGCTACTGACAAGTTATAACAAAGCGAAACAGCATCATGTTATCTACTCTCATGAAGACCGAAGAGATAGTGTTATATATGAAGGAAAATAATAATAAAAAATCATGCGTATAAAAGTTGGTGGAGCACTTATTGTCTATATGTGATGAATTCCCTTAAATTATGATTGGTGTGTTGTTAATTCACATATACGTTGTAGGCATCCCGAAAACTCGAGTTAATGCGATAAATGGCTAAGGTGCAGCGTACATCACCCTACAACATACACATGTGTAAGACAAGAGATTAATCGGATAACCATAGGCGCCAAACAAGCGGTACATACATTATTATGATCATTTGAGAGAACTAAAAACAAACATGACTAGGGATAAGGTCAATCCCTAGCAACCAACCATTGGATGGACTGTCTTGGTCATTTGGATTAGTACTGGTGATGTGTACAATTTCTTCTCTCTGTAGTTTCGTCTTAGGCTCCCAAGACGAGCCTCTCACCAATTATGATTGTTTAGTAAATAAGTTCTTCAAATCATTCAAAAAAAATAGTTACAATTTCATTTATTCCTTACTCTTCCGATTTGATCTTCTCTTATTACTGAAAATATAAAAAATTATAGGTGCTACAAAAAGTTGCTTCCATTTATTCCTCTTCCTCCTGCAAAAATGAAGCCACACATAGGCATCGGTTTTTCAATTTGGTATCAGTTAGATTTACATCCTTTAATATCTTTTAAGTCCAGACATTGATACAAAAATCATCGTGATGTGTGAGATGAGAGTATCGAACAGATAACTTATTTGAATGATGCTAAATTGAAATCAGTTAGCTGGAAGATAGCTAGGGTGTAAAGTTACCAAGACAAAAATGTGGAAATAATTCTATGCAGAAAAAATAAGTGGATTATGGGTCACCAAAAAGAAGTGCCTTTTATGGAGCAACTATGTCTTTCTTGACATGAGACGGAATGCATTGTTACCTCAAGGATGGTTTTAGTAAGCGGACCCAGTATTGTTCATGTGTTAGTTCTTTCTTTTTTATTTACATTTCGTAAACAGAAAAATATTTACTTAATTTTAGAAATGGTCATCTGGCATTAAGAAAATGTTCATACAGTGTAAAAATATGTCACCGCAACTTTTAACAATTGTTGATAGAATTCCAAAAAAGGTTCATGGCATTTCAAAAATATGTTCATGATATTTTTTAAACAATTGCTAATATAATGTTAAAAAAATGTCCACGTAAATTCTAAAAAATGTTATCTACCATTTAGAAAAGTGTTCATGTATTTTAAAAGTACGCTCGTGCCATTTTCAAAAAAAAAAGCAATAAAATTTTGCGTAATTAAAAACTGTCTCATACTATTCAAACAATTCGTGACATTTTAAGAAATGTTCATGCATTTCAAAAATATGTTCATGATTTTTTTAGAAAATATAAAAATGCTCAGAGATTTTAGAAAAGTATTTCATACCATTCAAAAAATCTTCAACATGTGTTTGAAAAAATGTTTATCATCTATTTGAAATATGTTTA
Organism: Triticum dicoccoides; assembly: GCF_002162155.2. Lineage (NCBI taxonomy): Eukaryota > Viridiplantae > Streptophyta > Magnoliopsida > Poales > Poaceae > Triticum > Triticum dicoccoides. The sequence goes on from NC_041385.1 coordinate 11,521,485, forward strand.
ACATACATATAAAAAATTATACCTCATATTAAAATTAAACAACAAAAAAAACAATAATGCAAACACAGTGAAAAAAATGGATGGAAGATTCTAAAACCAGTTGAAACCGGTCTATCGAACCATCTCAAAGCCAGTTTAATGGACTGGCCCACTAAGGCAACTGTGCCGCCAACGCAGATGTGAGGTGAAGCTACGTCTCGTAATAAGTGGGAGCAACTATCCGAGGGGTAACCCTTGCGGGAGCCCCTCAGTGGTCACTTTTGATGGGCTGAGAGGATGTCACTTGTCGTGCTCTCAGCCGCCGTCATGTGTCGCATGCTGAACACTCCCTTAGGATTTTGTCTTTTTATTCTTCTATAAGCGTTTTCGGGTTTTAGATGGTTTTTCCGGTTTTCGTCGTTTCCCCGAGATTTTGGAAATAAAAAAACCGGGAAAATTTTTGCGCGAAAAGACCATGTTTTTTTTGTTCCATGAAAGGCACATATTTTCTTCTCTCAGAGTCACATGTTTTCTTCCATGAGAGGAAAAAATATATTTTTTTGCTTTTTTGCTTTCACAAGAGGCACATGTTTGCTTCTTGTGGAGACACATATTTGCTTCTGCGAGAGGCACTGTTGTGTCTCTCAAAAAAGAAGAAAAACAATCTTTTATGAGGGGCACAGATTTACTTCTTGTGGTTTGTGGCGGAACAGGTTTACTTTCATAAGAGGCACTCAGCCTCCCGGAATGGGAAAAGTATGTTTTATTCTCTTTTTTTCTTCCATGAGAGGCACAAATTTGATTCTTGTATAGGCACAGGTTTGCTTCCGCGAGAGTTGTGCCTCTCGAAAAAGGAAGAAAACACGTTTTTCTATCATTTTTTAAACAATCGTCAAAATCTATTAAGATGGGATCTAGTTTCGAAAACCTCGACGTGAGGAATACAACGATGAAAACAGTTCGGGATTCGGACGCATGGTACTATTATGTTTTCAAAAACAAATCTACGGAAAAAAATGAAAAACTGCCAGGTTGCCACTTGTCAGCCCCTCAGGAGGTGGAAACGACCTTTGCAAGGAGCACCTTAACGTTAAGTGATTTCAGCAATAAGCTTGACATAGCTCCGTCTGGGTTTTTTTTCAGGGAAGGAGAAAAAGCAAGTTCTGGGCTGACGGGCTACATCCCATTAGTAACAGTCTCTAGCAAGGCCATCGAGCCGTCCGGCCTTTACCTGACAGCGTCGGCTCCCTCCGGGGAGGCGAAGACCAGAACGGGAGCTCCTATGCGCCGCTCGCTGCAGCAAATTGTCGAGCGGACGCACAGGCGCGTCTCCAGCTAGGCCGGCCCATTCGCGCAACGCATTGTAAAAATCCAAAAAAACTCTACTCGAGAGAGGGGTCGAGCCAGGGACCTCCATCTTTGTATGCACGGGCATAGCCATCACGATAGACAAGCTTTCTTGGTTTGCTACGGCGTGCGGAGCTAAATGTAATGGAGACCCGAACATTTTCTCAAATTCCTAACACGAAAATTATTTTGAAAAGGTGTTTCTTAAAAAGAGAACACTTTCCAAATTTTAGAAGAAAAACTAAAAGGCTTGAACAAATTTTTGATAAACTGAACACTTTTTAAAATGCCGAACATTTCTTGAATTTAGAGAACAAAATTTGATCATGAACATTTTTTTAAAGCACGAACATTTTTTAATTCTTGAGAACAAATTTTGAAACAGAGAACAAATTTGTAAGCGCGGAAATTTGAGAACAAAATTTGAACATGAACATTTTTTAAAGCACGACATTTTTTTAATCTTCAGAACAAAATTTGAAACAGAGAACAAATTTGGAAGCGCGGATTTTTTTAAAAGCATGAACTTTTTTTTAATCTTGAGAACAAATTTTGAAATGTAGAACAAATTTGGAAGCGCGAACAATTTCTTAAAGCACAAACATTTTTTGAATATTGAGAACAAATTTTGAAACAGAGAACAAATTTGAAAAATCCTGAATATATTTGGAAGCGCAAACATTTTTTGAAAACCTAAACAAAAAAGTTGAAGCTCGATACATTATATTAAGTTCGAAAGTTTTGCACTTTTTTGTGTAACGAGAACAATTTTTGAATTTTGAGAACAATTTTTAAAAAAACTGAACATTTTATGGAAAGGCAAACAAAATTTGAATATTTTGAAAAAAGAGAAAAGAAAAAGGAAATGAAATAAGAAACCAAAGAAAGAAAAAACAGAAAAAACGAAAAAGAAGAAAAGAAAAAGGAAACATAAAGGAATTTGAAAATCTGAAGAACAAAAAGGAAATAGAAAGAGAAGAAAAGGAATTGAAAAAATGAAATAAAGAAACAGAAAAACAAAGAAAGAAGAAAAAAAGAAACAGAAAAAGAAAAATAAAAATCGGAAAAAAAAACGATGAAAGCAACGAAAACCCGGTTCAGAAAACCTTCTAGAAGGTTCACAAAACCGGATTGGGCAGTTGGTAACGTATCTAAGTGGGCCGGCCCAGGTAACGTCGCTCGGTTGTTTCCCCTATACGAAGCGCCCGCATTTTGCCGCAGTGAGCGGCCAATAGGAAATTCCGACCAGAAGGGCGGCGCGGCTCCCGCTTCAGAGCGTGTTTGGTTCACGACCTGGGCTCTCTGCCTGGGGAAAATAGGTGCCTGGCCCGTGCCTGAGAAGCGATCGAGTTTTGCCTGGCCAGGCTGCCTGAGCCGAAAGGCGTTTGGTTCGTTCCTGGGCCTGAACGATTATTAAACTACTATGTGTCAGGTCCTCAATTCTTTAACTACCACCAGCCTCTTGTTTTTACTCGCCAGGCTCCTCGATTTTTGTGCCCAGGCGTTTGTTCCAGGTCGCCTGGGTCAGGCTAAGGCCCTCTTTGATTTGCATGATTTTCAGAATGTAGGAATAGGAAAAACACATGATTTGAGTGGCATGTCCATTTTAATCCTATAGGATTAACATAGAGTGTTTGATGCCATAGAAAAAACAAAGGAATTGTAAAAAGAGGTTGGAGTGGATGCTTGATTTCCAGTAAAATGTAGTACACTTGATTCCATAGGAAAAAATCCTATAGGATTCAATCCTTTGAATCAAATGACAAACGTAGGAAAAAATCCTAAGGATTCTAACCCTCCAAAACTCCTATGTAATCGAAAGTGCTAATTTGAGCTCGAGCTCAGATGCTCACTATATCCTACTCGTCCGCTGCCAACAAGATTCGCACTGCCCTGTGTATAGTCATCTGTATTCTGAATAGTATATCTAGCCTATTTCCTGACCAGGGCCCACCCATCTACCGCACTTAATAGCATGCTCGCCATCCCACCCCAACTGGCTCAGACGGTCGTGCCACTTATGGGCCACGGCTCAGCCAAACTGGTACTAACGGGAGCCGTCCAACCCACCTACTCCATTTACTGCTGGTCACCAGCCACGTCTCCATCCTCCTGCAGATCCTTCCTTCTCCTATCCTCTCCAACCACGCTGCAGAGAAACCATGACGGCGGCCATGACTTCTTCAGCTTCTTCCTCGCTCCAGCCGTTCAAAATCCAAACTTTGATACAAGATAGCGTCAGCAAAGGCACTGTACATTGAGTTGTTTGGTCTGTGTTCTACATGATCATTTGTAGGAAGCTTAGGCATGTGTTGCAACAGAGAAATTACAAGTTCAGTTCTACTCATACATTTGTATTTATAGTGCCGGAGAGAAAAAATACGAAGATACAGACTGATGGCATGGCAAATGCTTTACAGATAACTCTTATTACGGCCAGCACCGTCTGCTGCCCCCACTGAGCAGACCCGCGCCGTCATCATCACCTGCTTAATCAGCTGCTCATCAGCGCCATCGTGGGCTCGCGATCGTAGTAGTCCTTGACTTAGACCATGACCCTCTAGTGTTAATAGGCTGCATTTCAGCCATGCTTTCTGAACCAAATTAAATTCTAAATCATGAAAAGGTGAAAACAAAATTTGCAAAGACATGGGAACTGACCACACAGTCCTGAAGTACGTGGATCCTGTCAGTGAAGCCCCCCAAAAACATTACCTTGTGCACCAATAGAAACCTTGGAAAATAGAGATGCATAATCTTAGTAAGCATATCAGCACTACCTCTTACAAAGCGAAAATGTGTTCAATCATGGCACCCTTTAACAGTTGATTACTCATTTGTATCAAGAGTCGGACTAAGAAAACAGTAGGTACGTTGGTGTGTAGACTGGAGTGTCATTTTCTTTTACAGGAGGTTAATTCATCATTAAGGAAAAGTGAATAACATTAATACTGCGCATGGGCCTAAGGAACATCCCAGAGAAAAAGGTTCCATCAACTTATAAGAATATTTCCAGATTGTCGAATAACAATCAGGAAAACAGAGGTTAAACCAACAGTTTATCAGAAGGTCAAGCAAGTATAAGCATATTTATCACAGTAGTTCCTTTCGGGAAGAAATGTCATATATGAATGAATATTATCCCGAGATACCGGTTATAGAAGTACAGGTAGAAGCATAGACCATGGACTAAGGAGATCACTTCATATAATACATCTTCACCAAAGTTTGTTCGAACTAACTCTACAACATTTTCAATGCAAGTCTCAATGAGAACCTGCGAAGGAAAAAAGAACACCTACATTATTGTTGGGATTAGGAGACTGTGGGAGCATAGTAATGTTGGGATCAGGGGTGTTATGTGACTAATGGGAGCGTAGTAATGTTGCAATTAGGTGTTCTTTGACAAATGGTCACACTTAAATCATATATATTACACTACTGTGAGAATATATGTAGATCTCTTGAGGGGGAAAGTACATGCTCCAAGAGAAATGCCGTTGAATAAGTAAATCAAAAGTTAAATACATGTTATGAGTATTACCTCACAAAGCTCTCTTTTCACCAACAGTTCTTGCCGCCATTTAATCGGGTCCTTCATGCTATCAGATGCAACCTGTGTGTCTTATGAACCCTCATGTTCTTTGTCAACTACATTATCCAAGTTAACTGATGCCTCATCCTGAAACAAAAGAAGCAATTTTCTGGGGGCCTGTTTCTCTTCAAAGTACTTAAGAGTTAATAGAATAGGTAATTTGCCTTTGAAATAAGGGAAGACACGTTGTAATTCCGATAAATCAAATCAGTCACAGTCAGATAATGTGAGCCATGTGGGTGAAATATCTGCAGCAATGGGTGTCTCCCGTTCTGTTCCAGCAAAGAGCTCCAACATAAATAGTCTCATGTGAATATAACTAGCAATTAAAAGTAAGCACATCACAAGCTTGGAATTCCTTTTACCTTGTCAAATATGAGTTCCTTTAACTGCTTTATCAGCTCTTCAATTAAAACCTACAAATATTGAAAGTAAGCTATAAGCATTGTCTATTCAGACTACATGTAATGGCAGCTTAACATCTGGTTCAAGCAAACTATTGGTGCTGGCTAACCTCAGTAACAAGTTTGGTGTTATCAACAATGGATAGAAAACAAACAACGAACTGGAGGAAAAAAGACATGTTAGTTCAGTTGATGATTAATTGCTTGGAAGCATAAAACCATCCATAGTTTTTGTGCACTGGGAGAATGTTTGTATAGGTTAGAGCATAGAATTCACACAGTACGACGAAAAGTGCCTGCAGCTACCGGGCTCCATGGCTCTTGGTATTTGAAAATTTTGAAAAACATACTTTCGTTGCTAAAAAAAAAATCTTAAATAAAATACGTGAATACACACACATTCCTAAGGCCCGGTAAAAATCTGAAGAAGAGATACTTTGTATTTTGGGAAATACAAGAAAGTGAAATTTCTGACAGAAATGGCACCCCTTTTCTCCTATATACTGTCAGAAATTTGTTTTTTTTTCTTCTATAGCCCAAAACAAAACGAGATTTCTACCGAAACTGGCCACGGGTATTCAAAATGTGTATATGTATCCCCGGAAAAAAAATCACATTATTCTGAAACTTCAAAAGTACAAAATTCAAATGTTTAAATATAGAGTAGTGGAGCTCGGGTGCTGAAATCCTTCTCTCCACAGTACAATCCTGTTCAAACACTAAAATATATTACATATATAGACATCACTTACAAGGCATACATAATCACTGAGAGCAAGCTTCATAATCTTCCCCTTCAAGCTTTTGATAATCTTCTTCCTATCCTGAAATGCATTACCGTGTTAAATGGCAAAAGCACATTGGAAATAAGCAAGAAGGAAAATACTACTTCAATATGCACCGTGAGGAGGCTCCAATGTGCTTTTGCCATTTAACAGGGTAAGCACGAAGGAAATAAGCAAACTTAGTCGGATTTACACATAGTTTGAGAGGATGAGTATTATGCACATTGGAAATAAGCAAGAAGGAAAATACTACTCAATATGCACCGTGAGGAGGCTTCAATGTGCTTTTGCCATTTAACACGGTAAGCAAGAAGGAAATAAGCAAACTTAGTCGAATTTACACATAGTTTGAGAGGATGAGTAGTGTGCACATTGGAAATAAGCAAGGAAAATACTAGTGAATATGCAGCACGCTCTAGATCCGCACAGCAGGGAACCGCTGGACCGTGCCGAACACCTCGCTCCTTGCGATGGCGATCGTTCTTGCCGGACCAGCCATCGCTGGCTTTCCAGGTGCGTTGTGTCTACCTACATTTACCTTGCTGCTGCATTCAGTTTCCCAAATTCATAGATTCAGTCTTTCAGTTCATATATTCCTAGGTTCATAGATTTGAAGATTCAATCTTTACAATCAGCAGTACTTCTAGATTCACATAATCAAAGAATCAATCTCTACAATCAGCAGTACTTCTAGATTCACATATTCAATGGATTTTCTAGGGAACGATCTGTCCACCGGGTTCCATTTTAGCCCACATCCATACTTTGACAAACTGTATTTCTTACTTGGCAGCAGAAGTATACTAAGGTCATCGCATGATCTTGCTGAAAGTCAGTACAACTTTCCAGTTTACCCAGTGGCTGGCCTTGCTGCTAGTTGCTGCAGTAAGGCACTCCTAGCATGACCTCTCTAAATTGACCAAGCAGACTGCAAATGAATCCTAGCGGTTCTAACTGTACTATTTCTTCAGTCATGCCAACATTTTTATTCAGAAAATCGCTCCATGTTCGATGGGGTAAAGTTGTTTGTTCACTAACCTCCGGTTTCATCCGGGCGCCCAAGGATTCCTCCTCCCCGTTGATAGCTCCGATGTCGGCGGGACCTCTCCCTTCCCTCCGCCGTGAAGATCTGCGCTTCACCGCTGTCTGCCGCCGCGTGCTGCTGCGGCGCCGTCGGCCCTGCCACAACTTGGCCACCAAACTCCCCCCAACCTCCTCAAGCAGAGCGGATCTGATTCATGGGAGAAAGGGGTCCTCTCAGTCAACCAAGCTGGTCCTCTACAAATGGAGACGCACCCGCCCAAAACCAAAAGATCAACATACCAGCCGATGTGCATCAGAAACTCCATGTCCATGGTGCCTCGCCGCCGGCGGTCCAGACCTCTATCCCGCACTCCTCAGCTACCAAATGACCCTTGGGGGAGAAGACACTCGCCCCTGCATCCAATTCGTCATAGTGCCCACGAGACGGAAAGCGAACTTTCCGATCCACGGATCAGACGGGGAGCGGCGATTCTGATCCACGGCTCACCTCGCCGCCGTTCACCTTCGCGTTAAACTAGCCATTCTATTCCATCTGCATGACCCACCACCTATCCTGTCGCGTACGTATTTCCCACCACCTATCCTGTCGCGTACGTATTTCCCAACAGTACCCAATTTCTGGCAGCCGACAACCGCGCGAATAAAAATATGGCGCAGATCCAGAAGCACCGACGTACGCTGCAGATATCGAGCACATCTGCGCTCGCGAGTAGTTACTCCACGTCCCTATGTAATTCCTTTAAATCAAAATCAAAGGAGCCCTAATTGTGTGCCTGCATGTTGGCCAGGCTAATCACCTGCGTCATCAGTCCAGGCCAGGCTAACTGAGAAATCGCCAGGGCAGCAACCAAACAAGGTACAGGCAGCTTTCAGGCGAGGCACCTTTGTACCAGGACAGCAACTAAACGCACTCTCAATCCGGTAGACAGGTTAGGGCATATACAATGGTGCTATCTTAGGAGTGCCACGTAGGATAAATGGTGAGGTGGAGGAGAGAGAACTCATAAGAAAAGGCTTGTCTTCTCTTATTTAAGATAACACAAGAGATGATCTCTTAGCACAATTTGTCTCACCATATTTTAAGGAATAACTAGTTATTGAAGATAAGGCTAAGATATAACCCATTGTAAACATATTTTTTTGTCATCTCTAAATTACATGCAAGACTTAAGATAAGACTGTCCTATCAACCATTGTACATGCCCTTAGGCGCCTCCCTGGCTCCGTTTCCTTGCCAAAAATCCACGGCGCATTGGATAAAATCGACTCTCATGCGCCAGGTTTTTCCAAAGGAAACGGAACAAACTCACGCCCTCCAAACTAACCGAAACAGAATTTAATCAGAGAGCCAACGAGGCAGAGTAACAACTCTTTCTACAACCCTACACCTGGTAATAATCCTAAAGCTTTGCTACATGAAGATGTATACACATTTAGACTGGAAAAGATAAATGTGAGCATTCTGCAGTTCAGGAGTACAAAAAATAAAAAATGTGAGCGTTCTGTTAAGCACAACAGCAACCAGTCCACAACCGCAAGGCCAACAAAATTCCCCACCCTTCATGTTTTTTTTTCTGCCTGTCTCTCGATTCAATTCCGTACGGGAGCACCAAGAATTCCACCAAGGTTCTATAAACATCCGCACAAGGCCGTTCGACGCATCGCTACTAATTACACTCCCTGCAAGCTCAGGTAATCATCAACCCCCACCCAAAAGCAAGCTCCCTGGCCTCCAACAATGCTGGGACGCAATGCAGCAGTGAGAGGCCTCGAAGTCATGACAGCTACCAAAAATATCTCGGAAAGAATAGGCACGCCCTCTCACCTTGGCCCTGTGCGCACAACCCAGCTGCAGCAAAAATGCTCCCACAGGAGGCGGAAATGCCGGAGTTCTGAACACGCGGAGAGCCACTCGATCTGTGCAAAATGAGACACGCTCGACTGCCGGAAAGTGCACGCAGCCACGCGGTTCAGTGCTGCTATTGCGCGCATGAGCTGTTGCTCGACTTCGATTCTTCCAGGATCCGGTCCATGTATCTGCGGAACTTCTCGGCTTGGGGCCCGGGTCTTACAATGTTGACGTTGCTCCACTGGGAGCATGGATCGCTGAACCATCTCTTTCTGCCTGTGCACCACGCTCCAGGAACAGGTCCGTGGCGCCACCGCTGGAGTATTTTCTCATCAATCTTGTCCAGCAGATACTCTTTCTCCCGGAACTTCCTAGCAAAGGGCACCCCGCTCTCCACAATCTCCTCATAATGTGTGATGTTCAGAAACCGGGGCTCCATCTGAGGCGGGTCGTCCCAGGCCACGTACCGCAAGTCGTTGTTCACCGTGAAGTTGCGGAAGTCCGAGTTGCACGCGACCGAGTGGAAATAACCTTCCAAAGGCAGCATCACGTTGGTGAAGTACATGAGAAGGGTTCGAGGGAGGTTCTCCCATCCGAAAATGCAGTACTCTATAAACCGCCGGTTTAGAATGACCCAAGGAGAACCTATCAGAAATGAATGGAGTACATATAAGGATGTAAAATAATTGCTCAAAAGGAAGGCCAGGGAAGTAGAAGCAGAGGTATAATAATAATACCTGTGAAGAATTTGAAACCATCTGGAGTTGCCCGTTTCTCTGTGGATTGGAAGAACTGATTCCTGCCAGCCAGGTATATCCCAGCATCTACTATCACTGGTTGCACTCTCTGAGACCTGCAACAATATATTGGTGAAACTAATACCAGTGCAGCTAAATTTTTGCTAAGTTCAGATAGTACATACTCTTTCCAACCAATATCACTAGTGTGATCGATGAAGTTGAGGTGCCTTGGCACAGACGAGAAGACATGAATCAGGTCTGCAGCAAGCGAAAACATAAAAGACCATAAATACCAGAAAAGTCAAGAACACCCAAGCTTCATTAACTACCATAAAGCTTCATCAGTTGAAACATATTCACACATGTGAAAAGGTAAAGTGTATACGTCAAACTTAAATAACTCCAGACTAGCAATAAGTAAGTTTTTCTGTTGAAACCATCTTAGCAACATATACGAAACCAAACAGAGATTAATAGTGTGGGTTCATTAGGACTTAGGAAAGAGAGAATAACACAAGTGGAGCAAGGTGTGAGGGAATATTACATATGCATGTTGGGGCTAGCATGTTACACACATTTTCAGCACGAAATGATACAAGAGATCTATCATATATGAAAAGACAAAATATATGATGAGGTCCAGGCAAGGATGACTGTAGTCTGTAGACATTCTACTTACTGTACTAAGTGAACAATAACAGGGTAAAATGTATTAACAAATACCAGATTATTATTATTATGATAAAGCAAGCGAACCCAAGAAAAAAATATGAAGTACATTATGGACAAGCTAGGGAAGAAGTATACGAGTGAGAGCGCGACAGCAGCACATAACTTCTAAATATCTAGTGAAATCTATGTGAGCTGATTTTCCTTTTAAGCGACTGTTGCATTTCCGCAATGACTTTGGAATTTCAGAGCAGGAAATCTGGAAACGAAGACGTGGGCACGTGACCACGTTGGGAGGAAGGAACACAAGAAGGGGACTCTCAGGACTCAATTAAGATGCAGTGTCTTTTGTCTGATCCATCAGTCATGTTTGCTTCAAATTTAAGGTTTCCTCATGCACAACTCATGGATTTTGGGATTAGGAAACACACAAGATTCATTTCTCAACTGAATGCTGATATTTTTTTTCCCTCCATTTTTTGTAATTCCTGCTTATTTATTCAATTTCACCAAAGACCCCCTTATTTGTTAGAAACAACTTCCCCTAGACAATCAGCATAAATGAAACATGAATGCACCTAGATGTTGTCAATTAGCATTTGGTCATATGCTCCGTATAAAAAGGGTGATTGCTACATGCCCGAAACAAAGCTACAGCTAGAGTGTTGCGTAGAGCTGACACGTTTGATGATCTTCAATATGAAGAGAAGAACGGAGATAGGTAATTCAGTGGGTTTGGGCTTGACAACAGGAAGCGGGAACACAGCAATTGACGAAAACAGGGTGCCAAACTATATTTAGTAGTGTATATATATTGTGGTACTATCTTCTTGTCAAGGGCAGCTTTCCTACCAGTGCCTAAAGACATTGTAAACAAGTACAAATACTCCGTTGTTACAAGTCTGCCAAACCTAACTATAGCAGCAGCAACATTCTTATTAGTCTATAGTAAGTATAACTATGCATCTACTACTAGTAGTAATTGCACAATGTGACAGCAAGCATTAAACAGCACTTAAAACAAAGCCAGCATCACAAGACAGATTTAATTCCGGGGGCTACAGCAACAGCCCAACCGAACTGCCGAAAATGTCCGTCTGCAGCTCGACAATTGAAGAAAGAAACGCCTCCCGAATCCCCAAAGTAAGGCACCCGTCAGATTTGTGCTACTAGATCCGGACAGCGCAGGAAGCTTCCGAAACTGATTGCGCCAGATTGGGGAGGAGGAGGAACATCCATTTGGAATCTTACCGTCCTGGGTGAGGAGCGGGTAATCGGCGGCGCTGAGCGTGACGAACCAGTCCCACTCGGCGTCGAGCCGGAGCAAGGCGGCGGCGGCGCGGAGCGTGGCGGCGAGGCCGGAGGAGCCCATGGGGGTGCCGGCGGCGGGGCGGCCGACGACGTCGACGTTCCCGAAGGCGGCGATTGCGGGCGCGGCCCGCGCGACGGCGGCGGCGAGCTCGAGGCGCTCGGCCTCGGGCGCGTCCGCGGAGAGGTGGAGCAGGTACTGGTTCCGGGGGTGGTAGACGGCGAGGAGCAGGCGCAGGAGCCTGCGGCCGTCCCCGCGGCCGCCCGAGAGCAGGTACGCGAAGGCGGGCGGCGCGGCGGCCCCGCGCCGCACGTAGCTGGGCGGCGGGAGGCGCGCGAAGAGCGCGGAGGAGGCCGAGTAGCCCGAGAGCGCGGAGAGGAAGAGCATGAGCGAGACGAAGGAGACGGACACCAGCGGCAGCAGCCACTTGTCCGCTGCCCCCATCGCCCGCTTCCCGCGCTATGAAGCAGCAGCAGCGGTGGGGAGCGAGCTGGCCGCGGGAGCGGAGGGGCGCGGGGCGCGTCAACGCCGAGGCGGGCGGCGCTGGGGGGACTCCGGCGGGGTGCTGGTGGGGGTCGCTGCTGCTAGGGTTTGGCGGCGAGATCGCATCGGGGGTGGGGAATGGCGGGCGAGATCGGGTGGGCGCAGCGGCAGCTCGATCTCCTCTCCTCTCCCTCTCGCGTACGTTTCTCTCTCTCTCTCTCTCTCTCTCTCTCTTTGCCTGTGCCAGGCCTCGCGTACGGAGGTGGGAGAGAGAGCGTGAGGCGCCTGTCGCTATGTACCGGCGCCAACGCGAGCCGGACACGTCGACGCGGCCGCCGCAGCCCCCATGACATGCCGGCCCCGCGCGCCCGGGCCCGCGCGTCAGCGGGGGCAGGGCCGACGGGCTTGGGGTCGCGTGGCGGCTGGGCAGAGGGAGCGGGGAGTTGTCGGATGGGGCGAGCGAACGGCGCTTGCTTCGGGCCCACGCGTCGCTGACGCGTGGGCCACCCCGGGGGTGCCGCCACCGCGCGGTAAAGAATCGGGGATCCCGTCGGGTGGGGGTGGGTAGGTGGTGGGGAGTAGAGGGATGGTATCCATCCACGGGCCGTGGCCCGCCGTGTCAGTGAGCGGCTCGGGAGGCTGTTATAGTCGTGGGCCCGGGCGCGAGTCAGCGAGGAGATCGAATTTTAATAATTTTGGTTTTTTTTTTGCGTGGGATGGGAGGGGAGGGGGTGCAAAACTTTAGCCGCTAGCGTTTGTCCCGCGCGCGCGCGTGCATTTGACGTAAGTACGTGCGTAAGTCTTTGCGTAATTAGTGTAACTATAAGACGACTTTGCGTGTGGTTGTTCCTCGGCCTAATGTGGCCGCTAAAGTACTACTCCTCCTCCTCCTCCTCGGCGATCTCTTTCTCCCTTTCGACCGAACCGAAACTCTGGCCTTCTTTTCTTGCTCTTTTTGAATTGAGTCTCTATCTATCGCTTTGCTGCGTGACATCACGGTAGCTGCAACGACCCCTGCCAACCATACCATCTTGGATGATGAACCCGTCACGCTCGAAGCTCCACTGGATCCTTTCCCTCCCCTCGCGCAAAGCCGGCGGCTAGGGTAAAGTTCTCCTCCTCCCCTCCTTCAAGGTTTGTCGTCAGGTCAGCCTGCGGGTTCTTCTTTCCTCTGCTCGCCGTTTCCGACGACCCGTGATGAGGAGGAGAAATCTGGTGCCTCAGCCCTGGCTAGTGCTTTAGATTATGTTTTGTAGTCATCGCGGGGTCGGTGCTCGATCGGATGGCGGCACTTCATCGCCGAGTTGGTCTTTGACCCTTCTCGAATTCGTCAGTCAAGGCGGAGTCGACGGAGCTCCGGTGTAGATTCCTTCCATCTTCATGGGATGACGACGTTAGGGTTTCTCACCGTGCGTGCACGGTCATGAGATCTGGTGTCGGATGCTTTGGATCAATTCAAGAGTTCAACGACGACAACTTTGGCTCCAGGGCGCTAGTCCCTAGCGGCACGTGCAGGAAGACTTCTCAACTATGATCAATAAAATCAGACCGGCTCCAGTATGGAAGCAGCCACAAAGGTGCGCCAGTAGCTTGCTATTGGAGCATTAGCAGTAGTGGTCGCTCAATGGTCTAGGAACCTCGAAGTAGTTTATTATATTTGTGCTGACTTATATTTCGACGAACTTTTATAATTGATTGCTTATTTCTTAAGAAAGAAAAACCCGGCATGCTTAGTTCTGAATTTCCTTTTTTGCTTTTCTTTTTCGAGCAACCGAGATAGGACCTCGCCCTTTTTCTTCCTCTTTTCAAATTGAGTCTTTATCGCTTTGCTGCGAGCTGTTGTGTGACGTCAGGTTAGCTGAAAACGACCCCTGCCAAGCATCCCATCTTGGATGAACCCATCACACTCAAAGCTGTTGGAAATATGCCCTAGAGGCAATAATAAAAGGATTATTATTATATTTCCTTGTTCATGATAATTGTCTTTTGTTCATGCTATAACTGTATTATCCGGAAATCGTAATACACGTGTGAATACATAGACCATAACATGTCCCTAGTGAGCCTCTAGTTGACTAGCTCGTTGGTCAACAGATAGTCATGGTTTCCTGACTATGGACATTAGATGTCATTGACAACGGGATCACATCATTAGGAGAATGATGTGATGGACAAGACTCAATCCTAAGCATAGCACAAGATCGTGTAGTTCGTTTTGCTAGAGCTTTTCCAATGTCAAGTATCTCTTCCTTAGACCATGAGATCGTGTAACTCCCGGATACCGTAGGAGTGCTTTGGGTGTACCAAACGTCACAACGTAACTGGGTGACAATAAAGGTGCACTACAGGTATCTCCGAAAGTGTCTGTTGGGTTGACACGGATCGAGACTGGGATTTGTCACTCCGTATGACGGAGAGGTATCACTGGGCCCACTCGGTAGTGCATCATCATAATGAGCTCAAAGTGACCAAGTGTTTGGTCATGGGATCATGCATTACGGTACGAGTAAAGTGACTTGCCGGTAACGAGATTAACGAGGTATTGGGATACCGACGATCGAGTCTCGGGCAAGTAACATACCGTCTGACAAAGGGAATTGCATACGGGGTTGATTGAATCCTCGACATCGTGGTTCATCCGATGACATCATCGAGGAGCATGTGGGAGCCAACATGGGTATGCAGATCCCGCCGTTGGTTATTGACCGGAGAGCCGTCTCGGTCATGTCTGCATGTCTCCCGAACCCGTAGGGTCTACACACTTAAGGTTCGGCGACGCTAGGGTTATTAGGAAGACTTGTATGTGATTACCGAAAGTTGTTCGGAGTCCCGGATGGGATCCCGGACGTCACGAGGAGTTCCGGAATGGTCCGGAGGTAAAGATTTATATATGGGAAGTTGTCATACGGACACCGGAAGGTTTCGGGGGCATATCGGTATTGTACCGGGGCCACCGGAAGGGTTCCGGGGGTCCACCGGGAGGGGCCACCCCTCCCGGGGGGTAACATGGGCCGCGTGGGGCACGAGCCAGCCCCTGGAGGGCTGGGCGCGCCCCCCCTTGGGCCCATGCGCCTAGGGTTGGGGGGGGGGACCCTAGAGGGGGCGCCCCCCTTGCTTGGGGGGCAAGTCCCCCCTCCCTGGCCGCCGCCCCCCCCTCTAGATCCCATCTAGAGGGGCCGGCCCCCCTTGCCCCTTCCCCTATAAATAGAGGGGTGAGGGGAGGGCTGAACACCCAAGCCAAGGCGCAGCCCCTCCCCTCCCCAACACCTCTCCTCCCCCGTCGTGTGCTTGGCGAAGCCCTGTCGGAGTACTGCCTCTCCACCATCATCACGCTGTCGTGCTGCTGCTGGAGCCTTCTTCCTCAACCTCTCCTTCCCCCTTGCTGGATCAAGAAGGAGGAGACGTCGCCCGTACCGTACGTGTGTTGAACGCGGAGGTGCTATCCGTTCAGCACTTGGTCATCGGTGATCTGAATCACGGCGAGTACGACTCCATCATCACCGTTCCCTCGAACGCTTCCGTACGCGATCTACAAGTGGTATGTAGATGCAAACGCACTCCCTTGACTCGTTGCTTAGTTGAACTCATAAATGGATCTTGGTGAAACCGTAGGAAAATTTTAATTTTCTGCAACGTTCCCCAACAAAAGCTCCCCTGGATCTTTGTCCTCCCCTCACGCAAAGACGACGAGGGTAAAGTTCTCTTCCCCTTCTGCACCGACCAGCCCATGAATTCTCTTTCGATCTTCGATCCTTCACGAATTTGTTCGCCAAGATGGAGTCGATGGAGCTTCAAAGTAGGCTAGAGTTCCTCGTTGTGTGTGCGTCATGATGAGATATACTGTTAGGCACTTGTCAGCTGTTATCGACAAAGTCAGGACGACTCCGATATGGGAGCGGCAACAGGGACGTTTTGTCAACGAAGACGGCACATGCTCTCCGTAGAGGGGCACGGTTTCTAATTGGATGGTTCCTGTTGCAGATAGGAAGGGCAACCGAGACGAATGCAATTAACACATCTCCACGTAGTAGTGTAGGCCGCGTATCCATCCAGTCTGGAATCAACGTCACCGAATCACGGCTTGTTGTTTTGCGCGGGGGCAACGGCTACTCCACTCCACTCCACTCGCAGACTCCAGAACTAGCTACGAGTAGTAGCTAGCTGGTGAGTCAGCCTGTCGTGACCAGTGACCACGACGATGCTACTACTCGTTCACGGGTCGCCCGCCACATGGACCACGACGTGGATCCGATCTTCCTTTTTTTTTAGGGGTGGGTCCGATCTCTTTATTATTATTTTATTTTGAGAAATGTTTTTTGAGAAGATTGAGAAATTTTAATGTTCGAACCTGTCGTCCGCTTCGGATGCGACGGCCCAGCGTGACAAGGCGTCCAGACGACCGGCCCAGCGGCGGCGGCCCAGGTCGACGATGGCAACGCTCGCTCTCTCTCTCTCTCTCCCCATCCCGTGCCATGCCGCAACAAACTAACCACCACCACACAACGCGCCTCGAGCGAGCTGGACGAGGAAGACGAAGGCGAGGCTTAAGCCTAAACCCCATCCCCGTCCTCCTCCTCCGGTCGCCGCCGCGGGATGGAGATCAAGGGGCTGGGCCAGCTCCTGGCGGCGCTGGCCGCGGCGCTGTTCCTGCGGGTCGTCGCCGCGGGGGCCGGCCCCGCCCTCCTCCCGCCCGCGGAGGACGACGAGGGCGAGGACCTGGAGGCCGGCGGGGTGCGGCCCGTGACCATCCGGTGGGCCCGCGTCACCTGCGCCCTCAAGAACAAGCGCGGGGACGTGGTGAGTCGCTCCGGCTGACGCCGCCCTCCCCCTCTCCACCTCTCTCTTCTCGCCGGAGCCCCGCGGACGAACACCTTGCGCGCGCGCGCATTGGCCTCGTTTCTCTCGTACCCCGCGATGCTAGCGAGGGGCCACGTTCGGCTATTCTGAGTGGCTGGCGCTGGGCCCTGCTGGGGCGTTGACTGGTTAACCCAGCGATGTTGTCAGTGGCACTCGACAGTGAGGCCGTACTGTTAATGTAGACCAAGTCGCATAATTTTGCGTGGGCTAAGAATTGTCTGAATCTCCCAGAGTACACACACCCTACATTGTTCATCATGTGCTGCGTAATTATCGTAGGACCGAGTCACTAAATTCTGAGTCGGAACGATTCAGAGCATGCACACCCCTACAATGCTGGCCCTGGGATGTACTAGCAGTGGCAACAGTGAGGCCAAACTGTTACTGTGGGACAAGTTGCATAAATTTGCTTCGGCTAACCCTTGTCTGAATCATCCAGAGTATGGAAACCCTGTATGTATGTATGTATTGTTTGTGATGTGTTGTGTGATTTTGGCAGGCAAGGTTCCTGCTGTCGAATCTGTCCGGGGAGGCGAAACCAGGGAGGCTGCTGGCACTCATGGGGCCGTCAGGGTCCGGCAAGACGACTCTGCTCAATGTGCTGGCAGGGCAGCTCGCGGCGTCGCCTTCCTTGCACCTCTCTGGGTTTCTCTACGTCAATGGCCAGCCCATGTCGCAGGGCGGTTATAAGTAAGCTATGCCAGTTCCAATTGGGGTCTCTCTTTTTCTCTGCAAAGGTTTGTGGAAGAGAACTGATGTGTATTTCTTTCTGTAGGATTGCTTATGTGAGGCAAGAAGACATTTTCTTCTCACAGCTCACGGTGCGGGAAACGCTCTCCCTTGCTGCTGAGCTCCAGCTTCCTGACACCATGTCTCCTGAGAGGAAGGAGAAGTATGTTAATGATCTCTTGTTTCGTCTTGGATTGGTAAGTGACCAATGGATGATCAATAGCAACGCATGTTTTTCTATTTATCAGGGAACCTAACCTGCATGATTGTTGGATCGTCGATATATGTTACTCTCAGTTCATTCTGATTCGCTTTTTATAGCAGTATAATCATGTGTCGGTCTCTTTTTAATGAAAGGTCAACTCTGCTGATTCTATTGTGGGTGATGCAAAAGTACGTGGAATTAGTGGTGGTGAAAAGAAGCGCCTCTCGCTTGCATGTGAACTTATTGCAAGTCCTTCAGTCATCTTTGCGGATGAACCAACAACAGGTATTTTACCTGATTTACCATTTCCTTCTGTTCCTTATTTTGAATTAGCGTTTCCTTTTACTTCTGTATAGTTATTATTGTAGTTAGAATTATTTGCATGACTGTAAGTGCTCGGGCCCCTTCTTTTATCTAGCAAATTAATGTAAATAGATAGTAATATACAATAACTTAATAATCAAAATAGTATAACACAGAAACCTACTTCACTCAAATGTAAGGTTAAATGTGACTTTGTGGCACCTTGACAATGTTGTTGCCCTCCCAAAGGGCAAGGAAGTTTCTGTCCTGGTTACTCCCGCAAAAGTACATCATGGTAATACTATAGAAGTACATGATGGCTGTTAAAAATCCCCTGGCTGTAGTGTGATGAGTTCTGACCAACCTAGGTATTGTCTTAGGCAAGACAATCCACCAAAGTATCGCCCACAGTCCCATGAAGAAAAATGAGACAGACTGTTCTTGCAACTTTCCGTTTTTAAGCGGGATCCCTTGTTGAATTTTCACATGGATCAGCTTTTTCTCCTGAGACCCTCTCCTGAACATTAGCCAGAGTTCTTTTTAATAGCTTGGTATGCCAGCTGTAAAATATGAACTGACATCACATGAACTTTGTGTATCTGTGTTACTCTCTTTTAGGCCTTGATGCATTCCAGGCAGAGAAGGTGATGGAGACTCTTAGACAGCTTGCAGAAGATGGGCACACTGTCATATGCTCTATACACCAGCCGAGAGGTTCAGTCTATAGCAAATTTGATGACATTGTGCTACTCTCAGAGGGAGAAGTTGTATATATGGGGCCGGCAAAAGAAGAACCTCTAAAATACTTTGCATCATTAGGGTTGTTATTCTGTCATCACTTACATTCCTTTCTGTCATTTGGTGTTCTCTAAAACATATATTTCCCATGATTTCCACATATCTAGAATGTATGTACTGCACTTGTTTTTATTTATAGTATAGTTAGCAGGGCTAAGTAATATCAGGCATAGATTGGATTTTGGTAACACATCTCAGTCATTTTGTATTTGACACCGTAGCATGTCACGATCACTTTGTTATACACATGGATGATGGATATGGTGATGTGTCAACATTTTAGTATTATTCATGTGGCCAACACGGTACTGAAGCAAGTGTCAAATAAGTAGGCATAGAGGGAAGTACTCCATCCCTAGGCATACATTAGTCCTTCATGTTTTCAGCGGTTCAGGTTCTATATTTGCTTTTTCACACTTGCTTCAAGCTTACGTACTTTTATCATTTGACTGTATGTGTCCTTGTTAGGAGAGCCCTGAAATCGAACATTCATGATGCTGGAATTTTTGACACAGTGAACAATGTTTGTTTAGCTGTTTATGCCGTGAAACATACTTCAGGCCTATTTTAACTGCTTAAGTTTTGGCCCGTATCTCATTCTGCTTATTCTGCACCTGTACTATTACTCATGAATAATTTGAGTTTGTTTACTTCGTCAGGTACCAATGCCCAGATCATGAGAACCCTGCTGAGTTCTTGGCTGATCTCATTTCCACTGATTATAGCTCAGCTGAAAGTGTGCAGTCATCACAGAAAAGGATTGAGAACCTAATTGATGATTTTGCGAATAAGGTTCTGATTACTGAATTTAACAGTCCAGTAACACAATCGGAGGGCTCTGAATTTTCTACCAAACTTGCTCAGAAGTCCACTAGCAAGCAAAGACGTGGTTGGTGGAGACAATTCCATTTGCTGTTCAAGAGAGCATGGATGCAGGTTTTTCACTAAACCTTGTTTGATATTGTCTTCCAGCGTTTGACCCCTTTAATATGCTTTTCCTATTTCTGCCTTGAAATACGTTGATAAGTTACTTTGGCATATGTGTTTAGCATAAAATGAACCGGACCTATACTGTACCAAATTCAGGAGATCTATCTTTTTCAATATTTCCTGTAAGTTGGCACTGGTGGCATGATTGTGCTTTCACCAACTATGTGGCTCATGTAGGTGCAACATGTAACTACCGCATGAAACATGCAAGTAAACAAGAAAAAGGCTCTCGAATCTCGATGCTAACAAAATAAATTGAATGCTGCTAGATTGGTTATTTTATAGATTTCGAATCTTAGCTTGGGTGGCTTTTTGAGATACCTAAGCTTAGCTGCCTAAAATCTAATTGGGTGTTTACCTGAAGATTGACTATCACCCTGCCTATTAGTTGATTCCGAGAAGTATTTCAGGCTTTTCGTGATGGACCAACAAACAAAGTGAGAGCAAGAATGTCTGTTGCTTCAGCAATTATATTTGGATCAGTGTTCTGGCGAATGGGGAAAACTCAAACTTCCATACAAGATAGGATGGGACTTCTTCAGGTAGAATGTCTCGGATCTATCGAGCATATACATTCTGATATTTGATCTTATCGCTGTTTCCGTTTTGTCTTAAATAACAGTTTCTCTAAAAAAATGGCTGAGCACTTCCTCATATTGTTCTGTTAGGTGGCTGCCATAAACACAGCAATGGCTGCTCTGACAAAGACGGTGGGGGTTTTCCCGAAAGAACGAGCTATAGTTGACAGAGAACGAGCAAAAGGTTCCTATGCACTTGGACCATATCTCTCATCTAAGCTGCTGGCCGAGATTCCGATTGGAGCAGCATTTCCGTTGATGTTTGGATCCATTCTCTATCCAATGGCTAAACTTCATCCAACAATTTCGAGGTCGGTCAAAGTTTAATGTGCTGTGCAGCGCCATACTTACATGCCAGATGGTAGAATTTGGCACTGTTTAGCTTATGCATATTCCTAACAAATATTTCATGCTCCGTATTCAGATTTGCCAAGTTCTGTGGCATTGTGACTGTTGAATCGTTTGCGGCATCAGCCATGGGTCTTACTGTGGGAGCAATCGCTCCTACAACCGAGGCTGCGATGGCTCTTGGGCCATCCCTTATGACGGTGTTCATCGTCTTTGGAGGATACTATGTGAACCCTGATAACACCCCCGTCATCTTCCGCTGGATCCCGAAAGCGTCTCTGATCAGATGGTAATACTCAATCTTGTGATACCTAAGTGGCTCCTAGCATAGCGTGGGATAGCTAACATCTAGATGTCCCTTTGTGTTTATTTTTCCAGGGCCTTTCAAGGACTTTGCATCAACGAGTTCAAAGGTCTGCAGTTTGAGCACCAACATTCTTATGATGTTCAAACTGGAGAACAGGTATGGCCCATTCATGTGAAAGGCAGTTTTACTGCCACGAAATATTGTTTAATCAGGGATGATATTTGAATAATGGTGTATGCAAACGAAGAAAAAAATGGTGTCTGCAAACGAAGAAAAAGCTCATATGCTCTAAAAATATATAAGTACTGGATGGCTACTTATAGTAGATGTCAAGGCTAATAGCTCATTCTCATCTATTTCTACCGAGAGATAAATATGCCTGTTTGAACACATGCTTGTTTGTGACAGGCCCTGGAGAGATTTTCGCTGGGAGGAATCCGCATCGCCGACACGCTGGTGGCGCAGGGCAGGATCCTGATGTTCTGGTACTGGATGACCTACCTCCTCCTGAAGAAAAACAGAGCGAGGTACCAGCAGCTCCTGCCGCCCTCCGAGGAAGATCAAAGTAAGCAGCAGACGGAGTAGGCGTAATCATAATTTGCAACATATTTATTCTGTGAAGAGATCATGGCAGGTAGTGCAGGCCGTGTGTTGTAGCCAGTTTTTTTTTTCTGCTTCTGTGACATTTTTAGCATCCCTCTTTGGAAGAAAAGAGAAATAAAATCGTGGGAGAACCATCACGTGGATGATTCTTCTTCGCTTTTTTTTCTGAGGGGCCCTCGTCAGCAGCCCAGCTTAATAAGGGCCAACCGGCGGTGGTCCGGCCCAATGCACTCCTACAGGCCTCATCGGCACAGCGTAATAAGGGCCAACCGGTATGCCGCGAACCGTTAGCGTGATTAATTAGTTTTTTTTATTGAGACGAGCGTGATTAATTAGTACCGTACCGCTAATTGATGAACCAGGCACTCAGCTTATTAACTGGAATAGACGGCCTATGCTCTGCGCCTCCTCCACGGTTTGAAGCACGGCTGTCAGCTGACCTAAAATAAAAAAGGCCTTTGCAGCGAGATTGCCTCTCGGTTCTAGGCCGCGTTGCCTCACCCGGTGTATATAAGTCCACGGGCCCAAGCCGATGCATACGGTCGAAAAAACAGATATGTACATAAATAAAAATCTGTATGCTCACCATGGAGCGCGCTGTGCTAGACAATAGCACAATGCTTTTTTTTGGCATGACATTTGTTTGAGTTTTCTTTAATCAGTTTTCGTTCTGATTCATAAAAATGTAGTCTTTATCTTTACCTAATATTTTTTTCTGTCAAACAAAAATCACAGGACGCACAGAGCCGTAATGGGCTGGCCCATTAGTGTACCAACACCCACGCCATTAAACAAAATCCAAGAAAACATACTGCGTTGTGAGGAATCAAACCCAGTCGCTCACGCTGGAGCGCATTCGGAATGCTAGCCACTAGACTAAACAAGTGTTGGTGTTTAATTAGCAGCGCAAATTTTATATTAAGCTCACAGTCGGGCGAAATACTGAGAGGAAAAGATTTGTTTTTTAAATTGAATATATTTGACAATGCAAAAAATTTGCAAATTTTTTAATAAAAAATTTAAACTCTAGCATTTTTTTGAAAAAAGAACAATATTTCTCTTTTTATTTTTTTGAAACCTGAGCATCTTTTAAAACACAAACAATCTTTTAAAAATAGGAGGTACTCTTATGATTATTTTTCGAAATTGCAAACATTTTTAAAACACAAATATTTTTTGAACTTTAAATTTGAAAAGGCAAACATTTTTTCAAAACATGTTTTTTTTAAAAAGGGAGGTAATGTAGATAAATTGCTCTAATCTATACCTATTGATGAAACTTGGCGAATCTTTGAAATGTGCCCACCTGATGCATTGTTTTAGTTCAATTTATTAAACTAGGGATATGAAAGGAATCTTTTTCTCTGTCGCGTCTTGACGTACGACCAGTCTCACTTGACCCAGTGACTCTCGTTAAAATGCATGAGGAGTCCAACTAAGGTTTCATGGTCTATTGGCACAAACTACTCAATTTACATGATGACGGACATATATTATGCTTAGTGCTTTTTCCTTTTATATTAGCCCGATTATAAAAAAGAATCTTTGTTCAACGCTCTTGCTCTTTGCCGGACATGAAGGCGGCTCAACAATCCAACCATTGGACCTGGCCAACCTTGGTTAGGGACAACTGGTATTGCGACCATCGGCGACGAGGACGGGAAAGACGACAAGCGAAAACATGTGTCTGGTGTTATACTGAAATGGAGGATGTTGACCCGAGGATGAGGTATTAGTCATGTTTATTATGTTATGGGCATGAGGGTGATGTCTTTAGCCATGCTCAGTGGGTAAAAAGCGTGTGGGGGTTGTTTTCTCCCGTTGCAATGCACGGGCATGTTTGCCAGTACTACAAAAAAGTATTCATAGCTTGTAAAAACATATTCATTTTGTTATGAAAATTGGTATGCATCACCGTGGAGCGTGCTATGCTAGAAAATAGCATAATGTTTTTTTAATAATTTTATTTGAGCATTTCAAACATGGCAATTTTTTGCAATAATTTTTTTCTTGAGAATTATATATTTTCCAAAGCAAAAATAAACACATCACAAATACAATGGTTGATGAAATTTTTTGCTGGCTTCAAATCAGCCGTATATACATCTGATAAGGGCAAAAAATATACCCCCTCCGTTCACAATATAAGAAGTTCTAACTTTTTCTGAATCAGATGTCTATATGCATCCAATTCAAAATATATACTCATGTTTGTTCACTCATTTCATCCCATATGTTACTGAGATGTCCACAACATCTTATGTTTGTGAATGGATGAAATATGTTTGAACACCAAAAAAATTGGTGAGAATTATTTGGTGAACTTGATTCTCAAATCAACATGACACTTTTATTGTCAACTTAATGCCTTATTGTCTTATGTTTTGCTGTTCCAACCTAGTGCTTTATGATGCTCGAATTTTGGGAGAAACATGTGCATGTAATGACCAAATTATTTTTACATAATGTTTCTTTTTTAAAATGATAACATCATGTTTTCGGAGTGGGGATGATGGGGGCGGAATCGCATAGGTCGCCGCGCTAATGCTGGAACCCGCGACGAACTCGGGCGAAGCAGGCCGCTGATTCGGTCATCGGATGGCGGCGGCGAAAGTGTGTAATTGGAGTAAAACAGGCTGCTGCTGGGGAAGGGAGGAGAACCCTAGGTGGGTCGCTGGTTGGTGGGCAGGACTGGAGGCAATATACTTGTAAGTGCGTCTAGTGCCACCCCTAGTTGGTTTTGGAGTATTGACGACAAACCTGGTTGAGGGACTAATGTGTTTGTGAGAATTGCAGGATAACACAGGTAGTAGTCCCTCATTGATTCGGTTTACCTACCGGAGATGAACCCTAAAAATGTGTGAAGACATTGAAGACAATGATGGTCTATGAAGATATTCACATTGAAGACTATGACATGAGAAGACATTGAGTGAAGACTATGGAGCGCGAAGACTTAGTTGTTTCGTTGTTTCCTTTTCTATTTTGTTGAGTCATAGGAACCACCGCACTGTTAAGTGGGGTCCAAGTGAACAAAGTCAGAGTGGCTGAAGTGATGCTCAACCAAATCCTATGTCTTCGAGCAAAGACAATGTGAGCAAATCTTATCCAGAGTCGGATAAGTCAGCTTTACTTGTAGCCCAAGTTAAGATGCCGCGTGTGTTTGAAATCTGACCGTTGCGACACGTGTCAGTTCCTTAGTGACCCAGGGTCATTTCGGACAAATCAGGTCGGGTTGCCCAGTGGCTATAAATAGCCCACCCCCTACACCATAAATTGGTGGCTGCTCAGAGTTAGATACGGCTTTTGTCTTTTGAGAGCAACCCACCTCCGAAGCCTTTGAGAGAGAGAATCCTTGCGAGGACAAAGCCCAAACCACCCAGAGCCCAGAGAGTGTTTGGAATCACTGAAGTCTTTCTATCCGCGTGATCTGAAGACTTGTTACACTTGAGGACTGTGAATCCTCCAGCCGGTTAGGCATCACGTTCTGAGCATCCAAGAGTCATTGTGGATTGCCGGTGAACGAAGTCTGTGAAGGTTTGGAAGTCTACCTTGAAGACTTACCAGAGTGATTGGGCGGGGACTAGGTGTCCTTAGCTCAAGGGGAATAAGGTGAAGACATGGTCTTCTGAGTTAAATCTCAGCCTCCCTAACCAGACGTACAGTTATCACAGCAACTGGAACTGGTCGCTGTCTTCCTGAAGCTACTGGTTCTATCTCTCACTTCTCTTTACTTATAGCTTGTCTTCGTGAAGTCATTGCCTGCTTGCATAATCTGTTTGACTTCACTGTTTGACTACTTGTCCTGATTGGCTTCATACTATCTTCCACCCTGATCCTTACTACCTAGCTTCTAATAGTCTTCATGCTTTCACTTCATTAAATACTTGACTATGGCTTCTCTAGTGTAGTCTACCTTCCGCTGCATACAAATAGTGTTGTTTCTCCTGTTTGTCTTTGAAACTTCCATGTTTTGAAGACTTTCATAAAAATCGCCTATTCACCCCCCTCTAGTCGATAACTAGCACTTTCAATTGGTATCAGAGCAAGGTACTCCCTTGTTCTGTGTGATTCGGTTTAACCACCTGGAGTTTAGCTATGTCGACTGCAGGGATAATCAAGGTCTCCGCTGCGTGTCCCATCTTTGATGGCACTGAATATCCCTACTGGAAGAATAGGATGCGCATGCATCTTGAAGCCATTGATGTCGATCTGTGGTATGTCGTCAAGAATGGCGTTCCCAAGACTGGTGAAGGTGTCACCCCCGCTGATGTGAAGAAGTTCATTCAACTGGACTCTACCTCCAAGAACATTGTCGGTGTCAAAACCGGCGGATCTCGGGTAGGGGGTCCCGAACTATGCGTCTAGGCAGATGGTAACAGGAGACAAGGGACACGATATTTTACCCAGGTTCGGGCCCTCTTGATGGAGGTAAAACCCTACGTCCTGCTTGATTGATATTGATGATGTGGGTATTACAAGAGTATATCTACCACGAGATCAAGGAGGCTAAACCCTAGAAGCTAGCCTATGGTATGATTGTTGTTCGTCCTATGGACTAAAGCCATCCGGTTTATATAGACACCGGAGAGGGCTAGGGTTACACAGAGTCAGTTACAATGGTAGGAGATCTACATATCCGTATTGCCAAGCTTGCCTTCCATGCCAAGGAAAGTCCCATCCGGACACGGGACGAAGTCTTCAATCTTGTATCTTCATAGTCTTGGAGTCCGGCCGATGATGATAGTTCGGCTATCCGGACACCCCCTAGTCCAGGACTCCCTCAGTAGCCCCTGAACCAGGCTTCAATGACGACGAGTCCGGCGCGCATATTGTCTTCGGCGTTGCAAGGCGGGTTCCTTCTCCGAATAATTTATAGAAGATTGTGAACACCAAGATAGCGTCCCGCTCTGCAAAATAAATTCCACATACCACCGTAGAGAGAATAATATTTACACAAGTTCAATCTGCTGACGTATTTGGTGGCATGACGTCACACCACTACCAAGATTTTACTGAATTGTTTTTATTGTACCACTTCAGCGTGTTTAGCGAAGCGGTCTCCTTGGCACGTCTTGTCGAAGCAGAGATCGTGTTCCCCTTATTCCGGGATTCCCATCAATACGGACGTGGGTAACCCAACCGCGCCATCGATTGCGGCGCTTGGGAGATAAGCGAGTTTTATCAAGCCGGTGGGGATGCATGTTTTCGTCCGCCCATATAAGGGGATAAAGATCCAACCCTTTTACCTACGCCTTCTTCCTGCTTGGCTTATCCATCTCCGCGAACTCGAGCTCCAGCGCCCAAGTCCGCACATCTCACCTCAGCCTTCTCAAACTATGTCCGGAGTGGGAGGCAAGTGGATGGCCTCCTCCGTTACGGAGGGGCACATCCTGAAGCTGCGTAGCGCCGGATATCTGTCCAGCGACATCGCGCACCGGCTCCCCGACGAGGGAGAGCTCATCCCCACCCCCAGGCCCCATGAGAGGGTAGTATTTCTTTCCCATTTCCTCTGCGGACTGGGCTTTCCACTCCATCCCTTTGTCCGGGGGCTCATGTTCTACTACGGCCTGGATTTCCATGATCTGGCCCCGAATTTCATCCTCAACATCTCGGTGTTTATCGTCGTGTGTGAGGCCTTCCTCTGCATCCAGCCCCATTTCGGCTTGTGGCTCAAGACCTTCAGTGTCAAGCCGAAGTTTGAAGGGCAGCCAAGCGGAGTGCGGAGGCGCCATGGTGGGCAAGATGCCCAACGTTACTTGGCTCGAGGGCACCTTCGTGGAAACCATTAAGGGGTGGCAATCGGGGTGGTTTTACATCACCGAGTCGCGTGACCTTGAATGGGCAGCGGCCCCCGAATTCAGATCTGGCATCCCATACGGCTCATCTCCTGGAAAGAGAGTGGCCGTACATGGGGTGATTCGGAGGAGCTGACCGGACTTCAAGCCTACGTCCAAAAGCTAGTGAACAAGAAGCTCAAGCTTGTCAACATAGTCCAGGTCATGCTCATCCGCCGGATTCTCCCGTGCCAACAACGGGACTTCAATATGTGGGAGTTCGATCTGGTGCAGCACCAGACTTTGAGCGGGCTCTTTGACACTACGTACGAAGAGGCCTGGAGGGTGCTGTTTAAGGGCGCCGAGGCTCCCGCATCCGCTACCGAAGATCGCGGATTCAGCTCGCAGCGTATGGCTAGCGAGGTAAGCGATTTTGCCCTTTACGGGACACTTGTTTTCCATAGTTTGACTCTATGCGGGATCTAAACTCCCCCTCCTTTGACAGGACTGGCTAAAGAAGGCTGAACAGACTATCTGTCCGACCCCATTGCCAGAGGACCCAGCGGACGCCCGCTTAATGGGGCTGCTGGCTCCGGCACCCCACGTGGTGCCGGAGAAGAAGGCCAAGAAGAAGGCCACGGGCACTCGGAAGAGTTCCCGTTTTCAGGTGTCATCGGATGATGACTCCGAGGCAGACTCCTCCCACAAAGGTGAGGAGGAGGAGAAGGCCTCTCCCCCAGCGGGGGGAGGGAAGAAAAGGAAGGCCTCCCCAACGAGGGATGCCGAAGGGTCCAAGAAGGGAAGGACTCTTCCCCCGGACTGCTCTGCCAACGCCGGCGATGACGACGAGGATTGGCCCCCAAGGGTCAAGCCCCTGGCGAGATCGTAAGTATCCGGATTCCCGAATAACTTCATGATTTTTCTTTTTCGTCACATGGTGTCCTTCTAATGCCGCATACAACCCTGCAGTCCGCCCAAGGATGACTTTCCCGCTGCGTCGAGCAGGTCCTTGGGTGCGTCGGATATGGATTCCCTTCCGACCGCCTCCACCCCCCGTGATACGGACGATGGCGAGGTGGGATCCCGGGAAGGGACCCGCCAGGAGGAGGAGACCCCGTAGGTGCCGCAGGGCAACCTCCTGGACTTTGCACCGGACTCAGCCCCGGAACCCGTAGTGGCTCCGGAGTCTGGCGGGCGGCCCCTTCGTAAGAAGGGCAAGACCGTGACACCGGCAGCCTCCGTCCAACCGGAGGCGCCGGATAGCTTGCTGGAGGCGCTCGACGGCGCCTCCATCGAAGAGGAACACCGCACCTTCATGAGTGCGGTGATTCAGAAGGTTCAGCTCGCCAAGAGCGGGCTGACCGAAGCCTGTAGCAGCCTTCTAACAGGCTTTGAGGTAAGAATTTTGATATATGTAAAATAGTACCGTATAGACAGTAGCCCCTGATGCTTGGTTCGGTATTCGGAAGGAAAAGCCGGACCGAGGATCTAAAAAGATATACGCAGGAGTCATAAAAAATATGTCAATATGGGATTGCAGGCTGTGCTGCTGACCTCTGCCGCACTGACTACGGAGGTCAATACTTTGAAGCAAAGCCTCAAGCGGTCCGAGAACGAGCTCGGTCGTGCCAAGAAGCAGCTCGAGGACAAGGAAGGTGAGTAACACCTTATTAAAATTGTACCTTACAGAAAAGGATTTGGTTGCAAGAAGAATGACAAGGATAACATGGGTATTGCAGGGTCCACGAACAAGGTGGCGACCCTGAAGGAGGCGGTGTTAGCGGCCGAACGCAATGCGGCCGCGGAGCGCACCAAGCGAGAGAAGCAGGAGGCGCGGGTGGCGGAGGTACAGCAAGAGCTCCAGGCTCTCGTGGAAAAATATGAGAGTCTGGAGCGCGACTCGAAGACTCGAGAGTCCGAGCTTGCATCGGCTCTTGAGAGTGCCAAAGCCGCTAAGGCCGAAGCCTACAAGGCCCTCCAAGAAATCGAGGCTTTGAAGAAAATAGCAGCGGGTAAGGCATTTTTCATGCAAAGTAAGCATGTGAGTGTGAATTACCTATCACTTACCCGAATTCGGAGCTCTCCAGGAGCGTTCGTAGATATGCCCCGCAGCGTGTCCGATGCTGCCGCTTTTTATAGGGCCGAGGAGGGGAGCTCGACGGAGAAGGTCTTCTGGTCTCAGTATGCCGAGGCCGGACATCCGGTGCCCCTTAGCGACCAGCTGAAGCAGCTGGTCGAGCTCCACAAGGTGGCCGAACAGGCCATGAAGGGCCTCATAGTTCGGCTGTGGCCTAAGGAGGCCATGCCTGGGAGCTACTTCGGCTTGGTGCGGCGGTTGGTGGATGCGTGTCCATGGGTTGAAGTCATCAAGCACTCCGCCTGCATTGAAGGTGCCCGTCAGGCCCTTGCCCGCGCAAAGGTGCACTGGGGCAAGATGGATGCTCAGAAGCTTGTGACGGACGCGCCACCGCTGGGCAAGGAGTATCGCACGCCCGAGATGTATTATAAGAATGTCCTGAAGGGTGCCCGCATTATTGCGGGTGAGTGCTCCAAAGATGTAATATTTGAGTAGACTCGCATTTTGTTATCCCGTGCGCTGAAAACTTTGTTCATATGCGATAAGCAACGCTTGTTAATTTAAAATATTACCTTCTGTGCGGCTGTTTATCAAATCTGAGAGATGGCAAGTCGTCGGCTTCAGCCCCCATGCCACGAGTGCTGGGGTGTTCGGGATAAATTTGAGCACTCTTGTTCCCATTTTTGGGTCCATCTAGGGAGGCGCTCAACACAAAGAAGGAGGCAACCGGACTTATAATGCTTGAACACTCTCACTTAGCCATAGAATTCTATAATTTTAAATTTCGGCGAAGCCCCTAGTGTTCGGAAGGCCGAATTTGGGGTGCTATCCACGCCTGGGCCGGACAAAGCCGGCTCCTCGCTCTAAGCGACATAAATCTTTAGGGACTCGCAAGAAACCTCTCGAACAGCGACCGGCTCTCGCCTCATCATGACGGTCAGTTTTAGCTTTCTCCACTGAGGCGCTTGCCCAGCTCAACTGGGGCGCAATCGCAGTGGTTCTCCCAGTGCTACCTTAGCCGATACAATGGAACATAAGGTACCAAAACATGGGAGCCAGGCAAACCCAACTATTGACCCAAGACATGATTCGGAGCCGATGCATATAATGCTATAAGTTCGGGGTGCCGCACTTGTGAAAGTGTTCGGACTTATCACACCGTGACGCGGGAAACATAAGCCCCTGGTGTATTTAGCCGTACCAAAGTGTACAGATGCAACATGTCATAAATGAACATATGTACAAGAAAGAAATGCAATTGTAAGCAAAAAGGTGCTGCATTGTTTATTCGAGAAATACTGTTGTGAATGCAGAACGATACAAATGGTGTGATAAGCAAGGAATGGGACTATTAAACATGTCCCCCTCCAGGGGTAGGCTGCGGAATGGTGTATAAAACAGATTTAATGCTCGTAATGGAGACCACCTGGATATCCGTCGTAGCCTTTCTCCTTCCCTGGCTGTTGCATCGTGAGTTCGGCAGGTCTGCTGCCGGACAGGGCCTCTGATGAACGGAGTCCTGTGGGAAAAAATAAGAAAAAGAGAGAAAGAAAAAAAGAACGACACACTTGAGAGCCCCTGGTGTGGTTAAGCCGCATTCTGGGCCTATCGTGGTCGTGCCCCTCCCCCCATGCCCATGGTATCTCCAGAGCGTAATGATGTACGCGAAGGACCTGTCTTGAAATTTTGCCGGGGCTGGGGTTGGGGCCGCACTGCTACGCGTGCTCGGAACGTGCCAGGTGGTCTTGTTGTAGGTTACTCCGGGCGCGTTTAGCCGTGTCCGGTCGCTTATCGGCCGGACTCGAGAATTGCCTTAGGAGGCTGCACTGTACTTCTGCCGCGAGAGCCGCTGTATGTTCCTCCGTTCGGAGAGAGCATTCAGTGTTTCCGTTGACCGTGATGACTCATCGAGGGCCTGGCATCTTGAGCTTGAGGTATGCGTAGTGCGGCACCGCGTTGAACTTTGCAAACACGGTACGTCCGAGCAGAGCATGATAGCCGCTGCGGAACGGAACTATGTCGAAGATTAACTCCTTGCTTCAGAAGTTATCCGGGGATCCGAAGACCACTTCCAGTGTAACTGAGCCTGTACAATTGGCCTCTACACCTGGTATGACGCCTTTAAAGGTAGTCTTTGTAGGTTTAATCCTTGAGGGGTCTATGCCCATTTTGCACACTTTATCCTGATAAAGCAGGTTCAGGCTGCTGCCGCCGTCCATCAGGACTCTGGTGAGGTGAAATCCATCGATGATTGGGTCTAAAACCAATGCGGTGAATCCACCATGGCGGATGCTGGTGGGGTGGTCCCTTCGATCAAAAGTGATCGGCAGGAGGACCATGGATTGAACTTCGGGGCGACTGGCTCCATCGCGTATACATCCCTGAGTGCACGCTTCCGCTCCCTTTTGGGTATGTGGGTTGCGTATATCATGTTCACCGTCCGCACTTGTGGGGGGAAACCCTTCTGTCCTCTATTGTTCGGCGGTCGGGTCTCTTCCTCATCATCGCTATGCAGCCCCTTGTCGTTGTTTTCGGCAATTAACTTGCCTGCCTGCTTGAATACCCAACAGTCCCTGTTGGTGTGGTTAGCTGGCTTTTCGGGGGTGCCGTGTATCTGGCACGAGCGGTCGAGTATTCTATCCAAATTGGACGGACCCGGGGTAGTTCTTTTGAATGGCTTTTTCCGCTGACCGGGTTTAGAGCCTCTAAATCCGGCATTGACTGCCGTATCCTCGTTATTGTCGCCGTTAATGCAGCGTTTGTTTTTGTTGCGACGCGACCTGCCATTGCGGTCCTTGATATCCGGACTGCCAGAATTTTTGCTGAGGTTGTTGCTGCGTGCTAGCCAGCTGTCCTCACCCGCGCAGAAGCGGGTCATGAGTGATGTGAGGGCTGCCATGGATTTCGGCTTTTCCTGTCCCAGGTGCCGAGCAAGCCACTCGTCGTGGATGTTGTGTTTGAAGGCCGCGAGGGCCTCCGCATCCGGACAGTCGACGATTTGGTTTTTCTTGGTTAAGAACCGTGTCCAGAATTGTCTGGCCGATTCGTCTGGCTGCTGAATTATATGGCTTAGGTCGTCAGCGTCTGGTGGTCGCACATACGTGCCTTGGAAGTTATCGAGGAATGCGGCTTCCAGGTCTTCCCAACTCCCAATTGACTCTGCTGGCAAGCTGTTAAGCCAATGCCGGCTGGTCCTTTAAGTTTGAGTGGGAGGTATTTGATGGCGTGAAGATCATCGCCGCGGGCCATGTGGATGTGAAGGAGATAGTCTTCGATTCAAACCGCGGGGTCTGTTGTGCCATCGTAAGATTCAATATTCACGGGTTTAAACCCTTCGGAGATTTGATGATCCATTACTTCATCTGTGAAGCATAGCGGGTGTGCGGCGCCTCTGTATTGGGCGATATCACGACGAAGTTCAAGAGAGCTTTGTCTACTGTGTTCGGCCCGGCCGGACTTACTGTGTCCGGCGCGACGGTTGTCGTCACGTATCATGGGGCGCCCACGCGATCCATAGATTGATCTTGATTGTCTTGCCTTATCCTCCAATATATCTCGCAAGTCCAGAGCGTTCCCCTGTGGCCTTGTGCTTTTCGAGCGATGTCGGGGTACGGTTCTAGTGGAGGGCCTAGAGGCCTCTCTGTCGCGGCCATGGGGTGGTCGGTCAGCCGTATTGTCTGCTGGTGATGCAGGTTCATATGCCTCCTCCTCTAATCGGGGGAGCAACTTGCGTTTAGGGTAGCTTTTGGAGGGGCGTTCGAGCTCATGCTCTTAGGCCGCGAGGACTTCAGTCCATCTGTCGGCTAGCAGATCTTGATCAGCTCTAAGCTGCTGCTGCTTTTTCTTGAGGCTGTTTGCCATGGCCATAAGCCTGCGTTTAAAATGCTCTTGTTCGACGGGATCCTCAGGCACGATGAATTCGTCGTCGTCGAGGCTTGCCTCATCTCTGGAGGGAGGCATGTAATCCTCTACCTCTTCGTCTGCCATTCTCTCATGAGGGCTGGCGTCTCCGTCCTCCTGTGCTGAATCTTGCTGGAGGGGGTTGTCGTTGGCACTGTCTGGGGTGTTATTATCTCCGGTGCCGGATTCTCCATTCTTGCTGTGGCAGGATTTAGAGCAGCGCCGCTGACGCTGGCGCTTGGGCTGTTTCTTGGAGGGGTCATCCTCTGTTGTTCCTTCGCCATTCCCATCCTTTGGGATATCCACCATGTATATGTCATATGATGAGGCACTGGTTCTTGGCCGTCTCCGGCATTGTCGTCCATACCGTCGATATCTTCAGAGTCAAAGTCTAGCATGCCGGTTAGATCGTCGACAGTGGCTACTAAGTGGGTGGTGGGTGGGCTTTGAATTTCTTCGTCGTTCGCATCCCAACCGTCCTGACCGCAGTCTGGCCAGGGCTCTCCTGATAACGAGAGATACTTTAGCGAACTCAAGATGTCGCCGAAAGGTGAGTGTTGAAAGATGTCCGCAGCAGTGAACTCCATGATCGGCGCCCAATCAGATTCAATTGGAGGGGGCACGGGAGCTTCGGAGTCCGGCACCTCGGAGTCACGAGCTTCATGAGGGACAAGGTCAGTGTTCGGCTCTATCGTCGTAGAGGTTGCATCCCCCGAGGCGGTGTCTAGCCACCCGTCCTCGATCTGCGCAGCCGGCTCCGAATTGAAGATCGGAGCGTACTCGTGTGCGGCCTCCAGGGTACTGTCCGACTGCAAAGCTAAATCATGCCCGTCGTGACAGTTCGGCGCGCTCGGCTGTGGCTCGAATCCATCAAAGATCAAGTCCCCGCGGATGTCAGCCGTGAAGTTCAAACTTCCAAATCTGACCTGACGGCCAGGGGCGTAGCTTTCAATCTGCTCCAGATGGCCAAGCGAGTTGGCCCGCAGTGCAAAGCCGCCGAATACAAAAATCGGTCCGGGAAGGAAGGTCTCACCCTAGACTGCGTTGTTGTTGATGATCAAAGAAGCCATCGAGCCTATCGGTGACGACACAGAGGAACTCTCAATGAAAGCACCAATGTCGGTGTCAAAACCGGCGGATCTCGGGTAGGGGGTCCCGAACTGTGCGTCTAGGCGGATGGTAACAAGAGACAAGGGACACGATGTTTTACCCAGGTTCGGGCCCTCTTGATGGAGGTAAAACCCTATGTCCTGCTTGATTGATATTGATGATGTGGGTATTACAAGAGTAGATCTACCACGAGATCAAGGAGGCTAAACCCTAGAAGCTAGCCTATGGTATAATTGTTGTTCGTCCTATGGACTAAAGCCATCCGGTTTATATAGACACCGGAGAGGGCTAGGGTTACACAGAGTCGGTTACAATGGTAGGAGATCTACATATCCGTATTGCCAAGCTAGCCTTCCACGCCAAGGAAAGTCCCATCCGGACACGGGACGAAGTCTTCAATCTTGTATCTTCATAGTCTTGGAGTCTGGCCGATGATGACAGTTCGGCTATCCGGACACCCCCTAGTCCAGGACTCCCTCAAACATCATCTGTGGTCATCTGACCAAAGGGCAGGATGGCCGTGTGAGCGCTTTGGAAACGTCGAAGCTAGTCTGGGACTGGCTCTCCAAGGTCAATGAAGGCGTCTCAACACAGCATGATCAACGAATCAGTACTCTTCGCAACCTCTTCAACCGCTTCAAAAGACATGAAAATGAGAACGTCCAGCTCACATTTGATCGCCTCACCGATAGCACCAATGAGCTCCGTGCACTCGGTGCAACTGACATTACGAAGCATGAAATTGTGAAGACACTGCTGAGATCTCTTGACAGCTCATTTGACACCTTAGCCCTGATGATACAAGAACGCCCTGATTTCAAGAAACTCGATCCGTCTGACATACTCGAGAGGCTCAACACACATGAGTACCAGCTATCTGAGAAACGAGATATCTATGGCCCCAACTACGGCCGAACTCGTGCCTTGAAGGCAAAGGCTGCGGCTTCCTCATCTGGAGAAGAATCTGACTGCAATTCTGATGATCCTGAAGACATTGGAAAGGAGCTTGCTATGCTTGTGAAGAAGTTCCATAGATTCACTAGGAAGAAAAACTTCAGAAAGTCTTCACGATCCAGCTCAAGGGACGATGAAGCTTCCACCTATGACAACAAGAAAAGAACCTGTCACAAGTGCAAGAAACGTGGCCACTATATCTCTGAATGTCCATAGTGGGACAATGAGAAGAAGAAAAAGAAGAGCAAAGAATATGATTCTGATGACAAGAAGAAGAAGAAATCCTCAAAGTCTTCTTCCAAATCTTCCTCTAAGTATTCATCACACAAGAAGAGTTCATTAGGCAAGGCATGTGCTTTTGTTGGCAAGGAAATGGATTCAGAGGAGGAGTCCGCTTCTGAGGAGGAAGTGGTGGAGTCTGAGGAGGAGTCTGACTCTGGTGTCGCAAGTCTGGCTCTAGCTACAGCCTACGTCGCCAAGTCCATCTTCAACACTGAAGACAATGACTCCGTCACCAACACTAATGACGAGAACGACTCGGCTCACACCTACTGCTTCATGGCACATGGTGCCAAGGTAAACTCTCACGATGCTTACTTTCAAACATCAAGTGAAGATGACTCTGATGGTGAATCCAAACCCAGCTACAAAAACCTTGCTAAAATTGCAACCGAATAACAGAATGCCATGGAACATATTCAAAAACTATTAGACAAAAGCGATGACATGTTGGACGCGGAAATGACTAAGACTCAGTCCTTAATTGAAGACATAAAAAATCGTCATGTTAAGTACCAGGAACTTGAAGGTCGTCATGAAACCCTCTCAACATCTCATGAAAATCTTTCCTACGATTATCTTCAAAGGAAGCAGGAACTTGAGAAATTGAGATCGGATCATGAAGATCTTCAAATGGAGAATGAGTCACTTCTGTCACGCCTAATATGCGACCCTATCCAAAAGGAACTCGAAGGTCCCACCAAGGATAGACCCGCATATTGAAACGCTTTTGCAAGGTGGATATCATTACATAATAGATGGGGATACATACAAGAGGCAAACAGTGCCACACGAATACAACATCACAATACATAAGAGCATCATCCGACTACGGATGAAAACACAAACAGAAACTCAAACGACATCCACCCTGCTAGCCCAGGCTGCCGACCTGGAACCTATCCCCTGATCGAAGAAGAAGCAGAAGAAGAACTCAACGCAAGCAAGCATCGCTCTCGCGTCATGATCATCGCATAACCTGTACCTGCAACTGTTGTTGTAGTAATCTGTGAGCCACGAGGACTCAGCAATCCCATTACCATGGGTATCAAGACTAGCAAAGCTTAAAGGGAAAGGAAGGGGTAAAGTGGTGAGGCTGCATCAGCGATTAAGCATATATGATGGCTAATATACGCAAATAAGAGCGAGAAGAGAGCAAGCGGAACGGTCGTGAAGCTAGCAATGATCAAGAAGTGATCCTGAACTCCTACTTACGTCAAACATAACCCAGAAACCGTGTTCACTTCCCGGACTCCGCCGAAAAGAGACCATCACAGCTACACACACGGTTGATGCGTTTTAATTCGGATCTGGTGTCAAGTTATCTACAACCGGACATTAACAAATTCCCATCTGCCTATAACCGCAGGCACGGCTTTCGAAAGATTATACCTTGCAGGGGTGTCCCAACTTAGCCTATGACAAGCTCTCGCGATCAATGAAGGAATAGACCTTCTCCCAGGAAGACCCGATCAGAGTCGGAATCCCGGTTTACAAGACATTTCGACAATGGTAAAACAAGACCAGCAAAGCCACCCGGATGTGCCGACAAATCCCGATAGGAGCTGCACATATCTCGTTCTCAGGGCACACCAGATTGTCCAAACTTCCGGTAGGCCAGCCCAGAGTTGCCCCTGGTGGCCACCGGCGGTTGACAGGTTGGACCAACACTCACGACGAGCACTGGCCCGGGGGGGGGGATAAAATAAAGATGACCCTCGAGAGCGCGACTCCCAAGGGAAAAAGGGCTAGGTGAGGCAAATGTAAAACCAAGGTTGGGCCTTGCTGGAGGAGTTTTATTCAAAGCGAACTGTCAAGGGGGTCCCATAAATCACCCGACCGCGTAAGGAACGCAAAATCCGGGAACATAACACCGGTATGACAGAAACTAGGGCGGCAAGAGTGGAACAAAACACCAGGCAAAAGGCCGAGTCTTCCACCCTTACCAAGTATATAGATGCATTAATAATATAAGAGATATTGTGATATCCCAGCATAATCCTGTCCACCATGGAGAAATCTTCAACTTCACCTGCAACTAGCAACGCTATAAGAGGGGCTGAGCAAAGCGGTAACATAGCCAAACAATGGTTTGCATATGAAGGGTGTCAAAGGTTAGAGGTTCATGGCAATATAGGATGGCTTGATAAACAGGTAATAGGTAGCGCAGCATAGCAATAGAACGAAGCAACTAGCATAGCAATGATAGTAGTGAGATCCAAGGTAGCGGCCATCTTGCCTGAAATCCCGCAAGGAAGAAGAATGAGTCCATGAAGAAGACGAACGAATGAAGCCGAACCAAGCGTAGACGAACGAATCCTCACGATCGCAACGAAACAGGAACTATTGAAAAGAAGCAACAACATAGTAAACACACCACACATGAACAAGGCATGATGCACAACAAACATGATGCATGACAAGACTACATGAAGCTACTCATGGCAAGAGATAATGCAAACAAGAGCAACACATCAAGGCAAGTTTAAATGAGGCCGGGAACAACATATAACAATTCCGGTAAGTCCTCATATGCATATTTCGAAATTGGTCCAGATCTGAATAAACCTTATGTTCAAGTAGTTAAACATCAAGTTAAGATGCAACAAGATGATCTACACGAGATTCTAGTCAAGTTACATATGAAGTTCATTAGATTTGGAGCTACGGCCTAGAAGATATGAGCAAAACAAGATAAACATGGCATAGATGCAAAATGCACTCAAACATCAAGCAAACACCTCAAAACAAGGATGCAACATGATAATATGAAGCTACCTGCAAAATCAAGCAAGTTTCATATAGAGCACACTCAAAACGGAGCAACGGTTCATCACATACACATGAAACAAGTTTAAAGGACAACCTGTCCAAAACAGCAACTAGGCATATTGCAAGCACCAAAACAATATGCTACAGGACCTCAACAAGAAAACAAAAGGCATGGGCATGATGTATAGGTAAAGCACAACAAAACATGAACATTGAACTATCTCCAGAAATCACTAGAACATGCTCAAACACACATGGTAAGATTGCAAGTTATAACAATTTCAGACTTTGCAGAAAATAACATCACGATGCAATGTTTAGAGCTATCAAACAACATATTACAGGAACTTATCATGGCAAACAAAGGCATGGCATGAATCTACTAATTGCATAGATCAAAAGTCCCTTACTGACCATAAGCCAAAAAGGATCAGAAAATATGATGGCACCCACGTAAACATGGCAAGTTATATTACAGATTCAAACATGGCAGAAACAGAATTATGAAGGCATGTAGATGAGCTTGTGCAACTCACTACAGAGCAAAACATGGCATGGAAAGGCAACCTACAATAATAAGGCATGTTTGTGAAGCTAAGTATGGCAATAGCAAGTCCATAGGGTGCATGGAACACTAGCAACAATCATGGTAACAACTGAACTTGATGTTAACAGGCTGACAGCAATATTATGAAGCAACTTTGGAGCAAGATATGAACAATCTACAGCAAGCTATAAATGCAACCAGGGGCATGTATGGTTAGAGGATGACATGTAGATCAAAACATATTTAGAGCACATCTCCAGATTATGCATAGAATGATTAGTAGCAACATGTTTATATAGCATCACGAAATAACAGATTCAGCCTAGAAAAACAGCAACATCATGTACCCTACTTAACAAGCTCGATTCACTCACCACAAGTCATTGCATGACAAGATAAGCATAGCATCATCAAGAAGACATGTTTGTGAAACAAACCAAGTCAAGAACAAGTCTATAGTATGCAAGGATCAACTACAACAAGCTTGGCCAAATTGAATAACACGTAAACAATCTGCCAGGAAACATTTTGAAGCAAAAGTAGAGCACTCAAATGACATGCTAGACTAATCCATAATTGCAACCAAGGGCATGAATGGATAGACAATAACCTATTGTTCAAAACATCCTTACTAAAGTATCTCAAAATATGCATGGATCTCTCTGTAGCATCCAATTTACATGGCACCAAAATAACAGCAGAACAGGGACTAAAACAGCAATATCACGATGCCTAGTTTGCATGCTTGTGCTAGTCACCACATTGATCACAAAAATACATGGTAAGCACCTCTGTAAAGAATACATGGCATAGTTCAAAACACATGTAGACATCAACCTCATAGGATGCACACATCAATCATGGCAAAAATGACAAATGAGCTCGTTCTGATAACAGACAGCAGAAAACATCATGAAGCACTCTTACAATGATGATTCGGGCATCTAGATGACCTAAAATGAATATGATGCAATGGAATGAAATGATGTACTCGTCGAGGCGAACAATTTGACATATTACACACACGAAACGGAGCTACGGATGCGGAGATACAATAGGTCAAACATGGCATGATTATGACAAAATTTAGGGACTTGGACGATTTCGGGGGTCAACCTCATATGGATCCAGATCCGCACGGACTTCGAGGACGCCGGAGTTCTCGCCGGAGATGGACGTGGTGGTGGCCGGAGTGGTCGGGGACGAGGTTCTCCGGGCCGGATCGGACCGGATCCGGCCGGATCCGCCGCGGCGGCGGCGAAGGGCGGCGCGGCGGCGGCGAAGGGCGGC
>NC_041385.1:11562767-11566989 GCF_002162155.2 Triticum dicoccoides
GCCACGTGGCGGCCTCCGATTGGGCGGGGCGCGGCGGCGGACGCGTCCGGCCGGGGCGGACATGTCCGGCGCGGCGCGGAGGGGAAAAATCTAGGGTTTCGGGGGTTTGGACTGCGGAATTTCGGGGGAGGGGCTATTTATAGATTTCTGGGAGCTAGGAGAGTCCAAATGAGGAGCGGTTTTCGGCCACGCGATCGTGATCGAACGACCGAGAGCATGGAGGGGAGTTAGATGGGTTTTGGGCCACTTTGGAGGGGGTGTTGGGCTGCAAAGAGAGAGGGGCTTTACGGTTACCCGGTTAACCGTTGGAGTATCAAACGACCTCCAAATGGCACGAAACTTGACAGGCGGTCTACCGGTGCTATACCAAGGCCGCTTGGCAAGACTCAGTCCATTTCGAGAACGTTTAACACCCACTCACAACGAGAGACAAAAGGGGAACGCCGGAGGGCATAGAAGCGCCGGATTGCAAAACGGACAACGGGGAAAAGGCTCGGATGCATGAGACAAACACGTATGCAAAATGAAATGCACATGATGACATGTTAAAATGCAACACGCAAGCAAATGACATGGCAACAACAGCGAATAACAGGCAGACACCTGGCGCATCGGATCCGGGGCGTTACAACTTCGCGCTCAACAGATCAGTCCCGCTCAGGAAGGATTTGAACCACCATGTTTAAAATGCATTGAGCATGATAACGTTGTTTCTGTTGCTGGATGTTCTACTGCTACTCCTGTTGCAATATCTTCAACTGCTGATGTGGTAACTAACCCCTCTGTTGAGGATACCACTACTATTGCTGATGAGAATGCCAGGTTGAAGACACTGCTTGAGATAGGGATGTACAAAAGCCTCAAAGGGCATCAGACATTATGTGATGTCCTCAAAAAGAAGATTCTGAACCGAAACCCTAGAAAAGAGGGTGTAGGGTTCAAGAGAAAAATGAATGTTGATGGGTCATACTGGAAACCTGAGCAGTACCCCGAAACCACCTGAGTTGCTGCAAAGGTACCTCCACCCCCTACTAAAGGCGTCATACGTTCCAATAGCTTCATACAGACCAAGGACTTATCTGAGTCACCCTAATGTCAATGTTTTGCAGGAAAATCATACTCAGACCCATGAATATGAGCATGTTTCATTAACCGCTATGTTCATAGAACCAAGAACTTTTTGTCTTACTCACATGAGTATTATTCACCCCCTGCAAGGCTATTTACTAGGGCTCAGAAGCCAAAATTCTCAGATGCTGCACTTAGACTCATTGCTTCTAAGCCACCCCTGAAGATGTGGGTGGTTAAGATAACTTAACTCTCTTTTGCAGGGAAGGTCTCCAGCCGGAAATCAAAAGCATCCGAAGCTAATGCTGGAGACCTTAAAAATCTTGTTGGGCACAAGATAAAATGCCCAAATGGTCTTACTATGTATTTCACTCTAGATTTTCTTGATACTCATCCTGTCTATCCTAACCAAGACCTAAATTTCCATGTTCCAGTTGTTCGTCAAATGTTTCTGCTTCACAACTCGCTTGGTGAAGCCTATTCCACAAACTGCACTGTAGGCTATGACACCTCATGCTTCAGAATGGATTATGGACAGTGGATGCACTAATCACATGACTGGCGATCGAAGTCTTCTGATGGATTCAACGCCGCGTCCATCAGACAAGAGCCACATCACATTTGCTGACACTAGTAAAAGCAAGGTATTGGGTCTAGCTAGAGTTGCAATATCAAGGGATCAACACATGGATAAAGTGATGCTTGTTGAATCCCCTGGTTTCAACTTAATGTCTGTCTCAATGCTTTGTGACTTAAACATGATTGTGCTATTTGAAAAATATCGCTACCTTGTACTGATGGAATCTAACAAGTCTCTAGTCTTTGATGGATATCGAAAAGATGATCTGTATATGGTAGATTTCTTAGCAGGTCCACAGATGGCCGTATGTCTTCTAGCAAAAGCTTCAGAATGCTGGCTTTGGCATCAAAGGCTAGGGCATGCTGGCATGAGGAACTTGCACACTCTCGCGAAGAAGAAGCATGTTGTGGGCATTGAAGACGTCAAGTTCAAGAAGGATCATTTGTGTGGCGCCTGCGAAGCCGGAAAGATGACAAGAGCCAAGCATCCCTCGAAGACAATCATGACCACGTCTCAACCCTTCGAGCTGCTGCACATGGACTTATTTGGCCCTACTCACTATTCCACTCTCAATGCTACTGCTTGCCTCTATGGCTTCGTCATTGTTGATGATTACTCTCGATACACTTGGGTGCATATAATCCTCTACAAGACTGAAGTGCAGGATGTCTTCAGAAGCTTTGCCAGCCGTGCCATGACGAACTACGATGTCAAGATCAAGCACATCAGAAGCGACAACGGCACTGAGTTCAAGAACACCGGCCTCGATCTCTACCTGGATACCATGGGTATCACTCATGAGTTCTCTGCTCCTTACACACCTGAGCAGAATGGCATCGCCGAGCGCAAGAACAGAACTCTTATTGAGATGGCCCGAATGATGCTTGATGAATACAAGACTCCACGGAAGTTCTGGCCTGAAGCCATTGATACTGCTTGCCACACCATCAACCGCGTTTATCTTCACAAGCTTCTGAAGAAAACATCCTATGAGCTCCTAACTGGTAAGAAACCCAATGTAAGCTACTTCAGAGTATTTGGTGCTAGGTGCTGGATAAAGGATCCTCATCACACTTCAAAATTTGCACCGAAAGCACATGAAGGTTTTATGCTTGGTTACGGAAAGGATTCACACTCCTACAGAGTATTCAACCTCCTTCACTATAAAATGGTTGAAACTGTGGATGTGCGGTCGATGAGACTAACGGCTCGCAAAGAGAGCACCTGCCAAATGTGCTAGATGAGTTATCCCCTAGCGAGTCAATCAAGCAAATGGGAACTGGCGAAATCATACCCTCTGAGAATCAGGCTGAAGAAGAACTGATCGTTTCTGCTTCCACTCAACCTGAAGATAATCCTTCAAATGATGACATTGATCAGAATGAACAAAATCTTCGTCCTGCTCATCCTCGTGTTGCAAATGAAGTACAAATTGAGAAGATGATCGATAGCCTCAATGCACCTGGTCCACTCACTCGTTCAAAAGCCACACAAAGAGCAACATAACTCACGAATTTCTGTGGACATTTTGCATTCGTCTCTATCTCAGAACCCAAGAAGGTCACCGAAGCCTTTATGGAACCTGAATGGATTCAAGCAATGCAAGAAGAGCTTCAAAAGTTTGAGTTGAACAATGTGTGGGAACTGGTCAAGCGTCCTGATCCTCGGAAGCACAATATCATTGGCTCCAAATAGATATATCGCAACAAGCAAGATGAACATGGTCAAGTGGTCAGAAACAAAGCTCGTCTAGTTGCTCAAGGCTACTCTCAAGTGGAAGGATTAACTTTGATGAAACTTTTGCCCCTGTGGCAAGGCTTGAAGCCATTTGCATACTGCTTGCCTATGCAAATCATCACAACATTCTCCTATATCAAATGGATGTGAAGAGTGCTTTTCTCAATGGAAAGATAGAAGAAGAAGTATATGTTGCACAACCTCCTGGCTTTGAAGATCCAAAACATCCTGATATGGTGTACAAGCTCAACAAGACACTGTATGGCCTCAAACAAGCCCCTCGCGCTTGGTATGATACGCTCAAGGACTTCCTGAAGAGCAAAGGCTTCAAACCTGTTCACTGGATCCTACTCTCTTCACGAAGACATATGACGATGAACTGTTTGTGAGCCAAATATATGTGAATGACATTATCTTCGGCTGCACCAACAAGAAATACAGTGATGAGTTTGGCCATATGATGCAAGAGCAATATCAAATGTCCATGATGGGTGAACTGAAGTTCTTTCTGGGTCTCCAAATCCATCAGCAACGCAACCACATCTTCATCTCTTAAGAAAAAGTCATCTGGGTCCCGACGACAATGGTAAAGAATTCGACCAAAAGATACCGCTCCATGATTGTCGGTTGTTTCTACCGAACGATTCGAGGTGGATTCGAGGTAGTGGAGTTAATTCGGTTTCTTAACAGCCATGGGTGTGCGTCAACGTGCAGTCAGTGCATGCGTGCCTGCGCTTGACATGGAGGTGGAGGAGAAAGATGTATATGTGCGTATGTATGAGCGTTTGCATCTGTATTGTATTAAAAAAAATGGATTACAATCTTGGCCAGCATCCT
>NC_041385.1:11567537-11568872 GCF_002162155.2 Triticum dicoccoides
CCAATGCATTCTTACGGCCCATTTCAGCCCATCAAGCAAGATAGGGGCCAACCGGTGCTCTCGTTGGACGACGCCGCCCG
This sequence comes from Triticum dicoccoides, assembly GCF_002162155.2. Lineage (NCBI taxonomy): Eukaryota > Viridiplantae > Streptophyta > Magnoliopsida > Poales > Poaceae > Triticum > Triticum dicoccoides. The sequence goes on from NC_041385.1 coordinate 11,567,618, forward strand.
CTTACCTTTAGCGATTAGTGATACTCAAAAAAAAAAAACCTTTAGCGATTAGTGCCCTAGAAAAATGTTTAGCGATTAGTACCATACCGGTAAATTAGGAACCAAGCCCTCAGCTACTGGATTCACTGCTTTTGCCTCGCGCCCCACGGTAGATACACGGCCGTCAGCTGAGAAAAAAAAAGGCCATATCAGCGAGATTGCCTCTCGGTTGTACGCCCGTGGCTGCATCAATGCAAAACGCGTCCAAATTTATTTAGAAAACATTCTATAACTACAATAGCACAATGCTTTTTTTGGCATAACATTTGTTAGATTTTTTTTTGAATCAGCTCTCGTTCTGATTCATAAAAAATATTCATGTATTCTAGCACTATAAAAAAGTATTCATAGCTTGTAAAAACATGTGCATGTGGTTATGAAGATTTGTATGCATCACCGTGGAGCGTGCTATGCTAGAAAATAGCATAATCTTTTTTAACAATTTTATTTGAGCATTTCAAACATGGCATTTTTTTGGCTATAGTTTCTAAGAAAATATTCTTGTAGCCCATGAAATTTGTTTTGACCCCGCATAAAATGTTCACTCACCTCTCAATAATTGTTTCAAAAAATCTAGAAAAAAATATTCATGTGCCGAAGAAAAGTCATTTTGTAATTAAAAAAACAATCAAGTTTCATTGTTCGTTCACATTTTTTTATCTATGTATATCGTGAAAATATTTCCTCCTAAGAATTATATATTTTCGAAGCAAAAAGTGAATACGTCACAAATACAATGGTTGATGAAATTTTTTGCTGGCTTCAAATCAGCCGTATATACATCTGATAAGGGCAAAAATAGACTCCCTCCGTTCACAAATATAAGATGTTCTAACTTTTTTTCTGAATTAGATGTCTATATGCATCTAATTCAAGAAACATATACTCATGTTTGTTCACTCATTTCAGCCCGTATGTTATTGAAATGTCCAAAACATCTTACATTTGTGAACGGAGGGAATACGTCAGAACACCAAAAATTTTTTGGTGAGAATTGTTTGGTAAACTTGATTCTCAAATAAACATGACACTTTTATTGTCAACTTAATGCCTTATTGTCTTATCTTTTGCTGTTCCAACCTAGTGCTTTATGATGCTCGAATTTTGGGAGAAACATGTGCATGTAATGCCCAATTTATTTTTACAAACCGTTTCTTTCTTGACATGACAACATCATGGTTATGCTCAATTTTTTAGTTAAACTTGATATAGTCAT
>NC_041385.1:11569104-11645857 GCF_002162155.2 Triticum dicoccoides
TAATTTGCACTGTTTACACCAATGAAAGACTTCTTTGACAATGAATGTTTTATGCCTCAATGAGTGCTCATCATTTTGGAAGTGTTCAAGTGTACCCTCTTCTTCCTCCCCCCACCCCGAGATTTTTTGCTATAACTATTGAACTGCAAGAAATGACGTGTTAAATTGGATCTCGCGGCCAACCAGTGGCGGAGACAGGGGGACCAGCAGCGGCCCTGGCCCCCCTAACAACAGTGAGTTATGCCTAATATGCATGTATACAGATGATTTTGGGCTGCTAAACTAGTGTAATCTAGTGGGCTGGCCCTCCTTAACAAGGATTAACAACACTCTGGCCCTCCTCACTCATTTTTTCTAGCTCCACCACTGCGGCGAACTGAGCCTACTTCAGATGGTTAGGTTCTTTGTGGTGGAACCAACCCATCGAAAAGTTGGTGCTCGTATTTTTTGAATTTATTTTAGACTTTCCGATGATGTATTCAGTGGGAGGAGACACTCATATCGACTACGGAGACACCTGTGGTGACTTCGTCAAACTCAAAATAATGTGCCGACTCACTCTCCTGGAGATGCTCATAGAAATAGGATGTGCGTACAGGCATTCATAGAAATGAGTGTATGTGCGTATATCTACTACCCCAATAAAAGCACGAGAGGGCGGATAACCAATTCATCTCCACCGCACGGAGGGTTAAATCCTACGTTCCAGATAGCCCTGATGTTTAGTACTAACTGTCGGGGATATACCCCGTGGTATGACCCGGACGGAGTCGTAACCCGTCCTGGACTTGGTAAACCGGTGAGTGGTAAACCGGCAAGTGTTAAGACAGATGGCTAAGACAGACGGTAAACCGGTGAGTGGTAAACCGGCAAGTGTTAAGACAGATGGCTAAGACAGACGGTAAACCGGTGAGTGGTAAACCGGCAAGTGTTAAGACAGATGGCTAAGACAGACGGTAAACCGGCGAGTGTTAAACCGACAGAGTTAAGACAGATGGTGGCACCGGCAGGTATTCAGACAATGTTAAACCGGCAGACAATGTTAAACCGACAGACAATGTTAAACCGACAGACGTTAAGAATCCCAGGAAAGGAAGTCAAAATAGTTTAAGTCTTAGTCCAAGATGGACTCTACATGTAACCCGCCCCTTTAACTTATATAAGGAGGGGCAGGGCTCCCCAAAGAGGGACAAGCAAGAAACAATATTTAGGGCTAGACACAACTAGAGGAGAGTCGGTTTACGGCGACTCCCTCGGGATGATAATGAGATCTAGCCTCAAACAACATGTAGGGCTATTACCGGATGATGTTTCCCGGGGCCGAAGCTGTGTAAACCTTTGTCTTGTGTTGCGTCTCTCGATTTCGCTCAACCCCTCTCAAGCTACCACATAGATGTGTTGGCCTCGCGACTAAGTCCTCACACTAAGGACATCTGACGTGTTAATTCCACGACAGTTGGCGCCCACCGTGGGGCTAGCGCACGATGGTGTCGAGTTCTTGGAGGGATCTCTCTGAAGGTTTGTGTTTTTGACGGCAAACAGTCAGATCGAAGGCCAGTACAATTTTGGCTTCAAAAAAAATTAGGGTTTGGCGGTTTGTGTGTTAATCGGTGTGATACGCATCGTCGAAAAAAAAATCCTGAACCGTGACACACCGGGTCAAAGATCAGTATGTATCAACATATACTACTGCCAGAAAGCTGATCCGCTATAGCAACAAGGGAGGAAATCAATCACGACCTGGAGACGAACACAACGACGACCCGGATTCAGCTGCCCTTGCTTCTCGCCACTGTGGTTTGACCGGTCTGCTTCCACCGTCGCTCACCGCAGCAACTGGAGATGGTCTGGCCGCCTCGATGCCCTTTTGGCCGCGACTGCCTCGAGCCGCCGGTCGCTGAGACACCTCTCCTCCTTCGAGCCGCCCAGCGCTGCAGCCATCTCCGCACACATGCCGCCGTGGGCTCTCACCTCGTCGTGGGCATTCACATCAGTAGCCGGGCGAGCCTTCAAGTCACCGGCGTTGTGGCCTTGTCTGGCCTCCCGAGTCGCCGTGGACGGCGTTCCTCTGAGCCGCCGCAATCGAGAGCCGCTACCTCTTGAGCACTGCGCTGGATTTCCCCGAAGAGGAGAGGATGATGCAGTAAAGTAGCGTAAGTATTTCCCTCAGTTTTTGAGAACCAAGGTATCAATCCAGTAGGAGATCACACACAAGTCCCTCGTACCTACACAAAACGATAGCAACTCGCAACCAACGCTTAGGGGTTGTCAATCCCTTCACGGTCACTTACGAGAGTGAGATCTGATAGAGATAATATTTTTGGTATTTTTGATAGATAGATGCAAAGTAAAAAGTAAAAGGCAAAATAAAATAAAGCAAGTAAATAAAGTGATATAGATTGATATGTTGAGAATAGACCCGGGTGAAAGAACATGCGATGCCACCATGTTTGGTTTTGGTAATTGATGACAATCTCTATGGACTAATGGTTGTCTTGAGTTGTATTTGAAAGATTTGTCCATAGGCTTTTCTTGAAGTCCATGTGTTGGTTTCAAGGAGTTTTTGAGTTGACCAAGGTGCTATTAAGGAATTAGCCAAAGATTGGTCATGCGAGTGTTGAGCTTATTGCAAGCATGTCTTGAAGAAGAAGGTTGTGTGATCATTCATGTTTACCTTCAAGACATCATCCAAATGAAGAGAGTTGCAAAGATTCAAGGTTGATCAAGACTAAGTCAAGAGTGAATCAAGTTGATCAACTCACAAAGCATAGAAGATGTACCGAGAGGGATCAAGTGATCCCATGGTATGGTAAGCATTGTCCATTACACTTTATGTACTAACCCATGGTCTATGTGAGAGTTGTATGTGGGGTTAGGTACGTATCCATGGGCTTGCGTCAAGAGGAAGATATCATACAACCCATGGAAAGGATGACATCAAGTGGTGATCGTCATCAAGATTGCCGTGTGCAAGTTCAAGTGGAGCATCACGAAGAGATCAAGTGCTTGAATATTTCCATCCATTGTGGTGTCAATGGACTTGTGAAGATGTGCCGAAGAGTGGCTCACCCATAGTGAACTATGGGGGAGCAATCATCTAGTCTTCATCGAGCCAACGCAATCAAGAAAAGTGGTCCAACTTGAGGGAGTCAAGATCGTCTTCATCTAGCTCAAGTGGACCATGTGCAAGGCAAAGGTTTTCCCTTGATAGTTTTTCTATTTTACCGGTCTTGTGGTGGTAGTTGGGAGACCGAGTTATAGGATCGTTTGTCGTACTATCAAGGGGGGCTCTCAAGTTGGTAGCTTAATCGTATCGTTAGTAGAGAGCTCAAACCATTGCATCCTTGCATCATGTTTCTTGGTTCTTTTTTGGTTATCTTTGTGAGTCTTAGAGCTTATGGTCATCTTGATGACAAGCTTGAGTTCATCGAAAACGGAGTTCGCATGCGTCTTCTATGATGTTTTCGGTGTTGGAGGTTTTACCGGTCTTATCCAATGAAGGGTTCTCACCATTTTCTTATGGGACTTTTCTCATTTGCTTATTCTTGATATTTCTATCAATATTGTGTTAGACCATGTCGTTAGCTTTCCAACAAACTTGGTTTCATTGAATTCGGAGTCCGTTTACAAAAGTTGTGGCTGTTTTGGTAAAGGCTGCAGCGGTACTACCGCGACTAGAGCGAATGTAATTTTTTACTACCGCTCCAGAGCGGTACTACCGCTGCTCCTGAGCGGTAGTACCGCTCCAGAGCAGTACTACCGTGGCTCCTAAGCGGTAGTACCGCCCCGGACCAAAATCTCGTGTTTTCTCTCTCGTTTGGGCTGTTTTGGCCGTGCTAAGCGGTAGTACTGCTCCTCCAAGCGGTAGTACCGCTTGTGCACGACCTGAGCACATAACAGTTGGATTCGGGAGGTCCTATAAAAGGGGGTCTTCTTCCCCAATGAACCTAATCCTTTGAGCTCGTGTTCTTCCCCCATTGTTGACCTTGTTCGAGCTTGCTAACTCTCAATCCCTCCATGGATTCTTGCTAGTTCTTGAGGGAAAAGAGCGAGGAGATCTAGATCCATGTTTCCACCAGTCACTTTCTCCTCTAAGTGAGGGTAACCCCTTGGATCTAGATCTTGGAGTTCTTCGTGTTCTTCTTTCGTTCTTCCTCTCATTTTCCTCCCTAGCATTAATTGCTTTGGTGGGATTTGGGAGAGAAGGACTTGGGCACTTCGTGTGCCCTTGCCATTGCATTTGGTGCATCGGTTTGAGTTCTTCATGGTGATACGTGGAAGTGAAGTTTGAGAAGCTTATTACTCTTGGGTGTTTGGGCACCCTAGAGCTTGTTCCTCTTGGGTGCCTTGGTGCCCTAGACGGTTGGTGGTGTTCGGAGCTCAATCATTGTGGTGTAAAGCTCCGGGCAAGCGTCGGGGTCTCCAATTAGGTTGTGGAGATCGCCCCGAGCAATTTGACGGGTACCGGTGACCGCCCCCAAGGGTTGCCAAAGTGTACAGGTTCGGTTACTGCCCCCAAGGGTCGCCATTTGTACGGGTTCGGTGACCCCCCTCAAGGGTCCCTTAGTGGAATCATGGCATCTTGCATTGTGCGAGGGCGTGAGGATATTACGGTGGCCCTAGTGGCTTCTTGGGGAGCATTGTGCCTCCACACCGCTCCAAACGGAGATTAGCATCCGCAAGGGTGTGAACTTCGGGATACATCGTCGTCTCCGCGTGCCTCGGTTATCTCTTACCCGAGCCCCTTTACTTATGCACTTTACTTTGTGATAGCCATATTGTTCTTTGTCATATATCTTGCTATCACATAGTTGCTTATCTTGCTTAGCATAAGTTGTTGGTGCACATAGGTGAGCCTAGTTGTTGTAGGTTTTGTGCTTGACAAATTAACTGCTAGGTTTATTCCGCATTTGTTCAAGCCTAAACCGTATTTATTTTAAAGCGCCTATTCACCCCCCCTCTAGGCGACATCCTCGATCTTTCAATTGGTATCAGAGCCTCGTCTCTCTTTATTAGGCTTTACCGCCTAGAGAGTAAAGATGTCGACTAGAGGATTAGGATTCTCTGACACTCTTAGTTTCGATGGCTCAAATTTTGATGTTTGGGTAATTCGCATGCTTAATCTCTTTAGGGTCATGGACCCAAATATAGAGCAAATTGTAGATATGGGTTTTTCTCCTCCAAAGCATCCCCAAAGATTTGAAGGAAATATGCCCTAGAGGCAATAATAAAGTTATTATTTATTTCCTTATATCATGATAAATGTTTATTATTCATGCTAGAGTTGTATTAACCGGAAACATAATACATGTGTGAATACATAGACAAACATAGTGTCACTAGTATGCCTCTACTTGACTAGCTCGTTTATCAAATATGGTTATGTTTCCTAGCCATGGACAAAAGAGTTGTCATTTGATTAATGGGATCACATCATTAGGATAATGATGTGATTGACATGACCCATTCCGTTAGCCTAGCACTTGATTGTTTAGTATGTTGCTATTGCTTTCTTCATGACTTATACATGTTCCTGTAACTATGAGATCATGCAACTCCCGTTTACCGAAGGAACACTTTGGGTGCTACCAAACGTCACAACGTAACTGGGTGATTATAAAGGAGTACTACAGGTGTCTCCGAAGGTACATGTTGAGTTGGCGTATTTCGACATTAGGTTTTGTCACTCCGATTGTCGGAGAGGTATCTCTGGGCCCTCTCGGTAATGCACATCTTTATAAGCCTTGCAAGCAATGTGACCAAATGAGTTGGTTACGGAATGATGCATTACGGAACGAGTAAAGAAACTTGCCGGTAACGAGATTGAACTAGGTATTGGATACCGACGATCAAATCTCGGGCAAGTAACATACCGATGACAAAGGGAACAACGTATGTTGTTATGCGGTTTGACCGATAAAGATCTCCGTAGAATATGTAGGAACCAATATGGGCATCCAGGTTCCGCTATTAGTTATTGACCGAGAATAGTTCTAGGTCATGTCTACATAGTTCTCGAACCCGTAGGGTCCACACGCTTAACGTTACGATGGCAGTTTTATTATGAGTTTATAAGTTTTGATGTACCGAAGTTTGTTTGGAGCCCCGGATGTGATCACGGACGTAACAAGGAGTCTCGAAATGGTCGAGACATAAAAATCGATATATTGGAAGCCTATATTTGGACATCGGAATCGTTCCGGGTGAAATCGGCATTTTACCGGAGTACCGGGAGGTTACCGGAACCCCCCGGGGGGTTATTGGGCCTACATGGGCCTCGAGGGAGAAGAGGGAAGGAGGCAGGAGGGGGCCTCACACCCCTCCCCTTCCTAGTCCGAATAGGACAAGGGAAGGGGGCGGCGCCGCCCCTTTCCTTCCCCTCTTCCTCCTCTTTCCCCCCTTCTCCTATTCCAACTAGGAAAGAAGGGAGTCCTACTCCCGGTGGGAGTAGGACTCCCCCCTTGGCGCACCCTCCTTGGCCGGCCGCCTCCTCCCCCCTGGCTCCTTTATATACGGGGGCGGGGGGCACCCCACAATAACACAAGTTGATCTACGAATTGTTCCTTAGCCGTGTGCGGTGCCCCCCTCCACCATATTCCACCTCGGTCATATCGTCGCGGAGTTTAGGCGAAGCCCTGCGCCGGTAGAGCATCATCATCGTCACCATGCCGTCATGCTGACAGAACTCATCCCCGAAGCTTTGCTGGATCGGAGCCCGGGGATCGTCATCGAGCTAAACGTGTGCTGAACTCGGAGGTGCCGTACGTTCGATACTTGGATCGGTCGGATCGTGAAGACGTACGACTACATCAACCGCGTTGTCATAACGCTTCCGCTTACGGTCTACGAGGGTACGTGGACAACACTCTCTCCTCTCGTTGCTATGCCATCACCATGATCTTGCGTGTACGTAGGATTTTTTTGAAATTACTACGTTCCCCAACAGTGGCATCCGAGCTAGGTTTTATGCATTGATGTTATATGCACGAGTAGAACACAAGTGAGTTGTGGGCGATACAAGTCATACTGCTTACCAGCATGTCATACTTTGGTTCGGCGGTATTGTGAGATGAAGCGGCCCGGACCGACATTACGCGTACGCTTACGCGAGACTAGTTTCACCGTTACGAGCACTTGTGCTTAAAGGTGGCTGGCGGGTGTCTGTCTCTCTCACTTTAGCTGAATCGAGTGTGGCTACGCCCGGTCCTTGCGAAGGTTAAAACAGCACTAACTTGACGAACTATCATTGTGGTTTTGATGCGTAGGTAAGAACGGTTCTTGCTCAGCCCGTAGCAGCCACGTAAAACTTGCAACAACAAAGTAGAGGACGTCTAACTTGTTTTTGTAGGGCATGTTGTGATGTGATATGGTCAAGACGTGATGAGATATAAGTTTTTGTATGAGATGGTCATGTTTTGTTGAAGTTATCGGCAACTGGTAGAAGCCCTATGGTTGTCTCTTTGTTGCATAAGATGCAAGTGCCAAATAATTGCTTTACTTTATCGCTATGTGATAGCAATAATTGCAACTTTGCAAGAGCAATAGTTGGCGAGACGACCATGTGACGACAATCGCGTACGCTTACGCTTACGCTTACGCGAGACTGGTTTTACCGCCGTGCTTTGCACACAGGTGACTAGCAGGTGTCTGTTTCTCCAACTTTAGTTGAACCGAGTGTGGCTACGCCCGGTCCTTGCGAAGGTTAAAACAGCACCAACTTGACAAACTATCGTTGTGGTTTTTGATGCGTAGGTAAGAACGGTTCTTGCTAAAGCCTGTAGCAGCCACGTAAAACTTGCAACAACAAAGTAGAGGACGTCTAACTTGTTTTGCAGGGCATGTTGTGATGTGATATGGTCAAGACGTGATGAGATATAAGTTGTTGTATGAGATGATCATGTTTTGTTGAAGTTATCGACAACTGGCAGAAGCTCTATGGTTGTCTCTTTGTTGCATAAGATGCAAGTGCCAAATAATTGCTTTACTTTATCGCTATGTGATAGCAATAATTGCAACTTTGCAAGAGCAATAGTTGGCGAGACGACCATGTGACGACACATTGATATAGATCAAGATGATGAAGATCATGGTGTCGTGCCGGTAACGATAGAGATCATGACAGTACTTTGGAGATGGAGATCAAAGGCGCAAGATGATCATGGCCATATCATGTCACATATTTTGATTGCATATGATGTTTATCTGTTATACATCTTATTCTGTTTTGTTTGACGGTAGCATTTTAAGATGATCTCTCACTAATTATCAAGAAGTGTTCTCCCTGAGTACGCACCGTTGCGAAAGTTCTTCGTGCTGAGACACCACGTGATGATCGGGTGTGATAGGCTCTACGTTCAAATACAACAGGTGCAAAACAGTTGCACACGCGGAATACTCAGGTTAAACTTGACGAGCCTAGCATATACAGATATGGCCTCGGAACACGGAGACCGAAAGGTCGAACGTGAATCATATAGTAGATATGATCAACATAGTGATGTTCACCATTGAAACTACTCCATCTCACGTGATGATCGGACATGGTTTAGTTGATTTGGATCACGTAATCACTTAGATGACTAGAGAGATGTCTGTCTAAGTGGGAGTTCATTAGTAATATGATTAATTGAACTTTAATTTATCATGAACTTAGTCCTGGTAGTATTTTGCAAATTATGTTGTAGATCAATAGCTTGCGTTGTTGCTTTCATATGTTTATTTTGATATGTTCCTAGAGAAAATTGTGTTGAAAGATGTTAGTAGCAATGATGCGGATTGGATCCGTGATCTGAGGTTTATCCTCATTGCTGCACAGAAGAATTATGTCCTTAATGCACTGCTAGGTGACAGACCTATTACAGGAGCAGATGCAAACGTTATGAACGTTTGGCTAGCTCAATATGATGACTACTTGATAGTTTAGTGCACCATGCTTAACGGCTTAGAATCGGGACTTCAAAGACGTTTTGAACGTCATGGACCATATGAGATGTTCCAGGAGTTGAAGTTAATATTTCAAGCAAATACCCGAGTTGAGAGATATGAAGTCTCCAACAAGTTCTGTGGCAAAAAGATGGAGGAGAATCGCTCAACTAGTGAGCATGTGCTCAGATTGTCTGGGTACTACAATCGCTTGAATCAAGTGGGAGTTCATCTTCCAGATAAGATAGTGATTGATAGAGTTCTCTAGTCACCATCACCAAGTTAGTAGAACTTTGTGATGAACTACAGTATGCAAGGGATGACGAAAACGATTCTCGAGCTCTTCGTGATGTTGAAATCAACGAAGGTAGAAATCAAGAAAGAGCATCAAGTGTTGATGGTTGACAAGATCACTAGTTTCAAGAGAAGGGCAAAGGGAAAGAAAGGGAAACTTCAAGTAGAATGACAAGCAAGTTGTCACTCCCGCGAAGAAGCCCAAAGCTGGACCAAAGCCTGAAACTGAATGATTATACTGCAAAAGAAATGGTCACTGGAAGTGGAAATGCCCTGAATATTTGGTGGAGAAGAAGGATGGCAAAGTGAACAAGGGTATATTTGATATACAGGTTATTTATGTGTACCTTACTAGTGTTTATAGTAGCCCCTGAGTATTTGATACTTGTTCGGTTGCTAAATATTAGTAACTCGAAACAAGAGTAACGGAATAAACAGAAACTAGTTGGGGGTGAAGTGACGATGTGTGTTGGAAATGGTTCCAAGATTGATATGATCATCATCGCACACTCCCTATACTTTTGGGATTAGTGTTAAAACTAAATAAATGTTATTTAGCGTTTGCGTTGAGCATAAATATGATTTGATCATGTTTATTGCAATACAGTTATTCATTTAAAGTCAGGGAATAATTGTTGTTCTGTTTACATGAATAAAACCTTCGATGGTCATACACCCAATGAAAATAGTTTATTGGACCTCGATCATAGTGATACACATAATCATAACATTGATGCCAAAAGATGCAAAGTTAATAATGATAGTGCAACTTGTTTGTGGCACTGCCGTTTGGGTCATATCGGTGTAAAGCGCATGAAGAAACTCCATAAAGATGGATTTTTGGAATCTCTTGGTTATGAATCATTTGATGCTTGCGAACCGTGCCTTTTGGGCAAGATGACTAAAACTCCGTTCTCCGGAACAATTGAACGAGCTACTGACTTATTGGAAATAATACATACTGATGTATGCGATCCGATGAGTGTTAAGGCTCGTGGCAAGTATCGTTATTTTCTAACCTTCACAAGATGAATTGAGCAGATATGAGTATATCTACTTAATGAAGCACAAGTCTGAAACATTTGGAAAGTTCAAACAATTTTAGAGTGAAGTGGAGAATGATCGTAACAAGAAAATAAAGTTTATGCAATTTGATCGCGGAGACAAATATTTGAGTTACGAGTTTGGTCTTCAATTAAAACAATGTGGAATAGTTTCACAAACTCATGCCACCTGGAACACCACAGCTTAATGGTGTGTCCGAACGTCATAACCGTACTTTATTGGATATAGTGCAATCTATGATATCTCTTATTGGTTTACCAATATCGTTTTGGGATTATGCATTAGAGACAGTTGCATTCACTTTAAATAGGGCACCATCAAAATCCGTTGAGACGACGCCTTATGAACTGTGGTTTGGCAAGAAACCAAAGTTGTCGTTTCTTAAAGTTTGGGGCTGCGATGCTTATATGAAAAAGTTTCAACCTGATAAGCTCGAACCCAAATCGGAGAAGTGCGTCTTCATAGAATACCCAAAGGTAACTATTGGGTACACCTTCTATCACAGATCCGAAAGCAAGATTCGTTGCTAAGATGGATCCTTTCTAGAGAAGGAGTTTCTCTCGAAAGAAGTGAGTGGAAGGAAAGTAGAACTTGATAAGGTAATTGTACCTTCTCCCAAATTGGAAAGTAGTTCATCATAGAAATCAGTTCCAGTGATGCCTACACCGATTAGTGAGGAAGTTAATGATGATGACCATGAAGCTTCAGATCAAGTTACTACCGAACCTCGTAGGTCTTCCAGAATAAGATTCACACCAAAGTGGTACGGTAATACCGTTCTAGAAGTCATGTTACTAGACCATGATGAACCTACGAACTATGAGGAAGCGATGATGAGCCCAGATTCTGCGAAATGGCTTGAGGCCATGAAATCTGAGATGGGATCCATGTATGAGAACAAAGTATGGACTTTTGTTGACTTGCCCGATGATCGGAAAGCCATTGAGGTTACATGGATTTTTAAGAGGAAGACAGACGCTGATAGTAGTGTTACTATCTACAAAGCTAGACTTGTCGAAAAAGGTTTTTGACAAAGTTCAAGGTGTTGACTACGATGAGATTTTCTCACTCGTATCGATGCTTAAAGTCTGTCCGAATCATGTTAGAAATTGCCGCATTTTATGAAATCTGGCAAATGGATAACAAAACTGCAATCCTTAATGGATTTATTAAAAAAGAGTTGTATATGATGCAGCCAGAAGGTTTTGTCAGTCCTAAAGGTGTTAACAAAATGTACAAGCTCCAGTGATCCATCTATGGACTGGTGCAAGCATCTCGGAGTTGGAATATATGCTTTGATGAGTTGATCAAAGCATATAGTTTTATACAGACTTGCGGTGAAGCCTGTATTTACAAGAAAGTGAGTGGGAGCACTACAGCATTTCTGATAAGTATATGTGAATGACCTATCATTGATCGGAAATAATGTAGAATTATTCTGCAAAGCATAAAGGAGTGTTTGAAAGGAGTTTTTTTTTTCAAAGAAAGACCTCGGAGAAGCTGCTTACATATTGAGCATCAAGATCTATTGAGATAGATCAAGACGCTTGATAAGTTTTTTCAATAAGTACATACCTTGTCAAGATTTTGAAATAGTTCAAAATGGAACAGTCAAAGAAAGAGTTCTTGCCTGTGTTGCAAAGGTGTGAAATTGAGTAAGACTCAAGACCCGACGACGGCAGCAAATAGAAAGAGAATGAAAGTCATTCCCTATGCATCAGTTATAGGTTCTATAAAAGTATGCCATGCTATGAACCAGACCTATTGTATACTCTGCCCTGGTTTGACAAGGGAGTACAATAGTGATCTAGGAGTAGATCACTGGACATTGGTCAAAATTATCCTTAGTAGAATAAGGATATGTTTCTCGATTATGGAGGTGATAAAAGAGTTCGTCGTAAAGAGTTACATCGATGCAAGCTTTTACACCGATCCAGATGACTCTAAGTCTCAATCTGGATACATATTGAAAGTGGGAGCAATTAGCTAGAGTAGCTTCGTGCAAAGCATTGTAGACATAGAATATTTGCAAAATACATACGACTCTGTAATATGACAGACCCGTTGACTAAACTTCTCTCACGAGCAAAACATGATCATACCTTAGTACTCTTTGGGTGTTAATCACATAGCGATGTGAACTAGATTATTGACTCTAGTAAACCCTTTGGGTGTTGATCGCATGACAATGTGAACTATGGGTATTAATCACATACAGATGTGAATATTGATGTTGAATCACATAATGATGTGAACTAGATTATTGACTCTAGTGCAAGTGGGAGACTGAAGGAAATATGCCCTAGAGGCAATAATAAAGTTATTATTTATTTCCTTATATCATGATAAATGTTTATTATTCATGCTAGAATTGTATTAACCGGAAACATAATACATGTGTGAATACATAGACAAACATAGTGTCACTAGTATGCCTCTACTTGACTAGCTCGTTTATCAAAGATGGTTATGTTTCCTAGCCATGGACAAAAGAGTTGCCATTTGATTAACGGGATCACATCATTAGGAGAATGATGTGATTGACATGACCCATTCCGTTAGCCTAGCACTTGATCGTTTAGTATGTTGCTATTGCTTTCTTCATGACTTATACATGTTCCTGTAACTATGAGATTATGCAACTCCCGTTTACCGGAGGAACACTTTGGGTGCTACCAAACATCACAATGTAACTGGGTGATTATAAAGGAGTACTACAGGTGTCTCCGAAGGTACATGTTGAGTTGGCGTATTTCGAGATTAGGTTTTGTCACTCCGATTGTCGGAGAGGTATCTCTGGGCCCTCTCGGTAATGCACATCTTTATAAGCCTTGCAAGCAATGTGACCAAATGAGTTGGTTACGGAATGATGCATTACGGAACGAGTAAAGAGACTTGCCGGTAACGAGATTGAACTAGGTATTGGATACCGACGATCAAATCTCGGGCAAGTAACATACCGATGACAAAGGGAACAACGTATGTTGTTATGCGGTTTGACCGATAAAGATCTCCATAGAATATGTAGGAACCAATATGGGCATCCAGGTTCCGCTATTGGTTATTGACCGAGAATAGTTCTAGGTCATGTCTACATAGTTCTTGAACCCGTAGGGTCCGCACGCTTAACGTTACAATGACAGTTTTATTATGAGTTTATAAGTTTTGATGTACCGAAGTTTGTTCGGAGTCCCGGATGTGAGCACGGACATAACGAGGAGTCTCGAAATGGCCGAGACATAAAGATCGATATATTGGAAGCCTATATTTGAACATTGGAATCGTTCCGGGTGAAATCGGCATTTTACCGGAGTACCGGGAGGTTACCGGAACCCCCCGGGGGTTATTGGGCCTACATGGGCCTCGAGGGAGAAGAGGGAAGGAGGCAGGAGGGGGCCGCGTGCCCCTCCCCTTCCTAGTCCGAATAGGACAAGGGAAGGGGGCGCCCCCCCTTTCCTTCCCCTCTTCCTCCTCTTTCCCCCCTTCTCCTATTCCAACTAGGAAAGAAGGGAGTCCTACTCCCGGTGGGAGTAGGACTCCCCCCTTGGCGCGCCCTCATTGGCCGGCCGCCTCCTCCCCCCTGGCTCCTTTATATACGGGGGCGGGGGGCACCCCACAATAACACAAGTTGATCTACGGATCGTTCCTTAGCCGTGTGCGGTGCCCCCCTCCACCATATTCCACCTCGGTCATATTGTCGCGGAGTTTAGGCGAAGCCCTGCGCCGGTAGAGCGTCATCATCATCACCACGCCGTCGTGCTGACAGAACTCATCCCCGAAGCTTTGCTGGATCGGAGCCGGGGATCGTCATCGAGCTGAACGTGTGCTGAACTAGGAGGTACCGTACGTTCGGTCCTTGGATCGGTCGGATCGTGAAGACGTACGACTACATCAACCGCGTTGTCATAACGGTTCCGCTTACGGTCTACGAGGGTACATGGACAACACTCTCTCCTCTCGTTGCTATGCCATCACCATGATCTTGCGTGTACGTAGGATTTTTTTTGAAATTACTACGTTCCCCAACAAGATTATCTTCAGAGGATGAGAAAAACTCTTATCTCAATGCTCAAGCTTCTAATGTGCTTTTTGATGCTTTGAGCAATGTAGTTATATTTGAACTCATGCCGGTCCGGGATGCTCATGAGTTATGGACAAAGCTTCAAGATAAATATGGTGTGTCCAATATTTGTGGGGATGATTGTTCTCCCTCCACCTCCGGTCGTATAGTCTTCTCAAATTCTTCTACTTCACCTACATGTGGTTTGCCACAAGGAAATGATATGGTGAGTAGTGTTGGTCATTGCAATGATGATAGTATGCTTACTGTGGATGATCCTTCATCACTATATTATTGCAATGCTCCTTCTTTGGCTTTAACACTTCGAGCACTCCAAATGTTTCACATGCTTGACTAAATCGCATGATGATATGCTTGCTATGTCTTGTTGCCATGATAAAAAAGCATCTATTTCCTCGAATTATTGTGCTAACAATGTAGAGGAAACCGAACACTCCATGGAACAAGATGTGGTGTTTAATGGTGTCTCAAGGGATCCTACATCATCATCTATTGCTTTTTGCCTTATGGCTAAGGCATCAAAGGTATCTCCTACTTTGTACCCCAATATGTCTCTTGATGATGATGTTGATGGTAATGATGATGAGGATAATGATGAAGAGAATGATAATGTTGCCTCCTTAAAAACTAAGGGGGAGATGATTTTTAAAGCTCTTCATAAAAATAAAATTGCTCGTTCCAACTTCATGGAAATTATGTCCATTTCCATTGAGGGCAAGAAATATATTGAGGAGTTGGAATCTCATCTCGAGGAGCATGAGGTCACCATTGAGAAAATGGAAGCTCATGGGCGTGATTACGCAAATGAGATCGCGGAGCTAACTCAAGCTCTTGAACATGAACAAACCACCAAGGAATCTCTTGAGGAGACTTTTGCTCTAGAATTGTCTAGAGTGAAGGAATCTACTGATAGAGCTCTTGAGGTGGCCAATGTTTTTGAAACTAAAAATGCTAAGCTTGAAGTTGCTCATGCTAGACTCCTTGAGGATTTTGAGCACCTCGAAAATGGCTCAAGGGTCATCAAGGGTGAGGTCATCAAACTCACCGAGTCTCATGCTCAACTTGAAGCTTCTTATTTAAAAGAGCTTGCCAAGTTGTCTTCTCCTCTTGTTGTTAATGATGATGCTTGTGCTACTAATTATATTACTTGTGAAGCATCCATTTTGAAGGAGAATGTTGAGCTACGGGCTCAACTTGAGGTGCTATCTTGCAATTATGGGAAACTGGAAGAAAGTCATGAAAAGCTCTCAAGCTCTCATGATGATCTTCTAGTATCCCATAGTGTGCTAAAGATAGCTCATGAGGCCATGATTGCTAAGGTAACATCTAGTGAGCCTGATGTGGATACTAGCACTACTTCTAGTCAAAATAGTATATTGCCATGTGCTAGTCCTTGTAATTCATCTACTCACAATGTTGGTACATCTTGTGATGAATTGCTTTCCTTGCCTTGTTGCTCTAACGATGAAGCTTATACTTCCTCTAGTACTTGTGTTGAGACTAACCATGTAGAGGAAATCAAAGAGCTCAAGGCCCAAGTCACTTCTTTGAAGAAAGACTTGGAAAAGTGTCATGAAGGGAAGGCCACACTCAATAATATCTTGAGTGTGCAAAAATCCCCCAATGACAAAGGTGGACTTGGATTCAACTCCAACAAGAAGAAGAAGTCCAAGTTGAACAAGAAGAAGGGCCAAGAACAAGTCAAGAATTCGGCCAAGATTGTTTGCTTCAAGTGCAAAGTTGAAGGGCATCATGTTAGATCTTGCCCATTGAAGAAGAAGGTCATTAGTGTCAAGCAACAAGGGAAGAGGGCACAAGTTCAATCTCATGCTCAACATCAAGTTGAAGAAAGGCCTCTTCCCAAGAAGACTCAAGTTAATGCTTCTCAAATTGAGAAATCAAGTGAGAAGAAAGTGAAGAGTAGATGTTGCTACTTATGCCGTGAGAAAGGTCACGTCGCTTCTTCATGCACTAGTGGTAACTTATCCAACCCAATTATTATTGATGATATCTATTCTCTTGGTAAGGATAAGGTTGGCAATGTATTTGCCAAGTTTGTTGGTACTCAAAGTGGTGTCAAGCAAAGAACCATTTGGGTAGCCAAACCTATTGTGACTAACCTCTTAGGACCCAACTTGGTTGGGGACCAACAAGCCCAAACTTGATCAATAGGTGTTGTTGGAGGTCATTGGAGACTTGGCTACATTATGAAGAATTAAGGGGACTTCATCTTTCTTGTTGTCTCAAGCGAAGTCAATTGGGTTGTCAAGTTTCTATCTTATATCCAATGTGCCTCCTTGTGGTAACTTGTACTTAAATTGTTTACATTGAAAGTTACTTGCCCCTTTGCATGTTGTGGTTTTGTTCCTTGCATGTGTTTGTATATGACGTGTCTCCAAATTGCCTTTGTGTATGTTGGTTTGCACATCATGTACTTGTGTGTCGTTCGCTGAGCCTTAGTGCATCTTGTTTATTTCTTAGTTGGCTCTTGTGAGAGATTAATGGAATATCCATTATGGGGGAGTGGTGTGCTTTGTGCACCTCACAATCCTATAAATGTGTGCACATGAGTAATACCATCTAGTATTGATATTTCAAGACTATCTAGTCGCTAGGTGGTATATCTCTCATGAGAAATTCAAATTCTAAAAATTCCATTGATTATCTCGTGTTGGATCCTCTTATTGCCTCTTGTTAAGTTTTCTTCATTGGTATCACATTATGGGGGAGTAATATGCTATGTGCATATTACAAGCCTAGAAAATGTGTACATTTGAGATATTATCACCTATAATTGATATTGTAAATTATCTTGTTCCTAGGTGGCATGTTAGATCTACAAGTTGCAATTTGCTTTTTGTTTGGAGTGAAGATGATGTCGGATATCCTTGCTATCTACCATCGGGAATTATTTCCAAATACTTCTTGTCTTTTGACAATTGGTAATCACTTATGTGTGGTAGAATTTAATTGATCATCTTTACATTGGCTTTTGTTTTTATTTGACTTTTCTCTTGCCAAGGTTTGTGTCAACTCCCGTTGTCTTCCATACCACTTGTGGATCTTGTTAATTTCTTGTTCTTGTCTAGTGTTTTCTAGATATAGTGAAAGTGGTGATCCCACCTTGTGCATTTTGTATTCAAAAGGAAATTCTTTATAATGCACAACTCGTGGGGGAGCTATCCTATTTTCTTTAGAACACTCTTCTTGTGATCCTTATCAAGTGTGTATTGGTGGAAGGCAAGCCATTTTCTTTTGGTACCTTGTGCCATCATGAAACTTTGTTGGGAGCTTGGTTTGTTTGGAACCATCCTCTCTTTGGGAGTTTGACATCTTTAATTTAGTGTGTATCAATGGATATCTCATTCCTTGATGTATCTTTAATGATATCTTCGAAGTGATGATTTCTCCATTTGGTATCCTTTTCACTTGGCATTTCTTTGTCTTTTGGTATCGGTTCTTGAAATTTTGAGCATGCATATTTACTTCATGTATTCTATTTGGCATGCTTTCTTTCGTTGACTCAATATATAGGGGAAACTCCACCTAGTCTCAATTTGGATGAGATGTGCATGAAATTCATTTTCATATCTATATGCACATATTTATGTGGAGTTTGTCCTATGTATTGGTGTTTCTAACTATTTGGTCCCGGTGAGTTTGGGTACTGTTTAGTTTGTGTTGTTCTTCTAGGAACATTTGGAGATGCATTGGATGCTCGACTCACTCACAAGGAAGGTGTTGTCACCATGTGCATATTGGAGTCAAGCAAGGATGATCAATGAACTACTATCTACCTTCAATTGGTATCTACTACATCCTTCCAATGATATCTCGGTAACAAGTATCTATTCATGCTTTCTCCTCTTGCATTCAACCTTGTGTAGGTTGCATCTTGGCATGATATTCATTTCATATCTTGTGATACTTGTTTCCTTTGTCAAAGCATCCCAACGATGATCTCTTGTTGCTAGTTGTGATGCCTTTGATGGATGTGTGTTTGGACTTCATTTATATACAATAAGACCATATCTAGCCAAGTGCTATGCTTTCAGGCAAATATCTTATTGGTATATTTATGACTTCCTTGTGGATATCTTGTTCCTTCGTGTTGTAACTATTTCGGGTGTACATCCTTCTTTGTAGATATATATATCATCATGATTTCGTCTACATAGAACCTTATACACTTGAGAGAAATTACATCTCTAGTTGATATCTTTTCTTTCACGTCCACCTTGTCTTTCTTATGTTATTTCTTTGGTGGCTCCGTGAAAGCTTTTGCCTTGAGTGCGTGTCCTCTATCGTTGCATCTTGTTGCACTGTTGTGTGGTGAAGATTATTTTCCTCTTGCTTATCTTTATGAGGTTTTTGCCATCTTAATTGGTATCCCTCATCTTGATGAGCCTCCCCTCGTCTATCTTCACCATGGGTTGTCACAAGCATAGGTTCTCTTTTGCTTATTAGTAAGCTTGTGAACCCATTTGCCAGTTGTGTGTGGGAATGATAGGCCTTGCACCGTGTGCCTCATTCTTTCACGACTATGTTGATGCTTAATGCTCATCCTAATCTTAGTCTTCTCAAGTGCTTCGCCATGACTCACACACATCATTTTGGTTGAGCCTATTCTTAAGTTGCCTCTTTTACATGTTGCTCAACCATGTGCTTGTTGCAAGCGCTAGGCTTTGTTTCCTATATGCTCACTTGCACTGGATGTGAGTTTCTATTGATTTTGGGGGAGCTATGATCCTATTTTGTGCACTTTGTATTCAAATACAAAGTTCTTATGTGTGCACAAATCATGGGGAGCTTCTCTAGTTTCTTTAGAACACTCCTCTGCGCTTTTCATAATATCTTTATTCTTGTGGCATGTAGGATCATTGGTCTAGTTGGTTCAATTGATATCCGTTGATTGCTTGCTTCAATTGGTATCTTCTGATTGCTTGTGTCTCTCTTTGTTATGTCTTTGTTGTTGGAGAACGTTGCAGAAAACAAAAATTTTCCAACTCGTTTCACCAAGATCATCTAGGAGTTCATCTAGCAACGAGTGATTAGATGCATCTACATACCTTTGTAGATCGCGAGCGGAAGCGTTCAAAAGAACGGTGATGATGTAGTCGTACTCGATGTGATCCAAATGACCGATGACCAGTGCCGAACGGACGGCACCTCCGCGTTCAACACACGTACGGAACAGCCACGTCTCCTCCTTCTTGATCCAGCAAGGGAGGGAGGAGAGGTTGAGGGAGATGGCACCAGCAGCAGCACGACGGCGTGGTGTTGATGGAGCTGCAGTACTCCGGCAGAGCTTCGCTAAGCACTATGGAGGTGGAGGAGGTGTTGGGGAGGGAGAAGGAGGCAACCAAAAGGCCAAGGCGTTCAGGTATGAAGTCCCTCCTCTCCCCCACTATATATAGGGGTGCCAAGGGGGGGTGGCCGGCCCTAGGATATCCAATCTCCTAGGGGGTGCGACGGCCAAGGGGGGTTTCCCTCCCCCCCAAGGCACCTAGGAGGTGCCTTCCCCTCCTAGGACTCTTTCCCCCTCAAACCCTAGGCGCATGGGCCTATGTGGGGCTGGTGCCCTTGGCCCATTAGGCCAAGGCGCACCCCTACAGCCCATGTGGCCCCCCCGGGACAGGTGGACCCACCCGGTGGACCCCCGGGACCCTTCCGGTGGTCCCGGTACAATACCGATAACCCCGAAACTTGTCCCGATGCCCGAAACAGGACTTCCCATATATAAATCTTTACCTCCGGACCATTCCGGAACTCCTCGTGACGTCCGGGATCTCATCCGGGACTCCGAACAACATTCGAGTTACTGCATATACATATCCCTACAACCCTAGCGTAACTGAACCTTAAGTGTGTAGACCCTATGGGTTCGGGAGACAAGCATACATGACCGAGACGACTCTCCGGTCAATAACCAACAGCGGGATCTGGATACCCATGCTGGCTCCCACATGCTCCACGATGATCTCATCGGATGAACCACGATGTCGAGGATTCTATCAACCCCGTACGCTATTCCCTTTGTCTATCGATATGTTACTTGCCCGAGATTCGATCGTCGGTATCCCAATACCTCGTTCAATCTCATTACCGGCAAGTCACTTTACTCGTACCGTAATGCATGATCCCGTGACCAGACACTTGGTCACTCTGAGCTCATTATGATGATGCATTACCGAGTGGGCCCAGTGATACCTCTCCGTCATACGGAGTGACAAATCCCAGTCTTGATCCATGTCACCCAACAGACACTTTCGGAGATGCCCGTAGTCTACCTTTATAGTCACCCAGTTACGTTGTGACGTTTGGCATACCCAAAGAACTCCTACGGTATCCGGGAGTTACACGATCTCATGGTCTAAGGAAAAGATACTTGACATTGGAAAACTCTAGCAAATGAACTATACGATCTTGTGCTATGTTTAGGATTGGGTCTTGTCCATCACATCATTCTCCTAATGATGTGATCTCGTTATCAATGACATCCAGTGTCCATAGTCAGGAAACCATGACTATCTGTTGATCAACGAGCTAGTCAACTAGAGGCTTACTAGGGACATGTTGATGTCTGTTATTCACACATGTATTACAATTTCCGGATAACACAATTATAGCATGAATAAAGACAATTATCATGAACAAGGAAATATAATAATAATGCTTTTATTATTGCCTCTAGGGCATATTTCCAACAGTCTGCCACTTGCACTAGAGTCAATAATCTAGTTACATTGTGATGAATCGAACACCCATGGAATTCTGGTGTTGATCATGTTTTGCTCTAGGGAGAGGTTTAGTCAACGGATCTGCTACATTCAAGTCCGTATGTACTTTACAAATCTCTATGTCTCCATCTTGAACATTTTCACGAATGGAGTTGAAGCGACGCTTGATGTGCCTTGTCTTCTTGTGAAACCTGGGCTCCTTGGCAAGTGCAATAGCTCCAGTGTTGTCACAGAAGAGCTTGATCGGCCCCGACGCATTGGGTATGACTCCTAGGTCGGTGATGAACTCCTTCACCCATATTGCTTCATGTGCTGCCTCCGAGGCTGCCATGTACTCCGCTTCACATGTAGATCCCGCCATGACGCTTTGCTTGCAACTGCACCAGCTTACTGCCCCACCATTCAAAATATACACGTATCCGGTTTGTGACTTAGAGTCATCCAGATCTGTGTCGAAGCTAGCGTCGACGTAACCCTTTACGACGAGCTCTTTGTAACCTCCATAAATGAGAAACATTTCCTTAGTCCTTTTCAGGTACTTCAGGATATTCTTGACCGCTGTCCAGTGTTCCTTGCCGGGATTACTTTGGTACCTTCCTACCAAACTTACGGCAAGGTTTACATCAGGTCTGGTACACAGCATGGCATACATAATAGAACCTATGGCTGAGGCATAGGGGATGACGCTCATCTCTTCTATATCTTCTGCCGTGGTCGGACATTGAGCTGAGCTCAATTTCATACCTTGCAACACAGGCAAGAACCCCTTCTTGGATTGATCCATATTGAACTTCTTCAATATCTTATCAAGGTATGTGCTTTGTGAAAGACCTATGAGGCGTCTCGATCTATCTCTATAGATTTTGATGCCTAATATATAAGCAGCTTCTCCAAGGTCCTTCATTGAAAAACTTTTATTCAAGTAGGCCTTGATGCTGTCCAAGAGTTCTATATCATTTCCCATCAACAGTATGTCATCTACATATAATATGAGAAATGCTACAGAGCTCCCACTCACTTTCTTGTAAACGCAAGCTTCTCCATAAGTCTATGTAAACCCAAACTCTTTGATCATCTCATCAAAGCGAATGTTCCAACTCCGAGATGCTTGCACCAGCCCATAAATCGAGCGTTGGAGCTTGCACACTTTGTCAGCATTCTTAGGATCGACAAAACCTTCCGGCTGCATCATATACAATTCTTCCTTAAGGAAACCATTAAGGAATGCCGTTTTGACGTCCATTTGCCATATTTCGTAATCATAGAATGCGGCAATTGCTAATATGATTCGGACGGACTTCAGCTTCGCTACCGGTGAGAAAGTCTCATCGTAGTCAACCCCTTGAACTTGTCGATAACCCTTAGCGACAAGCCGAGCTTTATAGATGGTCACATTACCATCCGCGTCTGTCTTCTTCTTAAAGATCCATTTATTTTCTATGGCTCGCCGCTCAACGGGCAAGTCAGTCAAAGTCCATACTTTGTTTTCATACATGGATCCTATCTCGGATTTCATGGCTTCTAGCCATTTGTCGGAATCCGGGCCCGCCATCGCTTCTTCATAGTTCGAAGGTTCACCATTGTCTAACAGCATGATTTCCAAGACACACTCTGGTGCGGAACGTGTCCTTGTGGACCTTCAAATTTCAGTAGGGGCTTGATCAGAAGTATCTTGATCATTTTCATTAACTTCCTCTCTAGTCGGTGCAGGCACCTCAGGAACATTTTCTTGAGTTGCGCCATTTTCCGGTTCAAGAGGTAATACTTCATCAAGCTCTACTTTCCTCCCACTTACTTCTTTCGAGAGAAACTGTTTCTCCAGAAAGGACCCATTCTTGGCAACAAAGGTCTTGCCTTCGGATCTGAGGTAGAAGGTGTACCCAATAGTTTCTTTTGGGTATCCTATGAAGACGCATTTTTCCGACTTGGGTTCGAGCTTTTCAGGTTGAAGTTTCTTGACATAAGCATCGCATCCCCAAACTTTTAGAAACGACAGCTTAGGTTTCTTCCCAAACCATAATTCATACGGTGTCGTCTCAACGGATTTCGACGGAGCCCTATTTAAAGTGAATGCGGCAGTCTCTAAAGCATAGCCCCAAAAAGAAAGCGGTAAATCGGCAAGAGACATCATAGATCGCACCATATCTAACAGAGTGCGATTACGACGTTCAGACACACCATTACGCTGAGGTGTTCCAGGCGGCGTGAGTTGTGAAACTATTCCACATTTTCTTAAGTGTGCACCAAACTCGTGACTCAAGTATTCTCCTCCACGATCTGATCGTAGAAACTTGATTTTCCTGTCACGTTGATTTTCAACCTCACTCTGAAATTCCTTGAACTTTTCAAAGGTTTCAGACTTGTGTTTCATTAAGTAGATATACCCATACCTACTTAAATCATCAGTGAGGGTGAGAACATAACGATAGCCACCGCGAGCCTCAACACTCATTGGACCGCACACATCGGTATGTATGATTTCCAATAAGTCGGTTGCTCGCTCCATTGTTCCTGAGAACGGAGTCTTGGTCATTTTACCCATAAGGCATGGTTCGCACGTGTCAAATGATTCATAATCAAGAGACTCTAAAAGTCCATCAACATGGAGCTTCTTCATGCGTTTGACACCTATGTGACCAAGGCGGCAGTGCCACAGGTATGTGGGACTATCATTATCAACCTTACTTCTTTTGGTACTCACATTATGAATATGTGTTGCATCACGTTCGAGATTCATAAGGAATAAACCATTCACCATAGGAGCATGACCATAAAACATATCTCTCATATAAATAGAACAACCATTATTCTCGGATTTAAATGAGTAGCCATCTCGAATTAAACGAGATCCCGATACAATGTTCATGCTCAAAGCTGGCACTAAATAACAATTATTAAGGTTTAATACTAATCCCGAAGGGAGATGCAGAGGCAGCGTGCCGACGGCGATCACATTGACCTTGGAACCATTCCCGACGCGCATCGTCACCTCGTCCTTTGCTAGTTTCTGCTTATTCCGCAACCCCTGCTTTGAGTTACAAATGTGAGCAACTGCACCGGTATCAAATACCCAGGAGCCACTACGGGCACTAGTAAGGTACACATCAATTACATGTATATCACATATACCTTTTGTTTTTTCGGCCTTCTTATCCGCTAAGTACTTAGGGCAGTTCCGCTTCCAGTGACCGCTTCCCGTGCAATAAAAGCACTCAGTCTCGGGCTTGGGTCCATTCTTTGGCTTCTTCCCGGCAGCTTGCTTGCCGGGCGCGGCAACCTCCTTGCCGTCCTTCTTGAAGTTCTTTTTACCCTTGCCTTTCTTGAACTTAGTGGTTTTATTGACCATCAACACTTGATGTTCCTTCCTGACTTCTACCTCTGCTGATTTCAGCATAGCAAATACTTCAGGAATGGTCTTTTCCATCCCCTGCATATTGAAGTTCATCACAAAGCTCTTGTAGCTTGGTGGAAGCGACTGGAGGATTCTGTCAATGACCGCATCATCCGGGAGATTAACTCCCAGCTGAGTCAAGCGGTTATGCAACCCAGACATAGTGAGTATGTGCTCACTGACAGAACTGTTTTCCTCCATCTTACAGCTGAAGAATTTGTCGGAGACTTCATATCTCTCGACCCGGGCATGAGCTTGGAAAACCATTTTCAGCTCTTCGAACATCTCATATGCTCCATGTCTCTTAAAACGCTTTTGGAGCCCCGGCTCTAGGCTGTAAAGCATGCCGCACTGAACGAGGGAGTAGTCATCGAAACGTGCCTGCCAAGCGTTCATAACATCTTGTTCTGCAGGGAGAACGGGTGCGTCACCAAGTGGTGCTTGTAGGACATAATCTTTCTTGACAGCTATGAGGATGATCCTCAGGTTCCGGACCCAGTCCGTATAGTTGCTGCCATCGTCTTTCAGCTTAGTTTTCTCTAGGAACGCGTTGAAGTTGAGGACTACGTTGGCCATTTGATCTACAAGACATATTGCAAAGATTTTAGACTAAGTTCATGATAATTAAGTTCAACTAATCAAATTATTAGAGAACTCCCACTTAGATTAGACATCCCTCTAGTCATCTAAGTATTACATGATCCGAGTTAAACTAGACCGTGTCCGATCATCACGTGAGACGGACTAGTCAACATCGGTGAACATCTTCATGTTGATCGTATCTTCTATACGACTCATGCTCGACCTTTCGGTCTTCTGTGTTCCGAGGCCATGTCTGTACATGCTAGGCTCGTCAAGTCAACCTAAGTGTTTGCATGTGTAAATCTGTCTTACACCCGTTGTATGTGAACGTCTGAATAAAACACCCGATCATCACGTGGTGTTTTGAAACAGCGAACTGTCGCAACGGTGCACAGTTAGGGGGAACACTTCTTGAATTTATTGTGAGGGATCATCTTATTTACTACCGTCGTTCTAAGTAAACAAGATGCAAAACATGATAAACATCACATGCAATCAAATAATAAACGTGACATGATATGGCCAATATCACATAGCTCCTTTGATCTTCATCTTGGGGCTCCATGATCATCTTGTCACTGGCTTGACACCATGATCTCCATCATCGTGTCTCCATGAAGTTGCTCGCCAACTATTACTTCTACTACTATGGCTAACGCGTTTAGCAATAAAGCAAAGTAATTTACATGGCGTTTCTTGATGACACGCAGGTCATATAAAAGAATAAAGACAACTCCTATGGCTCCTGCCGGTTGTCATACTCATCGACATGCAAGTCGTGATTCCTATTACAATAGCATGAACATCTCATACATCACATATAGATCATTCATCATTCATCACAACTTTGGCCATATCATATCACAAACCACTTGCTGCAAAAACAAGTTAGACGTCCTCTAATTGTTGTTGCAAGTTTTACGTGGCTGAATTAGGGTTCTAGCAAGAACGTTTTCTTACCTACGTTAAAGCCACAGCGTGATTTGTCAACTTCTATTTACCCTTCATAAGGACCCTGTTCATCGATTCCGCTCCAACTAAAGTAGGAGAGACAGACACCCGCCAGCCACCTTATGCAACTAGTGCATGTTAGTCGGTGGAACCGGTCTCACGTAAGCGTACGTGTAAGGTTGGTCCGGGTCGCTTCATCCCACAATACCGCTGAAGCAAGAAAGGACTAGTAACGGCAAGAAAGTTGACAAATCTACGCCCACAACAAATTGTGTTCTACTCGCGCAAGAAGAACTACGCATAGACCTAGCTCATGATGCCACTGTTGGAGAACGTTGCAGAAAACAAAAATTTTCCTACTCGTTTCACCAAGATCATCTAGGAGTTCATCTAGCAACGAGTGATTAGATGCATCTACATACCTTTGTAGATCGCGAGCGGAAGCGTTCAAAAGAACGGTGATGATGTAGTCGTACTCGACGTGATCCAAATCACCGATGACCAGTGCCGAACGGACGGCACCTCCGCATTCAACACACGTACGGAACAGCCACGTCTCCTCCTTCTTGATCCAGCAAGGGAGGGAGGAGAGGTCGAGGGAGATGGCACCAGCAGCAGCACGACGGCGTGGTGTTGATGGAGCTGCAGTACTCCGGCAGAGCTTCGCTAAGCACTATGGAGGTGGAGGAGGTGTTGGGGAGGGAGAAGGAGGCAACCAAAAGGCCAAGGCGTTCAGGTATGAAGTCCCTCCTCTCCCCCACTATATATAGGGGTGCCAAGGGGGGGTGGCCGGCCCTAGGAGATCCAATCTCCTAGGGGGTGCGGCGGCCAAGGGGGGTTTCCCTCCCCCCCAAGGCACCTAGGAGGTGCCTTCCCCTCCTAGGACTCTTTCCCCCTCAAACCCTAGGCGCATGGGCCTATGTGGGGCTGGTGCCCTTGGCCCATTAGGCCAAGGCGCACCCCCTACAGCCCATGTGGCCCCTCCGGGACAGGTGGACCCACCCGGTGGACCCCCGGGACCCTTCCGGTGGTCCCGGTACAATACCGATAACCCCGAAACTTGTCCCGATGCCCGAAACAGGACTTCCCATATATAAATCTTTACCTCCGGACCATTCTGGAACTCCTCGTGACGTCCGGGATCTCATCCGGGACTCCGAACAACATTCGGGTTACTGCATATACATATCCCTACAACCCTAGCGTAACTGAACCTTAAGTGTGTAGACCCTATGGGTTCGGGAGACAAGCAGACATGACCGAGACGACTCTCCGGTCAATAACCAACAGCGGGATCTGGATACCCATGCTGGCTCCCACATGCTCCACGATGATCTCATCGGATGAACCACGATGTCGAGGATTCTATCAACCCCGTACGCTATTCCCTTTGTCTATCGATATGTTACTTGCCCGAGATTCGATCGTCGGTATCCCAATACCTCGTTCAATCTCGTTACCGGCAAGTCACTTTACTCGTACCGTAATGCATGATCCCGTGACCAGACACTTGGTCACTCTGAGCTCATTATGATGATGCATTACCGAGTGGGCCCAGTGATACCTCTCCGTCATACGGAGTGACAAATCCCAGTCTTGATCCATGTCACCCAACAGACACTTTCGGAGATGCCCGTAGTCTACCTTTATAGTCACCCAGTTACGTTGTGACGTTTGGCATACCCAAAGAACTCCTACGGTATCCGAGAGTTACACGATCTCATGGTCTAAGGAAAAGATACTTGACATTGGAAAACTCTAGCAAATGAACTATACGATCTTGTGCTATGTTTAGGATTGGGTCTTGTCCATCACATCATTCTCCTAATGATGTGATCTCGTTATCAATGACATCCAGTGTCCATAGTCAGGAAACCATGACTATTTGTTGATCAACGAGCTAGTCAACTAGAGGCTTACTAGGGACATGTTGATGTCTGTTATTCACACATGTATTACGATTTCCGGATAACACAATTATAGCATGAATAAACACAATTATCATGAACAAGGAAATATAATAATAATGCTTTTATTATTGCCTCTAGGGCATATTTCCAACATTTGTGGCATATCTTTCTGTTGCAATCTTTGGGCATCAATATAGTTTGTCTTCCTCCAAGTATTGGCAGTTGGGTATGTGTATTGCATTCCACTCTCTTGTTGAGAAATACACAATTTATGGAGGACCACAATTTATATTGGCCTTCTTAGATTTTCGCCCATTTTGGCAATCGATGCCAATGGGGGAGAAGTTTCAGAGAGTTTTGTGGAGAAGTTTAGAGAGTTATCTC
Organism: Triticum dicoccoides; assembly: GCF_002162155.2. NCBI lineage: Eukaryota > Viridiplantae > Streptophyta > Magnoliopsida > Poales > Poaceae > Triticum > Triticum dicoccoides. The sequence goes on from NC_041385.1 coordinate 11,597,425, forward strand.
TTCTTGCTTTGTTTTTGTTCCTTAGCATTTGCATCTCATTCGCATGCACTATTAGTTGTTGCATTGCATGGTGATGCATAATTCCTTATATAAACTCTCTTGAAAGTGATTGTCATCAATTACCAAAATGGGGGAGATTGAAAGAACATGCGGTGCCCCCATGTTTGGTTTTGGTAATTGATGACAATCTCTATGGACTAATGGTTGTCTTGAGTTGTATTTGAAGGATTTGTCCATAGGCTTTTCTTGAAGTCCATGTGTTGGTTTCAAGGAGTTTTTGAGTTGACCAAGGTGCTATTAAGGAATTATCCAAAGATTGGTCATGCGAGTGTTGAGCTTATTGCAAGCATGTCTTGAAGAAGAAGGTTGTGTGGTCATTCATGTTTACCTTCAAGACATCATCCAAATGAAGAGAGTTGCAAAGATTCAAGGTTGATCAAGACTAAGTCAAGAGTGAATCAAGTTGATCAACTCACAAAGCATAGAAGATGTACCGAGAGGGATCAAGTGATCCCATGGTATGGTAAGCATTGTCCATTACACTTTATGTACTAACCCATGGTCTATGTGAGAGTTGTATGTGGGGTTAGGTACGTATCCATGGGCTTGCGTCAAGAGGAAGATATCATACAACCCATGGAAAGGATGACATCAAGTGGTGATCGTCATCAAGATTGCCGTGTGCAAGTTCAAGTGGAGCATCACGAAGAGATCAAGTGCTTGAATCTTGCCGTCCATTGTGGTGTCAGTGGACTTGTGAAGATGTGCCGAAGAGTGGCTCACCCATAGTGAACTATGGGGGAGCAATCATCTAGTCTTCATCGAGCCAACACAATTAAGAAAGGTGGTCCAACTTGAGGGAGTCAAGATCGTCTTCATCTAGCTCAAGTCGACCATGTGCAAGGCAAAGGTTTTCCCTTGATAGGTTTTCTATTTTACCGGTCTTGTGGTGGTAGTTGGGAGACCGAGTTATAGGATCGTTTGCCGTACTATCAAGGGGGGCTCTCAAGTTGGTAGCTTGATCGTATCGTTAGTAGAGAGCTCAAACCATTGCATCCTTGCATCATGTTTCTTGGTTCTTGTTTGGTTATCTTTTTGAGTCTTAGAGCTTATGGTCATCTTGATGACAAGCTTGAGTTCATCGAAAACGGAGTTCGCATGCGTCTTCTATGATGTTTTCGGTGTTGGAGGTTTTACCGGTCTTATCCGATGAAGGGTTCTCACCATTTTCTTATGGGACTTTTCTCATTTGCTTATTCTTCATATTTCTATCAATATTGTGTTATCCCATGTCGTTAGCTTTCCAACAAACTTGGTTTCGTTGAATTCGGAGTCCGTTTGCAAAAGTTGTGGCTGTTTTGGTAAAGGCTGCAGCGGTACTACCGCGACTAGAGCGGATGTAATTTTTTACTACCGCTCCAGAGTGGTACTACCGCTGCTCCTGAGCGGTAGTAGCGCTCCAGAGCAGTACTACCGTGGCTCCTAAGCGGTAGTACCGCCCCGGACCAAAATCTCGTGTTTTCTCTCTCGTTTGGGCTGTTTTGGCCGTGCTAAGCGGTAGTACTGCTCCTCCAAGCGGTAGTACCGCTTTTGCACGGCCTGAGCACATAACGGTTGGATTCGGGAGGTCCTATAAAAGGGGGTCTTCTTCCCCAATGAACCTAATCCTTTGAGCTCGTGTTCTTCCCCCATTGTTGACCTTCTTCGAGCTTGCTAACTCTCAATCCCTCCATGGATTCTTGCTAGTTCTTGAGGGAAAAGAGAGAGGAGATCTAGATCCACGTTTCCACCAATCACTTTCTCCTCTAAGTGAGGGGAACCCCTTGGATCTAGATCTTGGAGTTCTTCGTGTTCTTCTTTCGTTCTTCCTCTCATTTTCCTCCCTAGCATTAATTGCTTTGGTGGGATTTGGGAGAGAAGGACTTGGGCACTTCGTGTGCCCTTGCCATTGCATTTGGTGCCTCCACGATGATACGTGGAAGTGAAGTTTGAGAAGCTTATTACTCTTGGGTGTTTGGGCACCCTAGAGCTTGTTCCTCTTGGGTGCCTTGGTGCCCTAGACGGTTGGTGGTGTTCGGAGCTCAATCATTGTGGTGTAAAGCTCCGGGCAAGCGTCGGGGTCTCCAATTAGGTTGTGGAGATCGCCCCGAGCAATTTGACGGGTACCGGTGACCGCCCCCAAGGGTTGCCAAAGTGTACGAGTTCGGTGACTGCCCCCAAGGGTCGCCATTTGTACGGGTTCGGTGACCGCCCTCAAGGGTCCCTTAGTGGAATCACGGCATCTTGCATTGTGCGAGGGCGTGAGGAGATTACGGTGGCCCTAGTGGCTTCTTGGGGAGCATTGTGCCTCCACACCGCTCCAAACGGAGATTAGCATCCGCAAGGGTGTGCACTTCGGGATACATCGTCGTCTCCGCATGCCTCGGTTATCTCTTACCCGAGCCCCTTTACTTATGCACTTTACTTTGTGATAGCCATATTGTTCTTTGTCATATATCTTGCTATCACATAGTTGCTTATCTTGCTTAGCATAAGTTGTTGGTGCACATAGGTGAGCCTGGTTGTTGTAGGTCTTGTGCTTGACAAATTAACCGCTGGGTTTATTCCGCATTTGTTCAAGCCTAAACCGTAATTGTTTTAAAGCGCCTATTCACCCCCCCTCTAGGCGACATCCTCGATCTTTCACCGGGGGCCATAGGTTTCACTAGTGGCTTCTCTCAAGAGCATAAGTATTCTACGGTGGGTGAACAAATTACTGTTGAGCAATTGATAGAAAAGAAAATAATTATGAGATTTTATAGGTATGATCATGTATATAGGCATCACGTCCGAAACAAGTAGATCGAAACGATTCTGCATCTACTACTATTACTCCACTCATCGACCGCTATCCAGTATGCATCTAGAGTATTAAGTAAAAACAGAGTAACGCCGTAAGCAAGATGACATGATGTAGAGGGATAAATTCATGCAATATGATAAAAACCCCATATTGTTATCCTCGATGGCAACAATACAATACATGCCTTGCAACTCTTTCTGTCACTGAGTAAGGACACCGCAAGATTGAACCCAAAGCTAAGCACTTCTCCCATTGCAAGAACTACCAATCTAGTTGGCCAAACCATAAAGAAAATTCGAAGAGACTTGCCAAGATAACTCAATCATACATAAAAGAATTCAGAGAAGAATCAAATATTGTTCATAGATAAGCTGGATCATAAACCCACAATTCATCGGTCTCAACAAACACACCGCAAAAAAGAAGATTACATCGAATAGATCTCCACAAGAGAGGGGGAGAACATTGTATTGAATCCAAAAAGAGAGAAGAAGCCATCTAGCTAATAACTATGGACCCGAAGGTCTGAAGTAAACTACTCACACTTCATCGGAGAGGCTATGGTGTTGATGTAGAAGCCCTCCATGGTGGATGCCCTCTCAGGCGGAGCTCCGGAACAGGCCCCAAGATGGGATCTCGCGGATACAGAAGGTTGCGGTGGTGGAATTAGGTTTTTGGCTCCTCTTCTGATCTGACGGGGGTACGTAGGTATATATAGGAGGAAGGAGTACGTCGGTGGAGCAACAGAGGGGCCACGAGGCAGGGGGCGTGCCCAGGGGGGCCGTCCACCCTCGTGACCGTCTCTGGCACTTCTTGCAGTAGGGTCCAAGTCTCCTGGATCACGTTCGGTTGGAAAATCACGACCCCAAAGGTTTCATTCCGTTTGGACTCCGTTTGATATTCTGTTTCTTCGAAATACTGAAATAGGCAAAAAACAGCAATTCTGGGCTGAGCCTCCGATTAAAAGTCAGTCCCAAAAATAATATAAAAGTGGGAAATAAAGCCCAATATAGTCCAAAACAGTAGACAAAGTAGCATGGAGTAATAAAAAATTATAGATACGTTGGAGACGTATCAAGCATCCCCAAGCTTAATTCCTGCTCACCTCGAGTAGGTAAATGATAAAAAAGAATTTTTGATGCGGAGTGATACTTTGGCATAATTTCAATGTAAATCTTCTTAATTGTGATATGAATATTCTGATCCGAAAGATACAAGACAAAAGTTCATATTGACACAAAAATAATAATACTTCAAGCATACTAATCAAGCAATCATGTCTTCTCAAAATAACATGGCAAAAGAAAGTTCATCCCTACAAAATCATATAGTTAGGCTATGCTTCATTTTCGTCACACAAAGATGTTCCCAACTTCTATACCCCCGATGACAAGCCAAGCAATTGTTTCATACTTAAATAATCTCAAACTTTTTCAACTTTCACGCAATACATGAGCGTGAGCCATGGATATAGCACTATGGGTGGAATAGAATATGATGATGGGGATTGTGTGGGGAAGACAAAAAAGGAGAAAGTCTCACGTTGACGAGGCTAATCAACGGGCTATGGAGATGCCCATCAATTGATGTCAACATGAGGAGTAGGGATTGCCATGCAACGGATGCACTAGAGCTATGAATGCTCAACAAAAGAAAACTAGTGGGTGTGCATCCAACTTGCTTGCTCACAAAGACCTAGGGCATTTGAGGAAGCCCATCGTAGGAATATACAAGCCAATTTCTATAATGAAAAGTTCCCACTAGTACAAAAAGGACAACTTATGAGACTCACTACATCAAGAACAAGGTGCTACTTTGAAGCACAATATATGAGACTCACTACATGAAGAACAAGGTGCTACTTTGAAGCACAATATATAAGATTCACTACATGAAGAACAAGGTGCTACTTTGAAGCACAAGTGTGGAAAAAGAGATAGTAGCATTGCCCTTTTTTTGGGGGCCTTTTTTTTTTCTTTTTGGCCTTTCTCTTTTTTTGGGCAATGCTCTAATAATGATGATCATCACACTTCTATTGATTACAACACAAGGATTACAACTCGAAACTTAGAACAAGATATGACTCTATATGAATGCCTCCGGCGGTGTACCGGGATGGTGCAATGAATCAAGAGTGACATGTATGAAAAATAATGCATGGTGGCTTTGCCACAAATACAATGTCAACTACATGATCATGCAATGGCAATATGACAAAAGTAATGTATGTCATGATGATGATGGAAGTTGCATGGCAATATATCTCGGAATGGCTATGGAAATGCCATAATAGGTAGGTATGGTGGCTGTTTTGAGGAAGATATAAGGAGATTTATGTGTGATAGAGCGTATCATATCATGGGGTTTGGATGCACCTGTGAAGTTTGCGCCAACTCTCAAGGTGAGAAAGGGCAATGCACGGTACCGAAGAGGCTAGCAAAGGTGGAAAGGTGAGAGCGCGTATAATCCATGGACTCAACATTAGTCAAAAGAACTCATATACTTATTGCAAAAATTTAGAAGTCATCAAAAATTCAAGTACTACGTGCATGCTCCTAGGGGGATAGATCGGTAGGAAAAGACCATCGCTCGTCCCCGACCGCCACTCATAAGGATGCACAAGCCAGGTACACTTCATGTTTCAAATTTGTTACACAACTTTAACCATACGTGCATGCTACGGGACTTGCAAACTTCAACACAAGTATTTCTCAAATTCATAATCACCCAACTAGCACGACTTTGATATTATCACCTCCATATCTCAAAACAATTATCAAGCATCAAACTTATCTTAGTATTCAATTCACTCAAAAGAAAGTTTCACATATCTTGAATACCAAGTATATTAACATTAAGCAAATTACCATGCTATTAACGACTCTCAAAATAATCTAAGTGAAGCATGAGAGATCAAATAGTTTCTTTAAAACAAATCCACCACCGTGCTCTAACAGATCTAAGTGAAGTACTAGAGCAAAAATTATCAAGCTCAAAAGATATAAGTGAAGCACATAGAGCACAACTATCAAGCTCAAAAGATATAAGTGAAGCACATAGAGCAAAACTATCAAGCACAAAAGATATAAGTGAAGCACATAGAGTATTCTAGCAAATTCCAATTCAGGTATGGCTCTCTCAAAAGGTGTGTACAGCAAGGATGATTGTGGTAAACTAACAAGCGAAGACACAAATAATACAATACGCTCCAAGCAAAACACATATCATGTTGGTGAATAAAAATATAGCTCCAAGTAAATTACCGATGGGAGTAGACGGAAGAGGGGATGCCTTCCGGGGCATCCCCAAGCTTTGACTTTTTGGTGTCCTTGGATTATCTTGGGGGTGCCATGGGCATCCCCAAGCTTAGGCTCTTGCCACTCTTTGTTCCATAATACATCAAAAGAATTCACCCAAAACTTGAAAACTTCACAACACAAAACTCAATAGAAATCTCGTGAGCTCCGTTAGTGAAAGAAAACAAAAGACTACTTCAAGATAATGTAATAAACTCATTCTTTATTTATAATCGTGTTAAACCTACTGTATTCCAACTTCCTTATGGTTTATAAACTAATTTATTAGCCATAGATGCATTGAAATAAGCAAACAACACACGAAAAACAGAATCTGTCAAAAACAGAACAGTCTGTAGCAATCTGTAACTAACGCAAACTTCTGGAACTCTAAAAATTCTACCAAAAATAGGACGTACTATAAAATTTCTTTATTGAACAGCAGCAAAAAGAATCAATGCAAAATCTCGTTCCTGTGATTTATTGAATCTTTTCTCGTGAGCGCAAAGTTTCTGTTTTTCAGAAGAATCAAATCAACTATCATCATAGCTTGTCCTATAGGTTCTACTTGGCACAAACACTAATTAAAACACAAAACCACATCTAAACAAAAAGTAGAAACAAAATTTAACACTAAACAGGAACAAAAACAAAGAACACAAAATAAAATTGGGTTGCCTCCCAACAAGCGCTATCGTTTAACGCCCCTAGTTAGGCATAAAAGCGAAGATAGATCTAGGTATTGCCATCTTTGGTAGGCAATCCATAAGTGGATCTCATGAAAGATTCATATGGTAATTTTATTTTCTTTCTAGGGAAGTGTTCCATACCCTTCTTTAAGGGAAATTGGAATCTAATATTCCCTTCCTTCATATCAATAATTGCACCAATCGTTCTAAGGAAAGGTCTACCAAGAATAATAGGACATGAAGGGTTGCAATCTATATCAAGAACGATAAAATCTACGAGCACAAAATTCCTATTGGCAACAATAAGAACATCATTAATTCGTCCCATAGGCTTTTTAATAGTGGAATCCGCAAGATGCAAATTTAGAGAGCAATCTTCAAAGTCACGGAAATCTAGCAAATCACACAAAATTTTGGGAATAGTGGAGACACTAGCACCCAAATCACACAAGGCATGAAACTCATAATCTTTAATTTTAATTTTGATAGTAGGTTCCCACTCATCATAGAGTTTTCTAGGGATAGAAACTTTCAACTCAAGTTTTTCTTCATAAGATCGCATCAAGGCATCAGCAATGTGTTCGGTAAAGGCCTTATTTTTGTTGGGAAACGTAGTAATTTCAAAAAAATTCCTACGCACACGCAAGATCATGGTGATGGCATAGCAACGAGAGGGGAGAGTGTTGTCTACGTACCCTCGTAGACCGTAAGCGGAAGCGTTATGACAACGCGGTTGATGTAGTCGTATGTCTTCACGATCCGACCGATCCAAGCACCGAACGTACGGCACCTCCGAGTTCAGCACACGTTCAGCTCGATGACGATCCCCGGACTCCAATCCAGCAAAGTGTCGGGGATGAGTTCCGTCAGCACGACGGCGTGGTGACGATGATGATGCTCTACCGGCGTAAGGCTTCGCCTAAACTCCGCGACGATATGACCGAGGTGGAATATGGTGGAGGGGGGCACCGCACACGGCTAAGGAACGATCCGTAGATCAACTTGTGTCTTATGGGGTGCTCCCCTGCCCCCGTATATAAAGGAGCAAGGGGGGAGGAGGCCGGCCCTAGGAGGGGGCGCGCCAAGTGTGGAGTCCTACTAGGACTCCCTTGTCCTAGTAGGATTCCACCTCCCTTGTTGGAGTAGGAGAAGGGGAAAGAGGGGGAGAGGAAGAAGGAAAGGGGGGCTGCGCCCCTTGTCCAATTCGGACCAGGGGGGCGCAGGCCTCCTTCCTTTTGGCCTCTCTCCTCTATTCCCGTATGGCCCAATAAGGCCCATATACTCCCCGACGAATTCCCGTAACTCTCCGGTACTCCGAAAAATACCCGAATCACTCGGAACCTTTCCGAACTCCGAATATAGTCGTCCAATATATCGATCTTTATGTCTCGACCATTTCAAGACTCCTCGTCATGTCCCCGATCTCATCCGGGACTCCGAACTCCTTCGGTACATCAAAACTCATAAACTCATAATATAACTGTCATCGAAACCTTAAGCGTGCGGACCCTACGGGTTCGAGAACTATGTAGACATAACCTAGAACTGTTTCCGGTCAATGACCAATAGTGGAACCTGGATGTTCATATTGGCTCCTACATATTCTACGAAGATCTTTATCGGTCAAACCGCATAACAACATACGTTGTTCCCTTTGTCATCGGTATGTTACTTGCCCGAGATTCGATCGTCGGTATCTAATACCTAGTTCAATCTCGTTATCGGCAAGTCTCTTTACTCGTTCCGTAATACATCATTTCGTAACTAACTCATTAGTTACAATGCTTGCAAGACTTAAGTGATGAGTATTACCGAGAGGGCCCAGAGATACCTCTCCGACAATCGGAGTGACAAAACCTAATCTCGAATTATGCCAACTCAACATGTACCTTTGGAGACACCTGTAGAGCACCTTTATAATCACCCAGTTACGTTGTGACGTTTGGTAGCACACAAAGTGTTCCTCCGGTAAACGGGAGTTGCAAAATCTCATAGTTGTAGGAACTTTGTATAAGTCATGAAGAAAGCAATAGCAACATACTAAACGATCAAGTGCTAAGCTAACGGAATGGGTCAAGTCAATCACATCATTCTCCTAATGATGTGATCCTGTTAATCAAATGACAACTCTTTTGTCCATGGCTAGGAAACTTAACCATCTTTGATTCACGAGCTAGTCAAGTAGAGGCATACTAGTGACACTATGTTTGTCTATGTATTCACACATGTATTATGTTTCCGGTTAATACAATTCTAGCATGAATAATAAACATTTATCATGAAATAAGGAAATAAATAATAACTTTATTATTGCCTCTAGGGCATATTTCCTTCAGTCTCCCACTTGCACTAGAGTCAATAATCTAGTTCACATCACCATGTGATTTAACACCAATATTCTCATCTGTATGTGATTAATACCCATAGTTCACATCATCATGTGATCAACGCCCAAATGGTTTACTAGAGTCAATAATCTAGTTCACATGGCTATGTGATTAACACCCAAAGAGTACTAAGGTATGATCATATTTTGCTCATGAGAGATGTTTAGTCAACGGGTCTGTCACATTCAGAGCCGTATGTATTTTGCAAATATTCTGTGTCCACAATGCTCTGCACGGAGCTACTCTAGCTAATTGCTCCCACTTTCAATATGTATCCAGATTGAGACTTAGAGTCATCTGGATTGGTGTAAAAGCTTGCATCATTGTAACTTTTTACGACTGGCTCTTTTATCACCTCCATAATCGAGAAACATCTCCTTAGTCCTCACTAAGGATATTCTTGACCGCTGTTCTAGTGATCTACTTTTAGATCAAAATTGTATTCTTTTTCCAAACTCAGAGCAAGGTATACAATAGGTCTAGTACACAACATAGCATACTTTATAGAACCTATGACTGAGGCATAGGGAATGACTGTTCATTCTTTTCTATTTTCTGCCATGGTCGGGTTTTGAGTCTTACTCAACTTCACACCTTGCAACACAGGCAAGAACTCTTTCTTTGACTGTTCCATTTTGAACTACTTCAAAATCTTGTCAAGGTATGTACTCATTGAAAAATCTTATCAAGCGTCTTGATCTATCTCTATAGATCTTGATGCTCAATGTGTAAGCAGCTTCACCAAGGTCTTTCTTTGAAAAACTCCTTTCAAACACTCCTTTATGCTTTCCAGAAAAATTCTACATTATTTCCGATCAACAATATGTCATTCACATATACTTATCAGAAATGCTGTAGTGCTCCCACTCACTTTCTTGTAAATACAGGCTTCACCGCAAGTCTGTATTAAAAGTATATGCTTTGATCAACTTATCAAAGCGTATATTCCAACTCCGAGATGCTTGCACCAGTCCATTGATGGATCGCTGGAGCTTGCACATTTTGTTAGTGTTGGAAATATGCCCTAGAGGCAATAATAAAAGTGTTATTATTATATTTCTTAGTTCATGGTAATAGTCTTTTATTCATGCTATAATTGTATTATCCGGAAATCGTAATACACGTGTGAATACATAGACCACAATATGTCCCTAGTGAGCCTCTAGTTGACTAGCTCGTTGTGATCAACAGATAGTCATGGTTTCCTGGCTATGGACATTGGATGTCGTTGATAACGGGATCACATCATTAGGAGAATGATGTGATGGACAAGACCCAATCCTAAGACTAGCACAAAAGATCGTGTAGTTCATTTGCTAGAGCTTTGCCAATGTCAAGTATCTCTTCCTTTGACCATGAGATCGTGTAACTCCTGGATACCGTAGGAGTGCTTTGAGTGTATCAAACGTCACAACGTAACTGGGTGACTATAAAGGTGCACTACAGGTATCTCCGAAAGTATCTATTGTTTTATGCGGATCGAGACTGGGATTTGTCACTCCGTGTAAACGGAGAGGTATCTCTGGGCCCACTCGGTAGGACATCATCATATGCGCAATGTGACCAAGGAGTTGATCACGGGATGATGTGTTACGGAACGAGTAAAGTGACTTGCTGGTAACGAGATTGAACAAGGTATCGGTATACCGACGATCGAATCTCGGGCAAGTAAAATACCGCTAGACAAAGGGAATTGTATACGGGATCGATTGAGTCCTTGACATCATGGTTCATCCGATGAGATCATCGTGGAACATGTGGGAGCCATCATGGGTATCCAGATCCCGCTGTTGGTTATTGACCGGAGAATGTCTCGGTCATGTCTACATGTCTCCCGAACCCGTAGGGTCTACACACTTAAGGTTCGATGACGCTAGGGTTATAAAGGAAGCTTGTATGTGGTTACCGAATGTTGTTCGGAGTCCCGGATGAGATCCCGGACGTCACGAGGAGTTCCGGAATGGTCCGGAGGTAAAGATTTATATATAGGAAGTCCTGTTTCGGCCATCGGGACAAGTTTCGGGGTCATCGGTATTGTACCGGGACCACCGGAAGGGTCCCGGGGGCCCACCGGGTGGGGCCACCTGCCCCCGGGGGCCACATGGGCTGTAGGGGGTGCGCCTTGGCCTACATGGGCCAAGGGCACCAGCCCCAAGAGGCCCATGCGCCTGGGGAAACCCTAAAGGAAGAGTCCCAGCAGGGGAAGGCACCTCCTAGGTGCCTTGGGGGGGGGAGGACTCCTCCCCTGGCCGCCGCCCCCTTGGAGATTGGATCTCCTAGGGGCTGGCGCACCCCCCCTTGGGATCCCTATATATAGTGGGGTAGGAGGGCCTCCCAAACACACCTTATGCCTTTGGTGCAGCCCCTCCCTCTCTCCCAAGTTCTTCTCCTCTCCCGTGGTGCTTGGCGAAGCCCTGCAGGATTGCCACGCTCCTCCATCACCACCACGCCGTTGTGCTGCTGCTGGATGGAGTCTTCCTCAACCTCTCCCTCTCCCCTTGCTGGATCAAGGCGTGGGAGACGTCACCGAGCTGTACGTGTGTTGAACGCGGAGGTGCTGTCCGTTCGGCACTTGATCATCGGTGATTTGAATCACGACGAGTACGACTCCTTCAACCCCGTTCACTTGAACGCTTCCGCTTAGCGATCTACAAGGGTATGTAGATGCACTCTCCTTTCTACTCGTTGCTGGTCTCTCCATAGATAGATCTTGGTGATACGCGTAGGAAAATTTTGAATTTCTGCTACGTTCCCCAACAGTGGCATCATGAGCTAGGTCTATTGCGTATATTCTTTGCACGAGTAGAACACAAAGTAGTTGTGGGCGTTGATGTTGTTCAATATGCTTACCGTTACTAGTCCAATCTTGTTTCGACGGTATTGTGGGATGAAGCGGCCCGGACCGACCTTACACGTACTCTTACGTGAGACAGGTTCCACCGATTGACATGCACTTGGTGCATAAGGTGGCTAGCGGGTGCCAGTCTCTCCCACTTTAGTCGGAACGGATTCGATGAAAAGGGTCCTTATGAAGGGTAAATAGCAATTGGCATATCACGTTGTGGTCTTGCGTAGGTAAGAAACGTTCTTGCTAGAAACCCATAGCAGCCACGTAAAACATGCAACAACAATTAGAGGACGTCTAACTTGTTTTTGCAGGGTATGCTATGTGATGTGATATGGCCAAGAAGGATGTGATGAATGATATATGTGATGTATGAGATTGATCATGTTCTTGTAATAGGATTCACGACTTGCATGTCGATGAGTATGACAACCGGCAGGAGCCATAGGAGTTGTCTTTATTTTTTGTATGACCTGCGTGTCATTGAAGAACGCCATGTAACTTACTTTACTTTATTGCTAAACGCGTTAGTCATAGAAGTAGAAGTAGTCGTTGGCGTGACAACTTCATGAAGACACGATGATGGAGATCATGGTGTCATGCCGGTGACAAGATGATCATGGAGCCCCGAAGATGGAGATCAATGGAGCTATATGATATTGGCCATATCATGTCACAACTATTTGATTGCATGTGATGTTTATCATGTTTATGCATCTTGTTTGCTTAGGACGACGGTAGTAAATAAGATGATCCCTTACAAAATTTCAAGAAGTGTTCTCCCCTAACTGTGCACCGTTGCTACAGTTCGTCGCTTCTAAGCACCACGTGATGATCGGGTGTGATGGATTCTTACGTTCACATACAACGGGTGTAAGACAGTTTTACACAGCGAAAACACTTAGGGTTAACTTGACGAGCCTAGCATGTACAGACATGGCCTCGGAACACGGAGACCGAAAGGTCGAGCATGAGTCGTATAGTAGATACGATCAACATGAAGATGTTCACCGACGTTAACTAGTCCGTCTCACGTGATGATCGGACACGGCCTAGTTGACTCGGATCATGTGATCACTTAGATGACCAGAGGGATGTCTATCTGAGTGGGAGTTCATAAGATGAACTTAATTATCCTGAACATAGTCAAAAGACCTTTTGCAAATTATGTCGTAGCTCACGCTATAGTTCTACTGTTTTAGTTATGTTCCTAGAGAAAATATAGTTGAAAGTTGACAGTAGCGATTATGCGGACACTAGAACGCTTATGTCCTTAATGCACTGCTCAGTGTGCTGAACCCCAAACATCGTTTGTGGATGCTTCGAACATCGAACATACACGTTTTGATAACTACGTGATAGTTCAGTTAAACGGTTTAGAGTAGAGGCACCAAAGACGTTTTTCGAAACGTCACGGAACATATGAGATGTTTCGAGGGCTGAAATTGGGATTTCAGGCTCGTGCTCACGTCAAGAGGTATAAGACCTCCGACGATTTTCTTAGCCTGCAAACTAAGGGAGAAAAGCTCAATCGTTGAGCTTGTGCTCAGATTGTCTGAGTACAACAATCACTTGAATCAAGTGGGAGTTGATCTTCCAGATGAAATAGTGATAGTTTCTCCGAAGTCATTACCACCAAGCTGCTAGAGCTTCGTGATGAACTATAATATATCAAGGATAGAGATGATGATCCTTGAGGTATTCGCGTTGTTTGACATCGCAAAAGTAGAAATCAAGAAGGAGCATCAATTGTTGATGGTTGATGAAACCACTAGTTTCAAGAAGGGCAAGGGAAAGAAGGGATACTTCATGAAACGGCAAATCAGCTGCTGCACCAATGAAGAAACCCGAGGTTGAACCCAAACCCGAGACTAAGTGCTTCTGTAATAAGGGGAACAACCGCTGGAGCAGGATTACCCTAGATACTTGGTAGATGAGAAGGCTGGCAAGGTCGATAGAAGTATATTGGATATACATTGTGTTAATGTGTACTTTACTAGTACTCCTAGTAGCACCAGGGTATTAGATACCGGTTCGGTTGCTAAGTGTTAGTAACTCGAAATAAAAGCTACGGAATAAAACAGAGACTAGCTAAAGGTGAGCTGACGATATATGTTGGAAGTGTTTCCAAGCTTGATGTGATCAAACATCGCACGCTCCCTCTACCATCAAGATTAGTATTAAACCTGAATGGTTTATTGAATCTCGATCGTAGTGATACACATTTTCATGCCAAAAGATATAAGATAGTAATGATAGTACCACTTACTTGTGGCACTGCCATGTAAGTCATAATGGTATAAAACGCATGAAGAAGCTCCATGTTGATGGATCTTTGGACTCACTCGTTTTTGAAAAGTTTGAGACATGCGAACCATGTCTATTGGTGTATATGCATGAAGAAACTCCATGCAAATGGACCGTTCGGACTCACTTGATTCTGAATCACTTGAGATATGCAAATCATACCACATAGGCAAGATGACTGAAAAGCCTCGGTTTCAATGAGATGGAACAAGATAGCAACTTGTTGGAAGTAACACATTTTGATGTGTGCAGTCCAATAAGTGCTGAGGCATGCAGTGAATATCGTTATGTTCTTACTTCACAGATGATTCGAGTAGATGTTGAGAATATTTACTTGATGAAACACAAGTCTGAATTATTGAATGGTTCAAGTAATTTCAGAGTGAAGTAGAAGATCATTGTGACAAGAGGATAAAATGTCTATGATATGATCATAGAGATGAATATCTGAGTTACGAGTTTTGGCACACAATTAAGACATTGTGGAAATTGTTTCGCAATTAATACCGCCTGGAACACCATAATGTGATGGTGTGTCCGAACATCATAGTTGCACCCCATTGGATATGGTGCGTACCATGATGTCTCTTATCGAATTACCACTATCGTTCATGGGTTAAGCATTAGAGACAACCACATTCACTTTAAATAGGGCACCACGTAATTCCGTTGAGATGACACCGTATGAATTATGGTTTAGAGAAACCTAAGTTGTCGTTTCTTAAAGGTTTGGGGCTGTGACGCTTATGTGAAAAAGTTTCAGGATTAAGCTCGAACCCAAAACGGATAAAGTACATCTTCATAGGATACCCAAAACAGTTGGGTATACCTCCTAATTCAGATCCGAAAGCAATATGAATTGTTTCTAGAATCGGGTCCTTTCTCGAGGAAAGGTTTCTCTCGAAAGAATTGAGTGGGAGGATGGTGGAGACTTGATGAGGTTATTGAACCATCAACCAGTGTGTAGCAGGGCACAGGAAGTTGTTCCTGTGGCACCTACACCAATTGAAGTAGAAGCTTATGATAGTGATCATGAAACTTCAGATCAAGTCACTCCCAAACCTCGTAGGGTGACAAGGATACGTACTACTTCAGAGTGGTACAGTAATCTTGTCTTGAAGGTCATGTTGCTACACAACAATGAACCTACGAGCTATGGAGAAGCGATTGTGGGCCCAAAATTCCGACAGATGGTTAGAAGCCATGAAATCCGAGATAGTATCCATATATCAGAACAAAGCATGGACTTTGATGGACTTGCCCGATGATCGGCAATCCATTGAGATAAATGGATCTTTTAAGACGGACGTGGATGGTAATGTCACCATTAAGAAAGCTCGACTTGTCGTTAAGATGTTTTCCGACAAGTTCAAGGAGTTGACTACGATGGGAATTTCTCACTCGTAGCGATGCTAAGAGTCTGTTAGAATTATGTTAGCGATCACTACATTATTTATGAAATCTTGCAGATAGGATGTCAAAACATTGTTTCCTCGACGATTTTGAGGAAAGGTTGTATGTGATACAACCGGAAGGTTTTGTCAATCCTGAAAGATGCTAATAAGTATGCAAAGCTCCAGCAATCCTTCTGAGGACTGGAGTAAGCATCTCGGAGTTGGAATGTGCGCTTTGATGAGATGATCAAAGATTTTGGTGTGTACAAAGTTTTATGAAAAACTTGTATTTCCAAAGAAGTGAGTGGGAGCACTATAGAATTTCTGATGAGTATTTGTTGATCAGAAATGATGTAGAATTTCTAGAAAGCATATAGGGTTATTTGAAAGGTGTTTTTCAATAGAAAACCTGGATTAAGCTACTTGAACATTGAGCATCAAGATCTATAAGGATAGATCAAAACGCTTAATAGTATTTTCAAATTAGCACATACCTTGACATGATCTTGAAGGTGTTCAAGATGGACCAGTCAAAGAAGGAGTTCTTGCCTGAATTGTAAGGTACGAAGTTAAGACTTAAAGCTGGACCACGGCAGAATAGAGAGAAAGGACGAAGGTCGTCCCCTATGCTTAAAACGTAGGCTCTTCAGTATGCTATGATGTGTACCGCACCTGAAGTGTGCCTTGCCATGAGTCAGTCAAGGGGTACAAGAGTGATCCAAGAATGGCTCACAGGACAGCGGTCAAAGTTATCCTTAGTAACTAGTGGACTAAGAAATTTTCTCGATTATGGAGGTGGTAGAAGAGTTCATCGTAAAGGGTTATGTCGATGCAAGCTTGACACCTATCCGGATAGCTCTGAGTAGAGAGACCGGATACATATAATGGAGCAATAATTTAGAATAGCTCCAAGTAGAACAGTTATTTGGAATAGCTCCAAATAGAGCGTGGTAGCTGCATCTAGGAGATGACATAGAGATTTGTAAAGCACACACGGATCTGAAAGGTTCAGACCCGTTGACTAAAACCTCTCTCACAAGCAACATGATCAAACATAAAACTCATTGAGTGTTAATCACATAGTGATGTGAACTAGACTACTAATTCTAGTAAACTCTTGGGTATTAGTCACATGGCGATGTGACCTGTGAGTGTCAGTCACATGGCGATGTGAACTGGATTATTGACTCTAGTGCAAGTGGGAGACTGTTGGAAATATGCCCTAGAGGCAATAATAAAAGTGTTATTATTATATTTCTTAGTTCATGGTAATAGTCTTTTATTCATGCTATAATTGTATTATCCGGAAATCGTAATACACGTGTGAATACATAGACCACAATATGTCCCTAGTGAGCCTCTAGTTGACTAGCTCGTTGTGATCAACAGATAGTCATGGTTTCCTGGCTATGGACATTGGATGTCGTTGATAACGGGATCACATCATTAGGAGAATGATGTGATGGACAAGACCCAATCCTAAGACTAGCACAAAAGATCGTGTAGTTCATTTGCTAGAGCTTTGCCAATGTCAAGTATCTCTTCCTTTGACCATGAGATCGTGTAACTCCTGGATACCGTAGGAGTGCTTTGGGTGTATCAAACGTCACAACGTAACTGGGTGACTATAAAGGTGCACTACAGGTATCTCCGAAAGTATCTATTGTTTTATGTGGATCGAGACTGGGATTTGTCACTCCGTGTAAACGGAGAGGTATCTCTGGGCCCACTCGGTAGGACATCATCATATGCGCAATGTGACCAAGGAGTTGATCACGGGATGATGTGTTACGGAACGAGTAAAGTGACTTGCCGGTAACGAGATTGAACAAGGTATCGGTATACCGACGATCGAATCTCGGGCAAGTAAAATACCGCTAGACAAAGGGAATTGAATACGGGATTGATTAAGTCCTTGACATCGTGGTTCATCCGATGAGATCATCGTGGAACATGTGGGAGCCAACATGGGTATCCAGATCCCTCTGTTGGTTATTGACCGGAGAACGTCTCGGTCATGTCTACATGTCTCCCGAACCCGTAGGGTCTACACACTTAAGGTTCGATGACGCTAGGGTTATAAAGGAAGCTTGTATGTGGTTACCGAATGTTGTTCGGAGTCCCGGATGAGATCCCGGACGTCACGAGGAGTTCCGGAATGGTCCGGAGGTAAAGATTTATATATAGGAAGTCCTGTTTCGGCCATCGGGACAAGTTTCGGGGTCATCGGTATTGTACCGGGACCACCGGAAGGGTCCCGGGGGCCCACCGGGTGGGGCCACCTGCCCCCGGGGGCCACATGGGCTGTAGGGGGTGCGCCTTGGCCTACATGGGCCAAGGGCACCAGCCCCAAGAGGCCCATGCGCCTGGGGAAACCCTAAAGGAAGAGTCCCAGCAGGGGAAGGCACCTCCTAGGTGCCTTGGGGGGGGGAGGACTCCTCCCCTGGCCGCCGCCCCCTTGGAGATTGGATCTCCTAGGGGCTGGCGCACCCCCCCTTGGGATCCCTATATATAGTGGGGTAGGAGGGCCTCCCAAACACACCTTATGCCTTTGGTGCAGCCCCTCCCTCTCTCCCAAGTTCTTCTCCTCTCCCGTGGTGCTTGGCGAAGCCCTGCAGGATTGCCACGCTCCTCCATCACCACCACGCCGTTGTGCTGCTGCTGGATGGAGTCTTCCTCAACCTCTCCCTCTCCCCTTGCTGGATCAAGGCGTGGGAGACGTCACCGAGCTGTACGTGTGTTGAACGCGGAGGTGTTGTCCGTTCGGCACTTGATCATCGGTGATTTGAATCACGACGAGTACGACTCCTTCAACCCCGTTGACTTGAACGCTTCCGCTTAGCGATCTACAAGGGTATGTAGATGCACTCTCCTTTCTACTCGTTGCTGGTCTCTCCATAGATAGATCTTGGTGATACGCGTAGGAAAATTTTGAATTTCTGCTACGTTCCCCAACAGTTAGCACCTTTCGGATCGACAAAACCTTCTGGTTGCATCATATACAACTCTTCTTTAAAAAATCCATTAAGGAATGCAGTTTTGACATCCATTTGCCAGATTTCATAAAATGTGGCAATTGCTAACATGATTCAGACAGACTTAAGCATAGATACGAGTGAAAAAATCTCATCGTAGTCAATACCTTGAACTTGTCGAAAAGCTTTTGCGACAATTCTAGCTTTGTAGTTAGTAACACTATCAGCATCCGTCTTCCTCTTGAAGATCCATTTAATCTCAGTGTCTCGCCGATCATTGGGCAAGTCAATCAAAGTCCATACTTTGTTTTCATACATGGATCTTATCTCAGATCTCATTGCCTCAAGCCATTTTGCGGAATCTGGGCTCACCATCGCTTCTTCATAGTTCATAGGTTCATCATGATCTAGTAGCATGACTTCCAGAACAGGATTGCCGTACCACTCTGGTGCGGATCTTACTCTGGTTTACCTACGAGATTCGGTAGTAACTTGATCTGAAGTTACATGATCATCATCATTAGCTTCCTCACTAATTGGTGTAGTAGTCACAGGAACAGATTTCTGTGATGAACTACTTTCCAATAAGGGAGAAGGTACAATTACCTTATCAAGTTCTACTTTCCTCCCACTCACTTCTTTCGAGAGAAACTCCTTCTCTAGAAAGGATCCATTCTTAGCAACAAATGTCTTGCCTTCGGATCTGTGATAGAAGGTGTACCCAACTTTCTCCTTTGGGTATCCTATGAAGACACATTTTTCCGATTTGGGTTTGACCTTATCAGGATGAAACTTTTTTCACATAAGCATCGCAACCCCAAACTTTAAGAAATGACAACTTTGGTTTCTTGCCAAACCATAGTTCATATTGTGTCGTCTCAACGGACTTAGGTGGTGCCCCTTTTTAACATGAATGCAGTTGTCTTTAATGCATGACCCCAAAACGATAGTGGTAAATCGGTAAGAAACATCATAGATTGTACAATATACAATAAAGTACGGTTATGACATTTGGACACACCATTACGCTGTAGTGTTCCGGGTGGCGTGAGTTGCGAAACTATTCCGCAATGTTTCAAATGTAGACCAAACTCGTAACTCAAATATTCTCCTCCACGATCAGATCGTAGAAATTTTATTTTCTTGTTACGATGATTTTCAACTTCACTCTGAAATTCTTTGAACTTTTCAAACGTTTCAGACTTATGTTTCATTAAGTAGATATACCCATATCTGCTCAAATCATCTGTGAAGGTCTGAAAATAATGATACTTGCCGCGAGCCTCAACACTCATCGGATCGCATACATCAGTATGTATTATTTCCAATAAGTCAGTTGCTCGCTCTATTGTTCCGGAGAACGGAGTCTTTAGTCATCTTGCCCATAAGGCATGGTTCGCAAGCATCAAGTGATTCATAATCAAGTGATTCCAAAATCCCATCAGCATGGAGTTTCTTCATGCGCTTTACACCAATATGACCTAAACTGCAGTGCCACAAATAAGTTGCACTATCATTATTAACTTTGCATCTTTTGGTTTCAATATTATGAATATGTGTATCACTACGACCGAGATCCAACGAACCATTTTCATTGGGTGTGTAACCATATAAGGTTTTATTCATGTAAACAGAACAACAATTTATTCTCTTACTTAAATGAATAACCGTATTGCAATAAACATGATCAAATCATATTCATGCTCAACGCAAACACCAAATAACACTTATTTAGTTTCAACACTATTCCCGAAAGTATAGGGAGTGTGCGATGATGATCATATCAATCTTGGAACTACTTCCAACACACATCGTCACCTCGCCTTTTTACTATTTTCTATTTATTCTGCAATTCCCGTTTCGAGTTACTACTCTTAGCAACTGAACCAGTATCAAAATGCCGAGGGGTTGCTATAAACACTAGTAAAGTACACATCAATAACATGTATATCCAATATACCTTTGTTCACTTTTGCCATCCTTCTTATCCGCCAAATACTTGGGGCAGTTCCACTTCTAGTGACTAGTCCCTTTGCAGTAGAAGCACTTAGTCTCAGGCTTAGGACCAGACTTGGGCTTCTTCACTTGAGCAGCAACTTGCTTGCCGTTCTTCTTGAAGTTCCACTTCTTCCCTTTGCCCTTTTCTTGAAACTAGTGGTCTTGTCAACCATCAACACTTGATGCTTTTCTTGATTTCTACCTTCATCGATTTCAGCATCACGAAGAGCTTGGGAATCATTTTCGTCATCCCTTGCATACTATAGTTCATCACGAAGTTCTACTAACTTGGTGATGGTGACTAGAGAATTCTGTCAATCACTATCTTATCCGGAAGATTAACTCCCACTTGATTCAAGCGATTGTAGTACCCAGACAATCTGAGCACATGCTCACTAGTTGAGCGATTCTCCTCCATCTTTTAGCTATAGAACTTGTTGGAGACTTCATATCTCTCAACTCGGGTATTTGCTTGAAATATTAACTTCAACTCCTGGAACATCTCATATGGTCCACGACGTTCAAAACGTCTTTGAAGTCCCGATTCTAAGCCGTTAAGCATGGTGCACTAAACTATCAAGTAGTCATCATATTGAGCTAGCCAAACGTTCATAACATCTGCATCTGCTCCTGCAATAGGTTTGTCACCTAGCGGTGCATCAAGGACATAATTCTTCTGCGCAACAATGAGGATAAACCTCAGATCACGGATCCAATCCGCATCATTGCTACTAACATTTTTCAACACAATTTTCTCTAGGAACATATAAACATATGAAAGCAACAACGCAAGCTATTGATCTACAACATAATTTGCAAAATACTACCAGGACTAAGTTCATGATAAGTTTAAGTTCAATTAATCATATTACTTAAGAACTCCCACTTAGAAAGACATCCCTCTAATCCTCTAAGTGATCACGTGATCCAAATCAACTAAACCATAACCGATCATCACGTGAAATGGAGTAGCTTTCAATGGTGAACATCATTATGTTGATCATATCTACTATATAATTCACGCTCGACCTTTCGGTCTCCGTGTTCCGAGGCCATATCTGCATATGCTAGGCTCGTCAAGTTTAACCTGAGTATTCCGCGTGTGCAAAACTGGCTTGCACCCGTTGTAGATGGATCTAGAGCTTATCACACCCGATCATCACGTGGTGTCTGGGCACGACGAACTTTGGCAACGGTGCATACTCAGGGAGAACACTTCTTGATAATTAGTGAGAGATCATCTTATAACGCTATCGGCCAACAAAACAGAATAAGATGTATAACAGATAAACATCATATGCAATCAAAATATGTGACATGATATGGCCATGATCATCTTGCGCCTTTGATCTCCATCTCCAAAGTACTGTCATGATCTCTATCATCACCGGCACGACACCATGATCTTCATCATCTTGATCTATATCAATGTGTCGTCACTTGGTCGTCTCGCCAACTATTGCTCTTGCAACTATTGCTATCGCATAGTGATAAAGTAAAGCAATTATTTGGCACTTGCATCTTATGCAACAAAGAGACAACCATAGAGCTTCTGCCAGTTGCCGATAACTTCAACAAAACATGATCATCTCATAAAACAACTTATATCTCATCACGTCTTGACCATATCATATCACAACATGCCCTGCAAAAACAAGTTAGACGTCCTCTACTTTGTTGTTGCAAGTTTTACGTGGCTGCTACGGGCTGAGCAAGAACCGTTCTTACCTACGCATCAAAACCACAACGATAGTTCGTCAAGTTGGTGCTGTTTTAACCTTCTCAAGGACCGGGCGTAGCCACACTCGGTTCAACTAAAGTTGGAGAAACTGACACCCGCTAGTCACCTGTGTGCAAAGCACGACGGTAAAACCAGTCTCGCGTAAGCGTACGCCTAATGTCGGTCCGGGCCGCTTCATCCAACAATACCGCCAAACCAAAGTATGACATGCTGGTAAGCAGTATGACTTGTATCGCCCACAACTCACTTGTGTTCTACTCGTCCATATAACATCAACGCATAAAACCTAGGCTCGGATGCCACTGTTGGGGAACGTAGTAATTTCAAAAAATTTCCTACGCACACGCAAGATCATGGTGATGGCATAGCAACGAGAGGGGAGAGTGTTGTCCATGTACCCTCGTAGACCGTAAGCGGAAGCGTTATGACAATGCGGTTGATGTAGTCGTACGTCTTCACGATCCGACCGATCCAAGCACCGAACGTACGTCACCTCCAAGTTCAGCACACGTTCAGCTCGATGACGATCCCCGGACTCCAATCCAGCAAAGTGTCGGGGATGAGTTCCGTCAGCACGACGGCGTGGTGACAATGATGATGCTCTACCGGCGCAGGGCTTCGCCTAAACTCCGCGACGATATGACCGAGGTGGAATATGGTGGAGGGGGGCACCGCACACGGCTAAGGAACGATCTGTAGATCAACTTGTGTCTTATGGGGTGCCCCCCTGCCCCCGTATATAAAGGAGCAAGGGGGGAGGAGGCCGGCCCTAGGAGGGGGCGCGCCAAGTGTGGAGTCCTACTAGGACTCCCTTGTCCTAGTAGGATTCCACCTCCATTGTTGGAGTAGGAGAAGGGGAAAGAGGGGGAGAGGAAGAAGGAAAGGGGGGCTGCGCCCCTTGTCCAATTCGGACCAGGGGGGCGTAGGCCTCCTTCCTTTTGGCCCCTCTCCTCTATTCCCGTATGGCCCAATAAGGCCCATATACTCCCCGACGAATTCCCGTAACTTCTCGGTACTCCGAAAAATACCCGAATCACTCGGAACCTTTCCGAACTCCGAATATAGTCGTCCAATATATCGATCTTTATGTCTCGACCATTTCGAGACTCCTCGTCATGTCCCCGATCTCATCCGGGACTCCGAACTCCTTCGGTACATAAAAACTCATAAACTCATAATATAACTGTCATCGAAACCTTAAGCGTGCGGACCCTACGGGTTCGAGAACTATGTAGACATGACCTAGAACTGTTTCCGGTCAATAACCAATAGTGGAACCTGGATGTTCATATTGGCTCCTACATATTCTACGAAGATCTTTATCGGTCAAACCGCATAACAACATACGTTGTTCCCTTTGTCATCGGTATGTTACTTGCCCGAGATTCGATCGTCGGTATCTAATACCTAGTTCAATCTCGTTACCGGCAAGTCTCTTTACTCGTTCCGTAATACATCATTTCATAACTAACTCATTAGTTACAATGCTTGCAAGGCTTAAGTGATGAGTATTACCGAGAGGGCCCAGAGATACCTCTCCGACAATCGGAGTGACAAAACCTAATCTCGAATTATGCCAACTCAACATGTACCTTTGGAGACACCTGTAGAGCACCTTTATAATCACCCAGTTACGTTGTGACGTTTGGTAGCACACAAAGTGTTCCTCCGGTAAACGGGAGTTGCACAATCTCATAGTTGTAGGAACTTTGTATAAGTCATGAAGAAAGCAATAGCAACATACTAAACGATCAAGTGCTAAGCTAACAGAATGGGTCAAGTCAATCACATCATTCTCCTAATGATGTGATCCCGTTAATCAAATGACAACTCTTTTGTCCATGGCTAGGAAACTTAACCATCTTTGATTCACGAGCTAGTCAAGTAGAGGCATACTAGTGACACTATGTTTGTCTATGTATTCACACATGTATTATGTTTCCGGTTAATATAATTCTAGCATGAATAATAAACATTTATCATGAAATAAGGAAATAAATAATAACTTTATTATTGCCTCTAGGGCATATTTCTTTCAATTTTGACTATAAGCATTAGGAGAATCTAGCACGGATTGCAACAAGGAAATACAACCAATCAAAGAGCAATTTTCATAATTAAATTCCTTGAGATCCAAAACAATGGGTTTAACAATATCAAGATTTTTATTTCTTTCAATCCCACTTTCATCAATTTCATCATCAAGATCTAGAAACTCAGAATTCTTAGGACGCCTTCTAGGTAAAGGAAGATCATATTCAGATTCATCAAGATTCATATTGCAAAACAAGGATTTAATAGGGGATACATCAATAACTTTTCGATCTTCATCTTGATTTTCATAGGAATCGGAAGAACACGTTTTAATAAAGGCATCTTTGGAAGCACGCATCCTGGCGGTTCTTCCTTGCACTCATCAATGGAAATTCTCATAGCTTTGAGAGACTCATTGATATCATGCTTAGGAGAAATAGATCTAAGCTTTAAAGAATCAATTTCAAGAGAAATTCTATCAACGTTCCTAGCCAAATCATCAACTTTAAGCAATTTTTCTTCAAGCAAGGCATTAAAGTTATTTTGTGAATTCATAAACTCTTTAACACTACTCTCAAATTCAGAGGGCATCTTATTAAAATTTCCATAAGAGTTGTTGTAGGAATTTCCATAATTATTAGAAGGATTACTAGGATAAGGCCTAGGATTAAAATTCCCTCTATACGCGTTATTTCCAAAACTATTCCTTCCAACAAAATTCACATCCATAGATTCATTATTATTCTCAATCAAAGTAGATAAAGGCATATCATTGGGATCAAGAGAAGTATTTTTAGTAGCAAACATCTTCATAAGTTCATCCATCTTTTCATTTAAAACATTGATTTCTTCTATAGCATGCACCTTTTTACTAGAAGTTCTTTCGGTATGCCATTGAGAATAATTAGCCATAATATTGTCAAGCAATTTTGTAGCATCTCCTAACGTAATTTCCATAAAAGTGCCTCCCACGGCCGAATCTAAAAGATTTCTAGAAGCAAAATTCAATCCGGCATAAAAGTTTTGTATGATCATCCATAAATTCAAACCATGAGTAGGGCAATTGCGTAGCATTAATTTCATTCTTTCCCAAGATTGGGCAACATGCTCATGATCAAGTTGTTTAAAATTCATGATATCGTTCCTAAGAGTGATAATCTTAGCGGGAGGAAAATACTTAGAGATAAAAGCATCTTTGCACTTGTTCCAAGAATCAATACTATTTTTAGGCAAAGACGAAAACCAAATTTTAGCACGATCTCTAAGTGAAAACAGAAATAACTTCAATTTGACAATATTGTTATCCGTATCTTTCTTCTTTTGCATATCACACAAATCAACAAAATTGTTTAGATGAGTAGCGGCATCTTCACTAGGAAGGCTGGCGAATTGATCTTTCATAACAAGATTCAACAAAGCGGTATTGATTTCACAAGACTCATCATTATTAAGAGGAGCAATCAGAGTACTAAGGAAATCATTATTATTGGTATTCGAGAAATCACACAATTTGGTATTATCTTGTGCCATGGCAACAAGTAATCCAACACACAAGCAAAGGCAAACAAGAAAAAAGCAAAAGAGAAAGAGAGGAGGAGATTGGGAAAGAGAGGGCGAATAAAATGGCAAGGGTGAAGTGGGGAGAGGAAAACGAGAGGCAAATAATGTAATGAGAGAGATAGGGATTGTGATGGATACTTGGTATAGTTGACTTTTGCGCGAGCTCCCCAGCAACGGCGCCAGAAATTCTTCTTGCTACCTCTTGAGCATTGCGTTGGATTTCCCCGAAGAGGAGAGGATGATGCAGTAAAGTAGCGTAAGTATTTCCCTCAGTTTTTGAGAACCAAGGTATCAATCCAGTAGGAGATCACACACAAGTCCCTCGTACCTACACAAAACGATAGCAACTCGCAACCAACGCTTAGGGGTTGTCAATCCCTTCACGGTCACTTACGAGAGTGAGATTTGATAAAGATAATATTTTTGGTATTTTTGATAGATAGATGCAAAGTAAAAAGTAAAAGGCAAAATAAAATAAAGCAAGTAAATAAAATGATATAGATTGATATGTTGAGAATAGACTCGGGGGCCATAGGTTTCACTAGTGGCTTCTCTCAAGAGCATAAGTATTCTACGGTGGGTGAACAAATTACTGTTGAGCAATTGATAGAAAAGCGAATAATTATGAGATTATCTAGGTATGATCATGTATATAGGCATCACGTCCAAAACAAGTAGATCGAAATGATTCTGCATCTATTACTATTACTCCACTCATCGACCGCTATCCAGCATGCATCTAGAGTATTAAGTAAAAACAGAGTAACAGCGTAAGCAAGATGACATGATGTAGAGGGATAAATTCATGCAATATGATAAAAACTCCATCTTGTTATCCTCGATGGCAACAATACAATACGTGCCTTGCAACTCTTTCTGTCACTGAGTAAGGACACCGCAAGATTGAACCCAAAGCTAAGCACTTCTCCGATTGCAAGAACTACCAATCTAGTTGGCCAAACCATAAAGATAATTCGAAGAGACTTGCGAAGATAACTCAATCATACATAAAAGAATTCAAAGAAGAATCAAATATTGTTCATAGCTAAGTTGTATCATAAACCCACAATTCATCGGTCTCAACAAACACACCGCAAAAAAGAAGATTACATCGAATAGATCTCCACAAGAGAGGGGGAGAACATTGTATTGAGATCCAAAGAGAGAGAAGAAGCCATCTAGCTAATAACTATGGACCGAAGGTCTGAAGTAAACTACTCACACTTCATCGGAGAGGCTATGGTGTTGATGTAGAAGCCCTCCGTGATGGATGCCCTCTCCAGCGGAGCTCCAGAACAGGCCCCAAGATGGGATCTCGCGGATACAGAAGGTTGCGGCGGTGGAATTAGGTTTTTGGCTCCTCTTATGATCTGACGGGGGTACGTAGGTATATATAGGAGGAAGGAGTACGTCGGTGGAGCAACAGAGGGGCCACGAGGCAGGGGGGCGTGCCGGCGGGGGGGAGGGGGGGCGCCCTCCACCCTCATGACCGTCTCTGGCACTTCTTGAAGTAGGGTCCAAGTCTCCTGGATCACGTTCGGTTGGAACATCACGATCCCGAAGGTTTCATTCCGTTTGGACTCCGTTTGATATTCTATTTCTTCGAAATACTGAAATAGGAAAAAACAACAATTCTGGGCTGGGCCTCCGGTTAATAGATTAGTCCCAAAAATAATATAAAAGTGGAAAATAAAGCCCAATATAGTTTAAAATAGTAGACAAAGTAGCATGAAGTAATCAAAAATTATAGATACGTTGGAGACGTATTAAGAGGCGCCTCACTCCGCGCCGGGCCTCGCCTCGCCTGCATTTCTTCAAGTCGCCCTACCAATGAACCGGAGTACCTCGGGCCGTAAGTCGTCACCTCCTGACCAGCCGTTTTGAGCCACCAGGAGCTCACCGGTGTTGTTGCCGGCGTGCCTTGTTCCGCCGTGATTCTTCACCGAGTAGTTTCCAACTCGCCATCACCAACACGGAGGTGCGCTTCCCCAACCCGACATCGGATCCAATCGCGCCTCGCCTCTGTCTGAATCGCCACCGGGCCGCCGTGGATTTGTCCAACCCGCCGCGACCTCCCGCCACCGTGACTCGCCGCGGTCTTCACCTCCGCTGCCTCAAACCGCCGCGACTCCCCGCCGGGTCACAGCCGCCCCCTGCGCTGTGAGTCGCCGCGGCCTTGCGCGATATCCTCAAAATTGCCGCGCCGATTCAATCCGCCGAGCTGCTAAACCGCCGTCGTTGCAGACTCGATTGGCAAACCTCCGTAGCCGAGCTGCTAAACCGCCGTCATTGCAGACTCAATTGGCAAACCGCTGTCGCCGGGCCGGTTTCTCTTCCGCTGAGAGCCGTACGCGCCTTGTCTGGTGCCCGAGGCCACGCCCCTGCGTTTCCTCTGTCGCCGCTACGCTCGACCCCGAGCACCGCTGCTGTCCTTCGCGTCCACAGCAGCACCACCGCGCACCCGGACCCTTCCTCGGTCGTCTCCTCCGCCCTGTCGCTCCCACGGCCGCCGCGGCTGTGTCCCGCCTTATCTCCTCCATCGCGCCGGCGGCTCGGCCATGAAGCGCCCTTGCCGGCTCCGTTTCCCCCTGCAACCGCCCCCTGCAACCCGCCTCCTCCGCTTTAAACCGCCCTGCCTTCCTGCTGCTATGCGCGCTCGCGCTGAACCGGCTACGGCCGCCCCACTCCAACCTGCCGCCGCCATGGTTTTTACCACAGCCTTGGCCTCATCCCGGGTCAACCTGCCCTGTCCAACTAGTGCCGTGGGTCGATACAGCCTGCTCAGGCTGGCTTCCGCCGTGGCCGTGGCCGGCTTCACTCTTCCTCAGGCTAGCTTCGCTGAGCAGCCGTTTTCGAGTCGCCGGCTTGCTTGCCCGCCGGGCACGCTCGAGTCGCTACTCTGCTGTCGCCGACCCTGTTAAACCTCCATTTCTACTTCTCCGCCGGTGAGCCGGCATACCACCGCAGAGAGCCGCCCCCTACTCTGTTGAACCGCCGCTCCTGCCATGACCGTCCGTGAGCCTGTGCCGTGAAACCACCATGGCTGCTTCTGTCGCTGGCCGTGGCCCTGCTGCGGGCGCGCTGGCCCTTCGAGCCGCCGCCGTTTCAGCCTCGCCGCTCCTCCATCTTTCCACGGCCCTGCTGCATGGGCGCGTGTCGAGCCGCTGCTCCGCGAGTGCCACTCTGCTTCATTTCGTTGCTGAACCGCCCTTACCACATTACCAGGTATCCCTGGCCTTGTTCGCGTAATGAGTCCCTGTGCGCCAAGTAACCCCCGTGGATGTAGCCCAACGTTCCTGTCATGCATGTGTGAAGACAAAGACAATAATGGGGCAGAAACAAGTTGCATCCAACGTTCGTGTCATTGATCACGTGAAAGATCTCACGGTCAAGTACTAGTTGAGTGCTTCTTCCTCAGCCGGAACAAAAAAGAAAAGGTGACGCGAGAGGCTACACATAAGATTTTTTGGTCTTCAAATTACTGCCTCTCAGGTCGTCAAGTGGTTTTTGCCCGACCCGCCGGTCTGATTCCGCCTCTACAATGCGTGGCCGCAGTGCATTATTCAGCATCGGCGTCCGCGTTCATCCGATAAAGATGCCAGGTGCTATTCACCCAATCTAATTTTATATACATCTGAGCAGTACTACTCCGCCCTGCTATATATTTTTGTATGCAGGACAATTATTCACTGCAAATGTGGTTTATGCCATGGATACGGAGCACGCGCTAGCAACCTTTACGCCCAGCGTTTGACCGTGCCACATACTCGGCGATTGGAAGCGTGCGAGCCGCCGCCCTTGCGGCCCGGTTTACATCAATTTGTCGTAACCGTGCCTGCCGCTCGGTCTACATCAACTTGCCGGGTCAGTGATTGTGATTGACACGCCCGCCCACACCGGCTTATAACGCCACGGCTGGCTCATCTGTCTGCCGCCTCTGACGCTACGGTCATCTTTACCGTCTGTCTCTCGTGGCCTGGTCTACATCAGCACATCGGGCCGCACCTGTCTGCATGAGCTGTTTATTGAGCAAGTCATAGCTTGGGTAGCCCGGTTTTCTTTCAACAAAATGGAGGCAAATTATCATATACTATCAACCGTCGTCTGCACTAGGTGGTTCAATTGGCAGGCGCACAAGTCGCCGCCACTACGTTTGGTTAACTTCAAATCACCAGTTGGAAGGAACCATTGGCCGAGTTGCTAACACGGCTCATACGGGGTCATTTACAACCCGCCGCAGTCACCTCAACCTTCTGTGGATTCACATTGTGCTATCAAATGATATACAAGTTATGCCGTTTTTTATCACGGTCAAAATATGGAGAATCTCAAGCCAACTCTTCGAGTCACCTTTGAGACTCGGGGGCTACGATGACATAATTCAGTAAATCTTGCCAGTTTCAGCAAATTTAAGAACCCCAGGATGATGGAGGGACAGATAACCCGGTCTCGGTGGCTACTGTTATATTGATGAAAATTTAAAGGCCGTCAGAAAAGTTCCGGCTTAGAAAGTATATGACAGTTACAAAATCCCGGCTCAATGAAGAAGTTTCGGGTCATCAGAAAGGATTCCGATTTACAATCCGGCTCAAGGGAAGTCAGTCTCGCTGAAGCTCTCAAATATCCGGTTTACAATCCGGTTCAAGAGAAATCTGTTCTCCCATAAAGCTCTAAAGCTCTCAAATCCGGTTTAAAAAATGTCCGATTCAAAAAGGAATTAACTTCTCGCAAGTTCGAATTTAAAGGCCGTCAGAAAATTTCCGGCTGAAAATGAAGATTCCGGTTTAAAATCCGGTTTAAGAGGAAACTATCTCTTGCAAAAGCTCCGACGCTCTCAATATCCGGTTCAAAATCCCGGTTCAAGAAGAATTTATCTTTTGCAAAAAGTTAAAGGTTGCCAAAGAGGACCTGTTGCCCTAACGCACGGTTCAAACATGGGTATCCTGCCTTATGGGCTCATCTTCATATGACCACTTGGGGGCTTCCTTGTTCAAACATAGGTATGTTCACCAAAGAGAACATAGTGTTACTACCCTCTTCATGCAGCTATCAAGCCAATATTATCATAAAGGGCCAGAGAAAGTTTGTCACACAGCACAACTCAAACATAGGCACCCGGCGAGCACAACTCAAAAATATAACAAATGGGGGCTTCAGCTGACAAAGCGGAGTCCTGTCCATTAATCCGGCTATCACGCCACAACAAAGCTTGGGAGCTTCACACTCAAGGGGCCAAAGAGAGTCTTGTTGCTACGCACAGCTCAAACATAGGCACCTAATGAGCACAGCTCACAAAGTTACTTGGGAGCTCTTTGTGTAAAGCAACAAAGAGTTTGAAAGGACCCTTGTAATTGGGTATCGACCCATGGCTTGGAAGCCTGGTGTATTCACTTTAAACCCCGGGTTAACCTGCCTTCATCAAGTAAGCCACTCCTATCCAGGTAATCCTGGCACGACCCGCCGAACGTTTGACAAGTTACTCTCATTGAGACCTTGAAATTGTCAAAGTTAAAACAATGATTGGTTAGTTGGAGGCCCATCTTAAAAGGCTTTGTCAAATGGTTTAACTCAGCGGCCTGGCAGCCCACAAAAAGCCTCGAATTTGGGCCTGGCAGCCCTCGAAAAGCCTCGACTACAAGTTTTATTTGCTTTTGCTTTTTGCAAAGTTTTTCGATCAAGTTTTAAATTAACCCGGTGTTTACAGACCCGGCCAGACTATATGTCATTACATCAACCCGGTGTTTCTTAACCCGGTGTGGCTTCCAGTTATCAAGCTGTTAGCACATAATCACTTATAATCCGGTGTTTATTGACCCGGCCTGGCTTTGGACTATAAGTCGCCAGTATATATTTGGATTGCGCCATTGGAATTATGCGCTTATAAATCATTGGGTATATTATTCAAATCTTTAATAGCCAACATGGCTGAATTTCTATTATGGTTATCAATAACCAGTATTATGATTAAGGTTTTCAAAGTCGCTTTAGCGCAATGGCTATCATATTGTCAATGGATATGATTTATTCTACAATTGAAGGAATAGTCCCAAGTTGCTGCAGGCTTACAACCCGGCACTTGGGGGCTACATTATTCAAGTTGAGATTACATCAAATATGCAAGTCTCATGTCGCTGCAAGCATGCACCATGATACTTGGGGGCTAATGCAAAGTCATTTTTTGTTCATCTTATTGAAGACCCGACTCATCACATTATAATGAGTCGGCCCTTGGGGCCTACCAATTGCTTCTGTAAACAATTCAAGGTACAAAGGTTTTTATCCATTACATTGTCCACTGCTCAGTTGGTAAAGCACAAGGATCTTAACCTTGTGGACATGGATTCAAGCCCCATGATGGGGGTTACATCATATGATGTTATTTTTATTGAGGTATATATCAAGTCCCAGCTCAATATTATCTTATTGAGCCAGCCCTTGGGGGCTACACCATTGTTGTTTAAAGTTTACATGATTATATTTACAAAGTCCCTGCTCATTAATAACATAATGACCTGACCCTTGGGGGCTACACTGGTTGAAGTTTTTATGAGCATCAGGAAATTACAAGTCCCAGGTTGCTGCAAGTATGACAACCCGGCACTTGGGGGCTACATATGCGGAATACTCAGTTCTGACTAGTGATTGAGATGAAAAAATTGGATTTCTTCAAGCTTGTGACATTCATATTGAAGCAAATCTTAAGCTGTTACAACATTACCTTCTTAAGATTTGAGGGCTACAAGTGATGGGTATATAAGAGGTATATTTTCAAAAGCTGATGTCAACAAACAGTTATGATCTGGTGCCATCAATATTTGTAAACCGGCCAAGTTTTACATTCTTAAACCGGCTGAAGATCAGATGAGTATTTCAAGGACCAATATCGTTTTTAAGCATTGGGAGCTGAATCAAAGGAGTTATTCTTCACAATACATTTTCTATGAGAAACCAATGTCAGCAAGTTGATTATGAAGCTGGCCTATTAAACCGGATTTTCTAGAAGAAGGAAGTGACAAGGACTTAAGGATGATCAGGATCAGTTTAACATGGATAAATCCAAATTAAACTGGGGGCTAATGTCGGGGATATACCCCGCGGTATGACCCGGCCGGAGTCGTAACCCGGCCGGAACTTGGTAAACTGGTGAGTGGTAAACCGGCAAGTGTTAAGACAGATGGCTAAGACAGACGGTAAACCGGTGAGTGGTAAACCGACAAGTGTTAAGACAGATGGCTAAGACAGACGGTAAACCGGCGAGTGTTAAACCGTCAGAGTTAAGATAGATGGTGGCACCGGCAGGTATTCAGTCAATGTTAAACCGGCAGACAATGTTAAACCGGCAGACAATGTTAAACCGGCAGACAATGTTAAACCGACAGACAATGTTAAACCGGCACACAATGTTAAACCGGCAGACGTTAAGAAGCCCAGGAAAGGAAGTCAAAATAGTTTAAGTCTTAGTCCAAGATGGACTCTACATGTAACTCGACCCTTTAACTTATATAAGGAGGGGCAAGGCTCCCCAAAGAGGGACAAGCAAGAAACAATCTTTAGGGCTAGACACAACTAGAGGAGAGTCGGTTTACGGCGACTCTCTCGGGATGATAATGAGATCTAGCCTCAAACAGCATGTAGGGCTATTACCGGATGATGTTTCCCGGGGCCCGAAGCTGTCTAAACCTTTGTCTTGTGTTGCGTCTCTCGATTCCGCTCAACCCCTCTCAAGCTACCACATAGATGCGTTGGCCTGGCGACTAAGTCCTCACACTAAGGACATCTGACGTGTTAATTCTACGACACTTACCGTGTTTAGCCACACGTAATTACCCACCCTGCCATCGTTATACCACGCATCCACGATTTGTTTTCTCTGTAGTTTCCTTCTTTTCGTTCCCGTCATACGGTTCCAAACCTGCCCCACGTTCAATCTCGACTACGAGTGGTTGCCCCATCCCCGTTCCTCGCGTTGGCCGTGGAAGAGAGAGACAGGGAGAGCGAGACGGCAATGGTGGATCTAGACGAGGGGTTGCCGTACCTTGCATTGTGTCCACCAGATGTGAGAGAACGACGGGAAGAAGCGTGACGGTGGTGCTTGGACCGGCGCCTCTCCTGTTGGAAATATGCCCTAGAGACAATAATAAAATGATTATTATTATATTTCCTTGTTCATGATAATTGTCTATTATTCATGCTATAATTGTGTTATCCGGAAATCGTAATACATGTGTGAATACATAGACCACAACATGTCCCTAGTGAGCCTCTAGTTGACTAGCTCGTTGATCAACAGATAGTCATGGTTTCCTAACTATGGACATTGGATGTCATTGATAACGGGATCACATCATTAGGAGAATGATGTGATGGACAAGACCCAATCTTAAGCATAGCACAAGATCATGTAGTTCGTTTGCTAGAGCTTTTCCAATGTCAAGTGTCATTTCCTTAGACCATGAGATCGTGTAACTCCCGGATACCGTAGGAGTGCTTTGGGTATACCAAACGTCACAACGTAACTGGGTGGCTATAAAGGTATACTACAGGTATCTCCAAAAGTGTCTGTTGGGTTGACACGGATCGAGACTGGGATTTGTCACTCCGTATGACGGAGAGGTATCTCTGGGCCCACTCGGTAATGCATCATCATAATGAGCTCAATGTGATCAAGTGGTTGGTCACGGGATCATGCATTACGGTACGAGTAAAGTGACTTGCCGGTAACGAGATTGAACGAGGTATTGGGATACCGATGATCGAATCTCAGGCAAGTAACGTACCGTTTGACAAAGGGAATTGTATACGGGATTACTTAAATCCTCGACATCATGGTTCATTCGATGAGATCATCGTGGAACATGTGGGAGCCAACATGGGTATCCAGATCCCGCTATTGGTTATTGGCCCGAGAGCTGTCTCGGTCATGTCTGCGTGATTCCCGAACCCGTAGGTTCTACACACTTAAGGTTTGGTGACGCTAGGGTTGTAGAGATATTAGTATGCGGTAACCCAAAAGTTGTTCGGAGTCCCGGATGAGACCCCGTACGTCACGAGGAGTTCCAAAATGGTCCGGAGGTGAAGAATACTATATAGGAAGTCCAGTTTCAGTCACCGGGAAAGTTTCGGGGGTCACCAGTATTTTACCGGGACCACGGGAAGGGTCCTGGCGGTCCACCGGGTGGGGACACCTATCATGGAGGGCCCCGTGGGCTGAAGAGGGAAGGGAACCAGCCCCTGGTGGGCTGGTGCGCTCCCCTTGGGCCTCCCCTGCGCCTAGGGTTGGAAACCCTAGGGGTGGGGGGGCGCCCCACTTGACTTGGGGGGCAAGTCCGCCCCTAGCCCCCCCTTGAGATGGGATCTCTAGGGGGCCGGTGCACCCCTAGGCCCCCTATATAAAGAGGGGGGAGGGAGGGCAGCCACACCCAAGTCCCTAGCGCCTCCCTCTCCCCACATACCACTTCTCCCTCTCGCTGAGCTTGGCGAAGCCATGCCGAGATCGCCGCTGCTTCCACCACCACGCTGTCGTGCTGCTGGATCTCCATCAACCTCTCCTTCCTCCTTGCTGGATCAAGAAGGAGGAGACGTCTTCCCCAACTATACGTGTGTTGAACGCGGAGGTGCTGTCCGTTTAGCAGTAGGATCTTCGGTGATTTGGATCACGACGAGTACGACTCCCTCAACCCCGTTCTCTTGAACGCTTCCGCTCGCGATCTACAAGGGTATGTAGATGCACTACTCTCTCTCGTTTCTATATGACTCCATAGATTGATCTTGGTGAAGCATAGAAATTTTTTATTTTCTGCAACGTTCCCCAACAGTGGCATCATGAGCTAGGTCTATGCGTAGTTTCTATGCATGAGTAGAACACAAATTTGTTGTGGGCGTAGATGTTGTCAATTTTCTTGCCACTACTAGTCTTATCTTGTTTCGGCGACATCGTGGGATGAAGCGGCCCGGACCGACCTTACACGTACGCTTATGTGAGACAGGTTCCACCGACTGACATGCACTAGTTGCATAAGGTGGCTAGCGGGTGTCTGTTTCTCCCACTTTAGTCGGATCGGATTCGATGAAAAGGGTCCTTATGAAGGGTAAATAGAAATTGACATATCACGTTGTGGCTTTTACGTAGGTAAGAAACGTTCTTGCTAGAACCCTATTGCAACCACGTAAAAACATGCAACAACAAATTAGAGGACGTCTAACTTGTTTTTGCAGCATATGCCTTGTGATGTGATATGTCCAAAAGGTTGTGATGAATGATATATATATGTGATGTATGAGACCATGTTCTTGTAATAGGAATCACGACTTGCATGTCGATGAGTATGACAACCGGCAGGAGCCATAGAAGTTGTCTTAATTATTGTATGACCTGCGTGTCAATGAATAAACGCCATGTAATTACTTTACTTTATTGCTAAACCATTAGCCATAGTAGTAGAAGTAATAGTAGGCGAGCAACTTCATGGAGACACGATGATGGAGATCATGATGATGGAGATCATGGTGTCATGCCGGTGACGAAGATGATCATGGCGCCCCGAAGATGGAGATAAAAGGAGCTATATGATATTGGCCATATCATGTCACTATTTGATTGCAGGTGATGTTTATCATGTTTTTGCATCTTATTTGCTTAGAACGATGGTAGTAAATAAGATGATCCCTCATAATAATTTCAAGAAAGTGTTCCCCCTAACTGTGCGCCGTTGCGAAAGTTCGTTGTTTCGAAGCACCACGTGATGATCGGGTGTGATAGATTCCAACTTCCACATACAACGGGTGTAAGACAGATTTACACATGCAGAACACTTAGGTTGACTTGACGAGCCTAGAACGACGTGGAGAGGCTTTGCCCCACGGGAAACCCTAAACCTATTCTCAAACTTGGTAATCAGAGCCTACCTAGCCGCCGCCGCCTCTCCTCCCTCCGCCGCCGCCACCAGCCTCTCCTCGCGGCCCCCGCGATGTCCAAGGCCCCTGCCACCGATCAGTCCTCCTCATCGACCGCTGCGATGATCACGTCCTCCGCCCTCGCCCTCACCATGCCCGGCCCCGTCATCGCTCCGCCCTCGGCGACCGCTCCCGTTCCCGTCCTGCCACCCATCGCGGTCTCCCTTGACCGCAGCAATTTCATGCTGTGGAGGGCTCTCGCCCTCCCCAACTTCGCCAGCGTACGCCTCCACGGGTTCCTCGATGGCTCGGCCAAGGTGCCGGAGCCGACCGTGATGACAGGCACCGGTGATGCTGCTCGTACCATCACCAACCCCGAATACAAGCAGTGGTGGACTCTTGATCAAAAGGTCCTCGAGCATCTCCTCGGCTCCATGAGCGTGGAGATATCCGCGCAGCTGATCGGCTGCAGGACGGCGGCCGCTGCATGGGCTGCCGTGCACACCATGTTCGCCGCCGAGAACAGCGCCGGCGTGCGCAACCTTTGGCGTCAGATTCAGGCGCTACGCAAAGGAGATAGACCCGCCGGTGAGTACATGCAGAAGGTTAAATCTCTCGTCGATTTGATGGCCGCCGCCGGTTCTCCTCTTTGCGATGACGAGATCATCGACTACATGCTGACCGGGCTCGGCTCGGCGTTCAACCCCATCGCTGCTTCGATGAACTTCGCCGGCGTGCCGGTCACGTTTCCTGCGTTCTACTCCAGCATCCTCCACTACGAGGCCCTTCAGCGGGAGCAATCGGAAGTTGAGGACTAGCAATCCTCCGCGAACGCCGCCTCTCGGCCGGCCTACCACGATCATGCCGGCCGTGCGCCCGAGTCCGGACGCCCAAGTGGTGGCCGCTCCTCCGCCGTCTCTCTTCCGCCTGGATCGGCGAGCTAGGCTCCACCCAGGGCCATGCCCCTGGCCGTAACAATGGCAACACCGGCGGCAATGGCCGCAATGGAGGAGGCAATGGGGGTGGCCATCGTCGCTGGCGCCCTAAGTGCCAGATATGTAAGAACTGGGGCCATGAGGCGTCGGACTGTCGCAGCCGCTATGACCGCGACCACCGCGCCGCCAACTCTGCCTCCAACTCCTCCTCCACGCATGAACCGCCGCATTGGATCCTGGACACCGGTGCAACGGACCACCTGATGAGTGATCTCGATCGTCTTCACTTCCATGAGCGCTATGGCGGGAAGGATCAAGTGCAAGTGGAGAATGGTGCAGGTTTGTCTATTTCGCATATTGGTCATTCCACTATACCCGGTTCATCCCTTCGTTTACGCAATATTCTTCGTCTTCCACATATACATCAACATCTGTTGTCTGTTTATCGCCTTGTTCTTGATAATGATGTCTTTTTGGAATTTCACCGTTTCTTTTTCCTTGTTAAGGACACGGCCACGAAGAAAATCCTTCTTCGTGGTAGAAGTTGTGGCGGCCTCTACCCCATCCCGTTTGGTCGCGCGTCATCTTCGTCCACTCGCCACGCGTCCCTCAGTGTCAAGACCACTCCGTCCCAGTGGCATCAGCGTCTCGGTCATCCCTCAAATAATATTGTTCAAAACATTGTTAAGAGCAATGATTTAGTGTGTTCTTCTGAACGTAATCTTTCAGTGTGTGATGCTTGTCAGCGTACTAAGAGTAGACAATTACCATATACTTTATCCACTCATGTTTCTACTATGCCTCTTGAGTTAATTTATTCTGATGTTTGGGGGCCTGCACTTGCCTCTTCCGGAGGCTATAAGTATTATATGAGCTTTGTTGATGATTATTCACGTTTCACTTGGATATATCTTTTTAAGCGCAAGTCTGACGTTGAGCAAGTATTTTATACTTTTCAGGCTCATGTTGAGCGTCTTCTTCGCACTAAAATCATATCTGTTCAGTCTGACTGGGGTGGCGAGTACCACAAATTACACCGTTATTTCCAACGCACTGGGATCTCTCATCGTGTGTCCTGCCCACACACCTCTCAGCAAAACGGGATTGCTGAACGCAAACACCGTCATCTTGTGGAAATAGGTCTGGCCTTACTGGCTCATTCGTCTCTCCCTTTACGGTATTGGGACGAAGCTTTTCTTGCTACAGGTTACCTGATTAATCGCATGCCCACACCTGTTCTCCAACACGATACACCCTTGTACCGTCTCCTTAAGGTCAAACCCGATTACACCTTTCTTCGCACCTTCGGGTGCGCCTGCTGGCCTAGCTTGCGCAAATACAACGCCCACAAGCTTGCTATTCGGTCCACTATGTGTGTGTTCTTAGGCTATAGCCAGCTGCATAAGGGGTACAAATGTCTCGACCGTTCCACGGGTCGTATCTACATCTCCCTTGATGTTGTTTTTGATGAGTCTGTGTTTCCATATGCCACCCCTAGAGTCACCGTCGATATCTCCTCCTTGGCTGATGTTCTCTCGTTTCCTTCCCATGAGCCGGTTACGGGTGACCATATGTGTAAATACGACTTATCCTACCTGTCTACTGATCCGCCTGTTCTAGGACATATTGCTACTGTGCAGGCAACCCAGGACGCCGCTCCTTCCTCCTCGGCGATCGACGTGCATGGTGCATGCACGTCGCCTGGCTCGGCGGCTGCCTCGTCGCTCGGCCCATCATCAGCGATGTGCCCGCCCTCCGCGGGCCGCTCGGCTGGTCAGCCTGCCATGGACGCGCCGACCCCTCCGGCCGCGTCGCCTGGCCCATCATCACCGCCCGCGTCGGCTTCCCCTAGCCCATCGCCAGCTACTTCATCGCCTGTTGTGATGCCATCCTCGGGGCCGGCAGCTACTGCTCCCTCCTCGCTGTTCGACCAGCTCGCGTCGCCTCATGTTGAGGGCAGCCCTGTCCCCTCGACCGCGACGCCTCCAGCTGCTCCGGTTCACATAATGGTCATGCGTACTCGCGATCATACTCGTCGTGCTCTTGTCCCAACTGATGGAACTGTCCGCTACGACCCTCGCCGCCATGCCTTTCACGTCGTGCCTGTCTCTCACCGTGATGCCCTTCGTGAGCATGCTTGGCGCACAGCAATGATGGATGAGCTCGACGCCCTTCGTCGCAACCGGACTTGGGTTCTTGTGCCTCGTCCGCGTGGTGTTAATGTCGTTGGGAGCAAGTGGATCTTCAAGACTAAGCACCGTTCGGATGGCTCCTTTGACAAGTACAAAGCTCGTTTGGTCGCGCGTGGTTTCACACAGCAGCTTGGCATTGACTATGGTGATACGTTTAGTCCGGTTGTCAAGCCGGCCACCGTTCGACTGGTTCTTGCTCTTGCTGTATCTCGCGGCTGGATCCTCCGACAGATTGATGTCAGTAACGCGTTCCTTCATGGTTACTTGTCTGAGGATGTCTACATGCAGCAGCCACCGGGTTTTGAAGATGCTCGGTATCCCTCTCATGTGTGCAAGTTGCAGCGGGCTCTCTATGGACTTAAACAGTCCCCTCGCGCTTGGTATGCTCGGCTCAGTTCTCGTCTTCTCCAGTTGGGTTTTGTTCCCTCCCGAGCCGACGCCTCCCTATTTTTCTTCTGCCACCGGGATGTTCAGATCCATATGCTTGTCTACGTGGATGATATTGTTATTGCTGGCTCTTCTCCACGTGCAGTTGACGGTCTTGTTCATTCACTTGCGGCCACCTTTCCTATCAAGGATCTTGGGCCGTTGGAGTACTTTCTTGGCTTGGAAGCGTCGTAAATTCAGGGGGGGATGACCTTGACACAATGGAAGTATGCCATGGATCTTTTACATCGTGTGAACATGGAGAATTGTAAGCCCACTTCCACACCGTTGTCTACCTCCGACCAGCTTGCACGAGTGTCTGGACAGCCTCTTGGTGCCGATGATTCTTTCCGGTATCGCAGTGTTGTTGGTGGATTGCAGTATTTGACTCTCACTCGCCCAGATATTTCATTTGCAGTGAACAAGGTATGCCAGTTTCTCTCCCAGACCATTGATGTTCATTGGGAAGCTGTTAAGCGCATCCTGCGCTATGTAAAGGGAACATTGCAAACCGGGCTGAAGTTTCGAAAGGCTGTCTCCACCAGCATTAGTATTTTCACTGACGCAGACTGGGCTGGGTGTCCTGATGATCGACGATCCACTGGAGGCTTTGCCATCTTTGTTGGTCCGAATCTCATCTCCTGGAGCTCTAAGAAGCAACCGACGGTGTCGAGATCGAGTATGGAGGCCGAGTACAAAGCGTTGGCGAATGGAGCTGCTGAGGCCATCTGGGTAGAATCACTACTCAAGGAGCTTGGTGTTTCTCAGCAATGTGTTCATGTTCTGTGGTGTGATAATTTAGGAGCTACATATCTGACTGCCAACCCAGTTTTTCATGCACGCACCAAGCACATCGAGATCGATTTCCACTTTGTGCGTGAGCGTGTTGCTTCTGGAGCTCTTGAGGTCAGGTTCATTTCTTCTAATGATCAGCTGGCTGATGTATTTACCAAACCAGCCACTCGACAGATGTTAGACCGTTTTAGTACCAATCTGAACCTTGTACAGAGTAGAAGTTCAAATTGAGGAGGTATGTAAAATAGGTCTAGCGGTGGTCGTGTACACGTATTATATACGTATGTAACTTGTATGTGCTGATCATTATATATAGAACGACGTGGAGAGGCTTTGCCCCACGGGAAACCCTAAACCTATTCTCAAACTATATCATGTATGGATGAGGAACTATGTAAATATCAACCCGTATTTGCATAATTATTTGATGACAAGTGAGACGTGCGTTACACGTGCAAGCTTACTAGTTGTGTTAAAGAAAAATTGGATCACACGGTGAACCAAGCGGCTGATGGGACACACCCCTGGTAACCTTCGCAAGCATCCTTGGGATATCTTTCTCTCGTTTGCTCAATAAGGGGGCAATTTGACAAGCAGTTTATTTCCTTCGTTCGCTGACTTTGCGTCACCGAAACCAGGGCATTGTTATTTTATTTTATTTTTTGCGAACTAGGGCATTGTTATTCACTCTGCATATATGCACATGCATTGCCCGTGAACCAATTGACAAACGAATCCTGCTGCCTGCCCGAGGTGCAGCGCAGCGACGCCGAAGACCGGCACACCGGCGAGTTGCAGGTGACAAAGGCGACGGCGAGGCCGGCCCATGGCCATGGGCAGCAACTGCAGTGCGCTGGCTAGGGGCAGACTCACCGGAGTACGCCGGGCAGTAGAGCTTCTCCCATCGAGAATCCCAGCCGATGACGAGGATCTGCCTCCGGCCCGGCGACGACGGATCCTCTGCTCGTCCGGTGGCTCTTGCTGCCCGGCCTTCCTGCCTCTCGCCCTGTGTCCGGCCCAATGCATTCTTACGGCCCATTTCAGCCCAGCACGATACGGGCCAACCGGTGCTCTCGTCGGACGACGCCGCCCGCTTACCTTTAGCGATTAGTGCCCTAAAAAAAATCATTAGCGATTATTAGTACCATACCGGTAAATTAGGAACCAGGCCCTCAGCTTATAAACTGGATTCCCTGATTTTGCCTCGCGCCCCACGGTAGATACACGGCCGTCAGCTGAGAAAAAAAAAGGCCAGATCAGCGAGACTGCCTCTCGGTTGTACGGCACCAATGTAAAACGCGTCCCTGCATTGGTCAGAAACCATGGGCCGAAGCTGATGCATACGGCCGCAAATCATATGTATCGCCGTGGGACGCTGTGCTAGACACTAGCACAATGCTGTCTAGTTTTTTTTATTTATGCTCCCGTCCTACGTATATGCTCTGATTTTTATTTATATTTTTAAATATTTTTAAGTTTACAAAACACATCCAAATTTATTTAGAATACTATCTATAACTACAATATTAAATATGTACGTACGAAATATATTCAATGGTTTTAGTTCGGTATTCTATGAATTGATATATTTTTATATAAACTTGGTCAAACTTTACAATGGCTAAATTTTAACCTGGTACTTTATGATGCTCGAATTCCGGGAGAAACGTGTGCATGTAATGTTCAATTTTGCCGGTGAACTAATCAAGAAACGGATCCTGCCGCTTGCCGGAGGTGAAGCGCAGCGATGCCCGAAGACTGGCACACCGGCGAGCTCCAGGGTGACGATGGCGACGGCGAGGGGCGGACGCGCCGGAGTACGCCGGGCAGTCGTCATCGCGAATCCCAGCCGATGACGAGGATCTGTTCCGGACTGGTGACGATGGATCCCGGTGGCTCTGCTGCCTCGCCTTTCTGCCTCTCGCCCCTGGTCCGGCCCACTGAGCCCAGCACGATACGGGCCAACCGGTGGTCATCCGACGATTCCCTCAAAAAACAAAAAAGGTGGTCATCCGACGACGCCAGCAACGGTCTTTAGCGATTATTAGTACCATACCGGTAAATTAGGAACCAGGCCCTCAACTTATAAGCTGGACTTACTGCCTTTGCTACGCGCCCCACGGTCGATACACGGCCGTCAGCTGAGAAAAAAATATAGGCAACATCAGCGAGATTGCCTCTCGGTTGTAGACCATGCTTTTTAAACAATTTTATTCATGCTTCCGTCCTACGTATATGCTTTGATTTTTATTCATATTTTTAAGTTTATTACAAAACACGTCCGAATTTATTTAGAAAACTATCTATAACTACAATATTAAATATACACATACGAAAATATATTTAATGGTTTTAGTTTGTTATTCTAGGTATTGAAACATTTTTATATAAACTTGGTCAAACTTTACAATGACTAAATTTCAAAAAAGTTAATACACGCTATATTTTAAGACGGATGGATCACATATTAGCTATTTGAAATCACGTCATTTTTTAATCATAAGCTAGATTTTTTTTTTTGGCGGGTAATAAGTTAGATCTTTAAAAGAGACCACAAGAATTTTTT
The DNA here is from genome assembly GCF_002162155.2 of Triticum dicoccoides. Taxonomy (NCBI): domain Eukaryota; kingdom Viridiplantae; phylum Streptophyta; class Magnoliopsida; order Poales; family Poaceae; genus Triticum; species Triticum dicoccoides. The sequence continues at coordinate 11,641,300 of NC_041385.1, forward strand.
ATTTTATCCTAGAGATCACAGTAAAATGCTCATGTATCCTACGGAAGTTAGCGATAGCTAATGAAATGAGTATTACGTGATTCATGTCATTTGTTCCGAATTCGCATAAATGCATATACAAAAAGTTGTATGTATCAGCATGGAGCACACACCATTCTTTTTCGTGAAAAAGAGGATTTTTATTACTCAATCAAATGATTACAATCTAAAGTACAGAAATCTATTGCATTATCTAGTCTAGAACCTAACAAGATTGCGGTATTACCTAACAAATGTTTGAAATATGCCGAAGTGGTAATTATTAGTAATAGAAATTTTACGGTTCCCTCTCGTAATCTCCTTTATTTCATGCACCAAGAAAGAGTGACATGATGGTTCATGCTTCGAGCTTTTAATCATCTTCATGCCTTTTTGCTATTTATTGATGTAAAAATTAGCACCATTTTTTTTTATATACTAGCACAAATGTCCGTGCGTTGCAACGGGAGACATTGTTACCTCCCTGATATGTCAGCGAGTTTCTTCGGTTTCATCAATGCAATCTTCCGTCCATCTTTATAATTGTTCACCACTTAATTAGCGCATATATGGCAACATATTCCTTCATTCCTTGCGGGACTCAATTCTCTTCTTCTTGCATCAGCATCCTCATTCTCTACTTATTGATTCACAAGCCGATTTATTGAGTCTATCAATAACTGGTAACTTCAGGACATATATAAGTTGATGGTTTTGGTTCTAAGGAGGCGAGGTGGTATTATTTATTTAATGATAATAGGAAGAGCCGACTTAGTGAGTTGTATTATTTTTCAGGCACAACGCAACATACATTATGTAATTACAATCGACCTACTCGGAGCATATGTTACAAAGAAAACACTAATTGTTTTGTGCTTTTTTTCTACTGCCCAATCAAAAAATAAATTGTGACGGGCCAAGGCCCAAAGCATGCCCAGCCCAGTTGGTTTCCAGTGCCTAGCGCGAGCACGCACGCATGCGGCTCGGCGGCCGGTGTTAGAGCATCTCCAGCCGCGCGCCCCCAGGAGCCTTTTTTAGCACCGGCGTTAAAAAATGTCCCAGTCGCACTCCCACAGGCTCGTTTTGCATCGGATTTAACAAAAACTAGGGCCGGCGCTCGCAAGGCAATCCCAGGAAACCGGGGGGCAGCTGGGGGCGCCGGCATTAGTTTTGCCCGCAAAAGGCCCACTGTCAGGGCTCCAACGCGCCACCCGAGCTCGCCTCTCCGGCCGGATCCCGCGGGCGCGGCCGGCTTACCTCGCTGTTGCTCGATGCGGCAACCGGCCTCTGCCTCCTCACTGCCGCTGGTCGCAGCCGCCTCCTCGCCGCGCGCCGGCCTCTGCCTCGCCACCCGAGCTTGTCCAGGAACGCGTCGTCGCCGTCGCCGGCCAGGCTGCCGGAGCCGCGCCCGCTCATCACGTCGATGGCCGTGGTATGGTACCTCTTCACGATTGCCGGCACAGTGTCCCCTTTGGCCACCACGTACGTTGTTGGGGAACGTAGAAGAAATTCAAAATTTTCCTATGAGTCACCAAGATCTATCTATGGAGAGACTAGCAACGAGAGAGAGGAGAGTGCATCTACATACCCTTGTAGATCGCTAAGCGGAAGCGTTCAAGAGAACGGGGTTGAAGGAGTCGTACTCGTCGTGATCCAAATCACCGAAGATCCTAGTGCCGAACGGACGGCACCTCCGCGTTCAACACACGTGCAGCCCGGTGACGTGTCCCACGCCTTGATCCAGCAAGGAGAGAGGGAGAGGTTGGGAAGACTCGGTCCAGCAGCAGCACAACGGTGTGGTGGTGGTGGAGGAGCGTGGTACTCCAGCAGGGCTTCGCCAAGCACTACGAGAGATGAGGAGAGAGAGAGGTAGGGCTGCGCCAAGAGGAAGATCAAATCATGTGTTGGCAGCCCAAAAGACCTCAACTATATATAGGGGAGAGGGAGGGGGCTGCGCCCCCTCTAGAGTTCCCACCCCAAGGGGTGCGGCAGCCCCTAGATCCCATCTAGGGTGCGGCCAAGGGAGGGGGAGAGGGGGAAACTTGCCCCTCAAGTAAGGTGGAGGCGCCCCCTCCCCAAACCCTAGGCGCCTTGGGCCCTGGTCGGGAGGCGCACCAGCCCACCTGGGGCTGGTCCCCTCCCACACTTGGCCCATGCAGCCCTCTGGGGCCGGTGGCCCCACTTGGTGGACCCCCGGGACCCTCCCGGTGGTCCCGGTACATTACGGATAGCACCCAAAACTTTTCCGGTGACCAAAACAGGACTTTCCATATATAAATCTTTACCTCCGGACCATTCCGGAACTCCTCGTGACGTTTGGGATCTCATCCGGGACTCCAAACAACATTCGGTAACCACGTATATCTATTCCCTATAACCCTAGCGTCATCGAACCTTAAGTGTGTAGACCCTACGGGTTCGGGAACCATGCAGACATGACCGAGACGTTCTCCGGTCAATAACTAATAGCGGGATCTGGATACCCATGTTGGCTCCCACATGTTCCACGATGATCTCATCGGATGAACCACGATGTCAAGGATTCAATCAATCCCGTATACAATTCCCTTTGTCTAGCGGTATAGTACTTGCCCGAGATTCGATTGTCGGTATCCCGATACCTTGTTCAATCTCGTTACCGGCAAGTCTCTTTACTCGTTCCGTAACACATCATCCCATGATTAACCCCTTGGTCACATTGTGCACATTATGATGATGTCCTACCGAGTGGGCCCAGAGATACCTCTCCGTCACACAGAGTGACAAATCCCTGTCTCGATTCGTGCCAACCCAACAGACACTTTCGGAGATACCCGTAGTGCACCTTTATAGCCACCCAGTTACATTGTGACGTTTGGTACACCCAAAGTATTCCTAAGGTAGCCGGGAGTTGCACAATCTCATGGTCTAAGGAAATGATACCTGACATTAGAAAATCTTTAGCATAGAACTACACGATCTTTGTGCTAGGCTTAGGATTTGGTCTTGTCCATCACATCATTCTCCTAATGATGTGATCCCGTTATCAACGACATCCAATGTCCATGGTCAAGAAACCGTAACCATCTATTGATCAACGAGCTAGTCAACTAGAGGCTTACTAGGGATATGGTGTTGTCTATGTACCCACACATGTATCTGAGTTTCCTATCAATACAATTATAGCATGGATAATAAACGATTATCATGAACAAGGAAATATAATAATAATAACTAATTTATTATTACCTCTAGGGCATATTTCCAACATACGCGAGGTACATGGCGGGCACCCCGTTGCCCACCCTGCCAAAGCACGCGCAGTGCAGCAGCACGAGCAGCGCGGTCCTGCGCGGGCTTGGACGCGACGCCGGGCGGCCCCGTGCAGGCGACCGCGGCGAGGAGGAGCAGGAGGAGGAGGAGGCGGTGGAGTGGGGTGGGAGTGTGGGACTGTTGACTTGGAGCCTCGCGGTTTCCGGATGGTGGCGGGTCAGGGAACGCGTCGCCGCCGCCGGCCAGCCTGCCGGAGCCGTGGCCGCGCTTCATCGCCACCGAGTACGCGATCCACTAGCCAGGCGGTTCGCGTGGTGGTGGTGGCTGGGTACGGGCAACGAGTGGATAAATATCCACCCCCTGGCTTAATTTTTCGCCTGCAGCCCCCCAAGCGGCGGAAAAAATGCCTCCTGGGGGCTCAACGGCTAGAGATGCTCTTAACACACATGCATGTAGCCGGCCAGCGCGTGCATGTATGCGGCTCGGCAGCCAGCACTAACACCAGTCTCTCCATCTGGTTGACTACTAACACTACCATTGTCCACATCAGAATCAAGCCAGTCATTGAGTGCAGTTAAACTTGAACTTGGCAGAACACTAAACTGGTAAAAATACAAACTGAACTTGCTAGTCCCTGGATCCCAAGGCAAACCTGAATTGACAAGTAGATAATTTCTGATCAGAGAAGTAATACCCATTTCATCTGCTTGCTCTTTAGTGATGTCGATGCTACCATTGATGAGGAACAGCGCAAACACAGCCCATGAGGTTGCGGTCATTGCAGGGTCGACGCCAAGGGAACCGGCACCAACGTAGGCACACTCCAAAGGGCCGGGAACGCCACCATGGGGTCATCCTTGTCGGTGTCGTGGTCGAGTCCAGGTACACTACCAATACGCCAAATAATCCCTTTCTTAAGGAGCTCGAGCCCATATTCAATAGCTTGCCATGTCGAGGATGCATTACCGGTGAAGACGGTGTCCACCAAGAGCCCGTTGGGGTAGTACTTCGCCTTCAGTACTTGCGCACATAAACTCTGAGGGTTCTCAATAAGCCTCGAAGCCTGCTTAGCGAGCAACGCTTGATTGAAAATTTTCATATCTCGGAATCCCATGCCACCATGTGACTTGGCTTTAAGCATAATGTCCCATGACACCCAATGTGTTCGGCGTTGTCCCTGAATTGCCCCCCACCAGAAGTCTCTTATCATCTTTGTTAAGTCCTCACATAAGCCATCAGGAAGCTTAAAAACGCACATTACAAACGTGGGTACCGCTTGGCGACCGCT
>NC_041385.1:11646157-11656905 GCF_002162155.2 Triticum dicoccoides
CTGCGAGGACTCGCCCCATAGCACAAGTCTCTTAAGCATTTTAGCTTGCAGCTCCTGAAATTTTCCTCGGTGCATCCTCCCTTCCGGCGTCGGTAGTCCAAGGTATTTAGGCTCAAATTCGACTTGACACTTGAAGAACAGATTTAATCTCCTCCTGGACCTCAACATGGCAAGATTTACCAAACATAAGTGAGCACTTATCAAAGTTCACAAGTTGTCCTGTACCTTGGACATAAGTATTAATGACCTGCTGCATCCTATTTGCTTGTACTGCATCTGCCTTAAAAAAGAGCAAAGTGTCATCGGCGAACAACATGTGACATATGCCCGGGGCACCACGACACACCTTAAGGGGAGTGATATTGCCATCAGTGATCTCCTTCGCTGAGAGGCCATCTGCTACAAGCAGGAACAGGAATTGCGAAAGGGGATCGCCTTGTCGTAGGCCACGGGTAGGGGTGACGAATCCAGCAAGGTTCCGTTTAATTTCACCGAGTAGCTCACCGAGGATACACATGACATGATCCAACTGATCCCATCGGTGAGTGAAACCTAAGCCTTTCATTGCCTTATCCAAGAATTCCCAATCCACACGGTCGTATGCCTTCGACAAGTCGATCTTGTAGGCACAAAAATTCTTCTGAGGATTACTATTCTGCTCAATAAAATGGAAACACTCGAAGGCCACAAATGCATTATCTGTGATCAATCTGCCGGGCACGAACGCGCTTTGATTCACAGAAATAATGTCTCCAAGAAGGGGTTTCAGTCTATTTGCAAGACACTTTGCAATCACCTTATACAAAACAGTAGATAGACTAATTGGACGGAATTCTTTAAGTGTAGTAGGCTGGTCCACTTTGGGAATCAGGAGAATTGCTGTATGATTCACATTCGCAGGCATGCAGCCAGTGGCAAAAAATTGCAGAACGGCTGGTACAACTTTGTCCTTCAAGATACCCCAATTGCGCTGGTAAAATTTAGCTGGAAAACCATCGGTACCTGGTGCTTTCAACGGTCCAATCTCAAAGAGGGCATCAGCTATCTCCTTCTCTGAAAAGTCCCTACACAAATCCTCATTCATATCAGGTGTGACTTTGTGCTAAAAAAGCTGGACAATTTCCTCAGGATTAAGGTTGGGGTCCCTTGTGAACAAATCCTGAAAATAGCTTATGGCCAAAGCCTCCAGTTCTTCCTGAGACGTCACCCACCTTTCACTCGCATCCTTTAAGTTGGTGATCTTATTTTTCTTTGCCCGCCAAACATCTTTTTGATGGAAAAAAATCGTATTCCAGTTCCCTTCTTTGATCCACTTTATGCGAGATCTCTGGAGCCATAACATTTCCTCTTTATACAGTAACTCATTAAGCTGATCATTGTCCTTCCGTACCTCAGATTTGTCTGCACCACTGCCAAGAAGACGATCAGGTTCAGCGCGCAGCTCTGCAAGCTTGCGCAAAATATTCCCGAAGCGTCGGTTGCTCCATGCATGAAGAGATTTCATGACCGAACCGAGACAACTCTGGATCGCACCGAGGTCATCCTTCTCCCCAGCTGCGTTCCATGCTTGTTCGATGATCTCTGGTAATTCTGACGCTCGTTCCCAAAATAATTCATACTGTCGACACCTCCTCTTATTCTGCAAATTGACAAGCTGTTTTTTTTTTTGGTTCGATGACTTTGCGTCGCCGAAACCAGGGCATTGTTATTCACTCTGCGTATATGCGCACGCATTGCCCGTGAACCAATCAACAAACGGATCCTGTCGCTGCCCGAGGTGCAGCGCAGCGACGCCGAAGACCGGCACACCGCCGAGCTCCAGGGTGACGATGGCGATGGCAAGGCCGGCCCATGGGCAGCAACTGCAGTGCGCCGGCTAGGGGCAGACTCACCGGAGTAGGCCGGGCAGTAGAGCTTCTCCCATCGAGAGAATCCCAGCCGATGACGAGGATCCTCTGTTCGTGCGGTGGCTCTGGCTGCCCGGCCTTCCTGCCCGAACCACCCATGAGGATCCTCGGTCCGGCCCAATGCATTCTTACGGCCCATTTCAGCCCATCAAGCAAGATAGGGGCCAACCGGTGCTCTCGTTGGACGACGCCGCCCGCTTACCTTTAGCGATTAGTGATACTCAAAAAAAAAAAACCTTTAGCGATTAGTGCCCTAGAAAAATGTTTAGCGATTAGTACCATACCGGTAAATTAGGAACCAAGCCCTCGAGAACGGCCAAAGCGCGGACGAGCTCGCGTGCTCCTGCTCGTTGCCGGACGTGGCATTAATTGATAGCGGACTAAAATAGTCCACATACAGCTATACAGTGTTGGCCCATATAGCAAAACTAATGAATGATAGCAAAGTGTCCATGTTCAGTAGGAACAGGATGCCGACCTTCCTGAACCGTGGTGCGCAAACGCCGTTGGGGTGAAAAAAAAGTGGAACCGATTTGAGGGAGCAACTAATTAACAAGCGCTTCTTTGGGAGCCTCGCAACGATCAGCACCATTTTGTGTGCTTCCAATCATTCGCCACATGTCGCGTTCTGGACGCTCCCTTCGGATTTTATTTTTTTATTTTTCCGTATGCATTTTCGGCTTTTTAAACGGTTTTTTGGGGGTTTTCGACGTTTAGGTTTTCCATCGGTCTTCCCTAACTTTTCGACAAAAAAAAATTCAGGGAAAAAATTTGCGCAAAAGAATGTGTTTTTTTATTATTTTTTTCCTTTCGCGAGAGTCACGGCTTTGTTTCCGCGAGAGGCACGGTTGTGCTTTAGCGATAGGCACGGCCGTGCCTCTTGAAAACAAAAAAAAACACGTTTTTTGTTTTTGTTCTTTCGCGAGAGTCACGGTTTTGCTTCTGCGAGAGGCACGGTTATGCTTTCGCGAGAGTCACGGCCGTGCCTCTTGGAAACGAAAAAAAAACATGTTTTCTATTTTTTTTCTTTCGTGAGAGTCATGGTTTTGCTTCCGCGAGAGGCACGGTTGTGCTTTCGCGAGAGTCACGACCGTGCCTCCTCCGAAATGGAAAAAAACGTGTTTTCTGTTTTTCTTTTTTTCGCGAGAGTCACGGTGTTGCTTCCGCGAGAGGCACGGTTGTGATTTCGTCAGAGGCACGGGCGTGCCTCTTCCGGAAAGGGAAAAATCCGTGATTCCGGTTCGGTTTTTTCATCTGGTTTTTTTCGTGAAAAAATTTCGTCAAAACTATCAACATGGGATCTAATTTTGAAGATCTCGACGCGAGGAATCCAACGGCGAAAGTGGTTCGAGATTTGGACGCACGGTTTAAGAGATAAAATGTTTTGAATAAACGGATATCCAAAAAAAGGGAAAACTCACAGGTTGCGACAAGCGGCGCACATGCAACGCGCCACTCGTCGCAACCTGTGTGCGCCGCTTGTCGCAACCTGGGGAATTGGAATGAACTTCGCAACGAGTACTCCTTAACTAGTGATTTCGGTGATTTGAGGGTATTCCTGTCCGGTGGACTGGCCGCTGGTGCCCTTCAGCCCGTGCCGTAGCGGAGGTTTGAGAGGGAGAACAGGGGATTAGACATGCTAGATTTCATTCATTTTTGTTGCCTTCATCTTACACAATGAAAACTTTTCAGTGAATGGTAAATGTTTTTGAATTACACTATGAACACTTTCAAACGCACTATAAATATTTTTCTAGATACATGATGAATGGTTGTCTAATTTGTGATGAACACATTTTAAACGCACAATCAACATTTTCTAAATACACGATAAACGGTTGTCTAATGTGTGACGAACACCTTTTAAAAAGTGTTGACGCAATTTAAAAAATGTTCATGTAAATGTAAAAAGTGTTAATGCACAATGAATTTTTAAATTACGTGATGAACATTTTAAATATACAATGAATATTTTTTATGAGTGACATCTTTTTTTCTGAAATACATGACGAATGTTTTTCAAAATATTCACGTATGTTGCCATATGAAGCAACGATTTGACATGTCTAAAAAAACCGTGCATGTAAAAGTAGCATGGTCCGGCATTGCAATTGCCATGGATTGAAAGTTTGAATTTGCAAATGGATGCAATACTTGTCGTGGTCCAGGAAGATATAAATTGCCATAGCTCTGAAAATAAATTTCCATGGTCTAGCGATGCAATTTGTCATGGTAAAATATGTTTTCTTACATTTTGATTTTTTTTGCCATTGATGTAAAACTAGCCATGGACCAGCAACACAATTTGCCATCGCTCAAAAGTTTGAATTCGTGAAATGGAGGTAAACTTATTATGGTCAAGAAAAAGGTAAATTTCCATGGCTTTAAAAATAAATTTGCCGCAGATCTGATTTTTTCTCTCGCAATGGTCTAGCAATGCGATTTCTTATGTTAAAAGTGTTGCCATGCTAAAAATTCTATGTTAGGTTTCTTGTGCGTCTAAACTTTGACAAGAATTTTGTTGCCATACTCCGAAACTAGCCATGGTCCAACACTGCAATTTGTCATGTCTCGAAGTTGACTTTGCAAATTGGTGTAAATCTTCGCATAGACCAGAAAAGGTAAATCCCCATGGCTGCGACCATAAATTTGCCATGCTCCAACATGATATTTCCCATGGTAAAAAAATTTGCGATGTGTTTTGTTTCCTTTTTATGCGTCCAAAATTTGACAGGAAGATTTTTTCCATGCTACACACAATTTGTTTTGTTGCCAAAAGACAAGGTCAATAATTTTGCCGTGATATAACAATGAATTTGCTGTGGTAAAAAATACAAAAATAATTTAAAGCATCAAAATCGCCATGGTGTTGTACGAGAAACACGTGACTTACAATTGTCCTTTTTTTAAGAGAAAATGTTCCATAGATCATGGAAAACTTAGAAAAAATCATTCCCTAAATTATGGCAACTTAAGGGCAGGGGGATTTTAATACGCGTAGCAATTTTAGGATTTTTGTTCTTTTGAAAAGATGGCAAATTTAGGAATTTTAATGGGCACATGATAAAAGTATGATTTTTTTCTCAAAAACATGGCAAATTAATAAATTTGCCATGCTACCGAAGGGAAATTTGCCACATGTTCAATAACTACAGGGTGGGGAAGTGGTGGCATATATAATCTACCAAGTAGAATCAAAAGAATTTAATCATGGCAAAAAAAAAACAGCTAGTAAATCACATATGTAAACAAGGAGACCTCTAGCAATTAATTTAATTGATTCTTCCTCTTGCCAGTGGGATCATCTTAAAATATCTCAATAAAATGAGTGATTACGGTGTGGCCGAGCCCCCCATCTGCCGACGTGCACATGTCTGTCCGTTACGTAGAGTATGGGGTATGGGGTGTGAAGCATAACAATGGCACAGATCGGTCCTGGACCTCGTCTCCACTTCCAGCAAACGTCCGTCCATTATGCACCTAGCTCCCATCAACCCATGCGGCTCAAATATAATAAGGCCAACAATTCCTAACGCAGCCATATCTCGATGTGAACGAGTGGCCAGCGATTCCGAGAGCGTGCGAGCTCGTCCGCTCCTGTGACTTTTCGCCAAGCCCTCAGCTTATAAACTGGATTGCCTGCTTTTGCTTCGCGCCCCACGGTAGATACACGGCCGTCAGCTGAGAAAAAAAAAGGCCATATCAGCGAGATTGCCTCTCGGTTGTACGCCCGTGGCTGCATCAATGCAAAACGCGTCCCTGCATTGATCAAAGGCGAAGTATCCAGTGAAAATAGGTACTCAGTGAAAATCTGAAAATTCACACATGGTCCATCGGATATATAATGAACGGCACCGATCAAAGGTGGGATCTCTAACTATCCACTTAAACGCAATTAGCGATAACCCCCTGTTCTCTCGGTGATTAACCAATATCATGTGGGGGATTGCCTTGCCCAACTCCAATCTAACTCTTCCCTGGCCGATCCATAGGGCTGCTTCCGCGGGGAACGCCACGGCGATTTCGAGCCTTCCTGCAGCCGCAAGGCCCGAGGCGGGGCGGACAGAACCGGCGGCGAAACGGGCACGCAGCGCATCAGAGCTCTCATCAGCAGGCAGGGCTCCCAAGGACTTGAGGCGAGGACGCCGCCCCGGCGGAAGGCAAGGTTATCCGCGACGTCCGCCCCGGCAGCTTCGCCGACGACGCACACCGTGTAGCGGAGGAGTGGGACTGCATAGGTGACACGCACGCGACAGACCAGCCGCAGTGGTGAAACTGAGCGGCCTGGTGTTTCCAGTGCATCCGAGATGCTGCGCCACGATGACAGTGGTCGGCGGGTGTGACCTGCAGGGTAGCCGCGTCCATCACAGTAGCGTCCAAATGCGTCGACCTCGACCGGCGACACGCGGACGCGGGCTGCCCCATGCTATGCTTTTCTCTGAAAATTTGTAGCTCAACTATATAGTTCTCTGAAGAAACGTCCGCACAACCTCTGTTATTTCAGAAAATGTACCTAAACATGCTGAAGCTTTTGCATTGAAATTTGCTATATTGTTAGTGTTGGAGTTGTGCAACTCTCCTGTGGTGATTGTTCGGTGGCATCTCGTTGGAAATTGTGTCATGAACTCAAGAGATATCAAAGTGATGTGTAGTCGCTTGCCTAACTGAATGTTCCAGCTCGCTGGAACCAAATTTTACTGTAACACAGTGTACGAGTTAGCTGCGACAATCACAGTAGCATCCAGATGCGTCAACCTCGAACGGCAACACGCGGACGCATGCTGCCCCATGCTACGCTTTTCTCTGAAAAATTGTAGCCAACTATACAGTTCTCAGAAGAAACGTCCGCACAACCTCTCTTATTTCAGAAAATGTACCTGAACATGCTAGCTCGATCATAAGAGTTGTGCAATGTTTGGCTGGGGCTTGTCCCTCTGTTTGTTTCTAAACTTGCTTGTAAAGACTGTAATTTGGGCCCATGTACATGTGTCTAGCTACAAAAAGATTAAGATTGATTGGGTGGTGGGCTCGTTGCAAAAATCTCTGTGTAGGAGGCAAAAGAATATGAATACAGAACTTCAGAATTCTTGCACAGTTTCAGCTTGATAAAATGTTGGCATGAAGCCCATAAACTAACATCTTTGTAGAGTTTTGCACGGTTCAACTTGATAAAATATTGGCACAATGTCAATTGACAAATCACGCAACACATGAACTTTATCAATGTAGTTCACCAAAACAAGCAACTAGCAATGTTTCTCTACAGATAAAGAAAATTCAGTAGCAGGTAACAAAAGGAGTTCTGAAAGAACGACATTGAAGCTCTCAACGGAGGCCCTTTCACGACCGACGGCGTTGAGTACTCTGAAGATTGAGATGCAACCGACGAAGGGTGAGCAGCCAATGGAGACCTGTCACGATAGACGGAGGAAAGGTCATGGCTTCAGTCGCCACCGGCCGAGGATGAGTTGTAGCCGATGTAGGGCCCGTCGCTGCCGTCGGAGGGAAGGACATAACTCGAGTCGCCACCGGCGGAGGATGAGCCGCAGCGGACAGAGGGCCTGTTGCTGCCATCGGAGGGGCCGTCGTTGCCGTCGAAAGGCAAGGGCTCACGGCCGCCGAAACGTGATTCACGTTAAGATTGAAACGTAAACCACCTTGATGGTGAACAAGCCAGGGGGTTTTCTGCTAACTGTGTTTAAGTGGATCATTAGAGATCCCACCTTTGATCAGTGCCGTTCATTATATATCTGATGGACCACGTGAGAATTTTTAGATTTTCACTGAGGACCTATTTTCACTTGATACTTCGCCTTGATCAAAAACCGTGGGCGGGCCGAAGCTGACGCATACGGCCGAAAATCATTATATGTATCACCGTGGGACGCACTATGTGCTAGACATTAGCACCATGCTTTTTTAACATTTTAATTTATGCTTCCGTCCATGCTTTGATTTTTATTAACCTTTTTTTAATTATTTTTAAGTTCACAAAACACATCCAAATTTATTTAGAAAACTATCTATAACTACAATATTAAATGGGAAACGATGATGATCTATCGGCTGATTTCTCGGAAGAAGTCCGCCACCTGCAGCAGTTGACACGTGTCCTAGGGCTCACACAACACGTTGCCATGAGTGTGCTAGACACTAACACCATGCTTTTTAAACATTTTTATTTATGCTTCCGTCCATGCTTTGATTTTTATTAACCTTTTTTTAATTATTTTGAAGTTCACAAAACACATCCAAATTTATTTAGAAAACTATCTATAACTACAATATTGAATGGGAAACGATGATGATCTACCGGCTGATTTTTGGGAAGAAGTCCGCCACCTGCAGCAGTTGACACGTGTCCTTGGGCTCACACAACACGTTGCCATGTTTCCAGAAAAATCTCACGCATCTTATCCCCACCCCACCCGTCTTCTCCCTTCGTCATCGTCCGCATGCTGGTCCAGCCGCAGTCATGGCTAAGCCAGCGCGGAAGCGCGCCACCACCACCACCACAGGCTGCTACATCCCCGTCCACCTCGCCCTACCACACCCATTCTGACCTTCGCCCTCCTAGATGCAGCCCGCCCGGTTCACTCCGCCGTCGGCCATGGCACGGCCCCACACAACTGCCGGAGCTCCAATACCCGCCAGCCACCTAGCGGCGACAACGCCGACAGGTAGCGCAATCTTATCTCTGCAACAATGGTGTTGTTACAGGAATGGTGGCAGATTGTGCAAGTACGCGAGCGGCCGGGAACGCTATTGCAAATTTTGCAACATAGGTCCTGTTGCAGAAAATTAGATGTGGCGGAGATGTTGTTTTACTTTTTGCAACAAGGGTCTTGTTGCAGAAAATTAGGTGCAATGGAAGATGTTGTTGCAATTTTTGCAAGAAGGATCTTGTTGCAGAAAATTAGACGCGTGAAAGATGTGCAGAAAATTAGACGCGTGAAAGATGTTGCAGAAAATTAGACGCATGCAAATGTTGTTCAAAAAATTAGACGCGGCGGGAGATGTTGTTGCAATTTTTCTAAGGGTCTTGTTGCAGAAAACTAAAGAAGAAGAGGTTTTGCAACATGGGTCTTGTTGCAGAAAATTTTAGAAGATGAGGTTTCGCAACAAAGATCTTGTTACAGGAAATCAGAGAAGATCAGATCTTGCAACAAGAGCATCGTTGCAGGAAATTAGTGAGGAGGATAGAACAACTCGCCTCACGCATCGAATGGCTCGCGAGGTGGCAAATCTTTCTAAAAGATCCACTGGCCGACACGCTTGTTTCTGCAACTCGACAGTTGTTTCAGGAATTAATGGGTCGGGGGAGGCGAGCTAGCCGCGTGCCAGAAGTATTTCGGACGGTTGCGCGTGCGTACATCGGACGACCGTCGAGGTGGCGGATGTTTCATACGGATCACCTGGCGGACGCATAGCGTCTCCCATATTAAATATATACTTACATATGAAAATATATTTAATGGTTTTAGTTCGGTATTCTATGTATTGATACGTTTTTATATAAACTTGATCAAACTTTACAATGACTAAATTTAAAAACAGTTAATACACGCTACATTTTAAGACGAATGGATCACATATTAGATATTCAAAATCACGTTATTTTTTAAATCATAATCTAGAACTTTTTTGGGAGGGTAATAAGCTAGATCTTGAAAAGAGAGCACAAGATTTTTTTTATTTTATCCTAGAGATTGCAGTAAAATGTTCATGTATCCTACGGTAGTTACCGATAGCTAATGAAATGAGCATTATATGATTCATGTTATTTGTTCTAAATTCGCATAAATGCATATACAAAAAACAAAAAAAATTATATATCACCATGGAGGACACAACATTTTTTTTGGTGAAAGAGGATTTGTATTACTCAATCAAATGATTACATTCTTAAGTACAAAAATCTATTGCATTGTCTAGTCTAGAACCTAACTAGATTGCGATATTACCTAACAAATGTTTGACATATGCTGAAGTGGTAATTATTAGTAATACTAATTCTCAGGTAGGGGGGTCCTGAGCCGGTGATCTTGGCTAAATGGTAACAGGACAAAGAGGGACATAGGATTTTACCCAGGTTCAGGCCCTCTCGAAGAGGTAAACCCTACGCCATGCTTCTATTGTATTGATTTTGCTTGGAGTACAAAGTACAAGATGATCTACCTCGATATCGTATGTGAATGAATCTGACCCCGTGGTCTACACCCCTTGCTTATATAGGCACCCAGGAGGGGGGGGGGGTAGGGTTACATTTGGGATAAACATGCCGATGATTAAAACGTGTCTTGGAGTATGCGCCAAGTCTTCGGAGGATTCCAACTTGAGTACGCCCTGGGGCATCGTAAACATGGACAACTCGTAGATTGTTCGGGGGTCCCCGGCCCGGCCCATGATTGGGGGGTCGTCGTGGTTAGCGCCCCTTAGTCCAGGACACCGTCACCAGGTGCACGTGTTCCTCGTGCGGAAAATGATTTTTTTGAATGTCAAAAAAATCCAAACAAAATTTTGATGTGTTCATAGTCACATCCAAATGCTACCTGCATTTTTTTAGGAAAATAGGTTAAGCATTTTGGACTGTGAATAAAACAAATTAAACACCAAATGTCAGCCCCAGATGTTGCATCTAAATTTGGTTTTTTCACCAATAAAGCACTGCTACTCTGTTTCTCATGAAAATTGTCAAGCATGATTCTGATACTAACACAAACATCTACAAAAAAAATTAGTTTTTTTTATTTTTTTACTATTTTTTATTTTCCTGTTCATGTAGGAGCAAATGCACCCGAGCCAAAACGACATCCCCAAATGCACTACAATCTTGTTGTT